>NW_024543091.1:25592500-26090000 GCF_018167655.1 Microtus oregoni | reverse complement strand
CATCTCCTTTTACTTCTGGTCTGATGGATGAAGGGGAGGGTCACTGTGGCTCCGGTACTATCAGATCTGAACATTTCACAGCATTTGATATACTTGGAGACCTCTGACTAACAGCATGCCCGTGTCTTGCCCCAGATCGGTGGGATTTGAATCTCTGGGGTAGGGCCTTGAGGATTATTTCTGTTTGAAAGGTGTTCTGGTCTTACAGAAACAAAAGCAGACTCCACATTCAGTAAGAAGGAAGAGCTACAGGAACTGAAGGGAGGTGGGCTGGGAAGAAGGCTCGGTCAGTCAAGTGATGGTTGAACAAGCATGAGGACCAAGTTCCATGCCCAGCACCCATGGAAAAGCTGGGCATGGTAGCACACAGCTGTAATCGCAGCCCTGGGGAAGCAGAGATAGAAGTAGCCCTGGAGCTTGCTGACCAAACAGTTTTGCCTAACTGGTAAGCCGCAGGTCTCAACAAGAGACTCTGTCTCAAGAAGTGGACAGTTGTCCTGTAAGTAGGAAATGTCCGATGTGTATCCTCTGGCCTCTCTGCACATACCTGCTTGTGTTCTCAGGTGTACCTTTACAGACAGATGCATACCTGTAGACTACCTCACATTCACCACAGAGACAGACAGATAGACACACACACACACACACACACACACACACAAACACGGGAGAGAGACTGGCTGGAAGAAGGCTCCATATACGGGAGCACTATGAGGACCAGGTCATCAACTGAATGAAGAATTTGACCGCTCTTCACCAGGAGTCCCAGCTTGCAGACCTGGGGACCTTGACAACTTTCCTCACTTTGCACCTGGCAGTGATAACATAGGTAGCCTGGGGTGGAGTCAGTCTGTGGCCACTGGATGGATTGTTTCTGGGAAGATGAAGAGATGAGAACACGGACATTTCCAGAAGAGACTGGATGTGTCAAGGAGCCCTGATTCCAAAGCTATGGCACCTGCCCAACCAGGCCATGAGCTTCCCGGGAAACCTCTGACTGCTTCTCAAGGTTGCCACCTAGCACACATCCCAGGAAGGCTAAGGACACTCTGTCTCAAGGAAGACTTTCTCCATAACTGAGTGACAAGGGCTGGAAGCGTCTGCTGAAGCCACCGGGTGTCTTGACAGAGGAGACAGCCTGGTGACATGCAGCCACAGAGAAATGGGTCCCTTGGCCTGCCTCTCCAAGCCCAGTTTGGCTGCCTGGTAGGAGGGTGGATTTCACTCTGTGAAATTGGATAGAAAACGCAGCAGCTCCTCTGTCGGTTCCAGTAATCATCAGTCTCAATCTCTGGTGCGATATTTTATGAATTAATAAAAATGATCACGGGCAGTCCAGGGGGAACCAGGGAAGAATCACATGTGGTAGAATTTTAATGAGCACCATGGGGAATTTCAACCTTCCCTTGCTTTTTATTATTTTTTTTTTTAAAAATCTTTCCTCCTCTCTCCTTGCTCGCCCACCCCTTTTGCAAAAAAAAAAAAAAAAAAAAAAAAAAAAAAGACCGAGCCACTCTAAATGACTATTACATGAATTAGGTGTCTTTCCCTGCCTGTGCTGTTTGGCCCATCACACAGCCCTTCTGCCCCTCACACCCGCCTGGCACACCTGCTCTCTGCCCTAATTGAGCAGATCAGCAGCCGATTTGTCAAGCTTAGCCCAGACCTCCAACTGCCACCTCTTCCCCTAGACTGCCAGCCCTAGCCTGCCTGGAACACTCAGCAGATGTACAGCTCTGTATGTGTGTGCGTGTGCGCGTGTGCGTGTGTGTGTGTGTGTGTGTGTGTGTGCCTGTGTGTTATGACAGATCTTGTACTCATTATTGAATAATTCATTGTTGCGTTAATGTCTTCAGATAACATCACTCACTTCCTCAGTCTTCTCTCTCATCTGGCTCGCTGGGGAAAACTTGATTATGCCTGCCGCCCTGACGACAGAGTACACAGATAAAAGATAATTGCTTGGCTTGACTCCTCCATTGATATGAAAATAAGATTTAAATTATTCACTCCGGTTTAAAGGTTAGTTGAAGGTTATTACAGGGGATGAAGGGGGAAAAAATCACTCTTCTTACGTTGGGGGCTGAGATAAGACAGGTTTGAAAGGGCCTAATGCACTTTGTGGGCAGAAGCGCCGGCTTGTGAATACATCCAGAGCCCTCTAGAGATTTCAATCTAGGAGAAGTCAATTATTTATAAGCAAATTATGGCCAGCTTCTCGTATACATAAAACACTCTGCGTCATCAGGCTAGGGTGGTGTCTGCTCCCTTTTCAGCACCCAGTTTTTCTCGGTCTCAAAGCTTGAACAGAGTTACAATGGAGATTTAATGAAGGGCCTCCGTTAGGAAGGTCATCTGCTTGGTGGGGGCTCCTTTTAGTGAATGGCAGCGCCATTAAGAACAAAAATGATCATTTGGCTTCAGGCAGGTTTTTAGCTAGGGTTCTGACTCTTGCAAGGGGGACAGGAAGTAGACCCTTGGGGGTGTTGCCGAGCCTGCCTCCTGCACTGGTCCGCCCCACCCAGCCCTCAGTGTGGGAGGAGAGTTTAGGGACTCTGCATAGGAAGTGATCTCAGGTCTGTTTCTTCCCAGGAGCCACCTCTCCAGCCTGAGGATCAATAATTGATAGGCTTCCATGTTTCTGGAAGCTGGGCGCTGTTTCAGAATGTAGCCAGTCTTTTCCACACCATGCATTAATCATGGGCAGCCATTTTAATCAGAATAAAGACCCTTGGAGCTAGTGTGCTGGGCCCCCGAGGAGAAGCTTGCAAATAGCTCAGGAATGTGCTAGGACCCCTCCCCTAGGACCCTTCCCCTGTGTCCCATGTTCACTGTTTTCTGCCTTCCTTACATCAACAGACAGGACATCTTTTACTCACACACACACACACACACACACACACACACACACACACACATTGTTGCCCTCTGAGGCTGATGCAGTTACAAAGGGAATTAGTGGGGGTAGGGGCGGGTACAAGAAGCACCTCTTTCGGAAGTCTGCAGGCTCCTTGTAGCAGTGATTGGGGCAGGGAAGCTGCCTCTTGAGGATGCGGCCAGATATGCTGCCTTCTGCAGCTTCTCCATCAACCCGAGGCCTTCGGCAAGGCTGTAGAGTCGATAACTCTCAGCGCTGTGGTTCCCTATCGGTATCCTGTTGGAAGAGACCCCAGCCTTCATGAGCTTATGGGGAAGGGCCCAAACAGCCTGGGTTTTCCCCACTAAACTGACCTGGTGATGGTGGGACCTGAGCTGGTTTGCCAAGGACAGCAGAGGAGGTGAGGGCCGCTGGGTGGTGATGCCCATGAGAAGCAAAAGCTAAGGACAGATAGGTCCAAGGTTGGGGGAAGGGGAGGGATGGGAGAACAGTGATAATGTCCTAAACAGAAGGACTCTGACCCAGTAAACAAAAGCCTAAATTCAGCATTCCTCTGGTATCTCTTAAGGCAGGTTTCTGTTTACCAGGAAAAGCACTACCTCCCTTATCCTCTCCAATGGTCAACTACCTTGGGCAAGGGCACCTAGTTCCCAGTTAATCCAAACAGCCTGCTTCGGCTGAGACGCCCACTTTGCTGACTGTCATCAAACCTGCTGGCCTTCTGGCCAGCCCGCTGTCCTCTGTTCTCAAGGCACAGACTGTTCCCCCAGCAAGTTTTTCTCTCTACCCACACAGTGGTCCACTTCAGTGTTTCACTGAGCCCCTGCTTACAGTGGACATCACTGGGAAGCTTGGATTTACTGGGCTTAGGGGTCAAACAAAAGATATTGTTCTTTTGCCCTTCTTGTCTAGACCCACAGCCAGGGTCTGCAGAAGTTCTGAAGATAAAACTAAACCAAAGACACATGAGAACCAAAGCCAGAGATGGCGGAGGGGTGGTGGTGGTGGTGGTGGTGCAATGAATACCTGAGTGTATTTGGTTAAATGATTTGTCTAAAGTCCAACAGCAAATGAATGGCTGAGTTTAGACCCAACCCCAGCTGTGCTGATACAATAGCAAATGATGTTTTAGGATTGTTTTGGTCTGGAATATTGGAGACCCCGAAAGCAGCCAGTGTTGTTTCTCGCCTTTGGTGTGGCTTTGTGAAAATGTTGGAAGGACACAGCTTGGTTCTTTATCTGGAGAACCGGACAGAGGCTGCTGGGCTCCTTTATCTCTAAATTCTATGAGTACAAAATTACTTGAAGATTCCTCAAGGAAAACCTGAAGGGTAGAAACCCTGCCTTAGTAGCTATTGCAGAACGAGGCACACTCCAGGCACTGCCAGGGGCCAAGGGTGACAGTGTTGTCAAACGTCTCCATCAGGGTGCAAGAAACAGCATGAAATGAGAGTGGCCCATGACACAGTAGGCTGGTGTGAAGCAGGGTTAGCGTCACAGGTTTGCAGCTGAGGGGGTGGGTGCGGGAAGCTGAGAGGGGAAGGGGTTGCTAGAAGGGACGAGGGAAGCTGGGATGGTGTTGTTCAAAGCAGACCGGAGGGACAGAATCAGCAGGGCAAGTAGGATTGGTGGTAACCACAGCTGAGGCCTTGCTGCCTGTCTGGGGTTTTAGGAAGGATTTTGATGATCAGTGGACTCCTGGTGGTTCTGAAACAGAAGGATGAGGCGTGGAAAGCGGGGTCTAAAGAGATGAATAAAGAGGCTGTGGAAAGGCAGCCTAAGGCTGGTCTAATCCAGGCAGGGACCATGATTGGCCATGGATCAAGCCCCTTCCTTCCTTCCTTCTTTCCTTCCTTCCTTCCTTCCTTCCCTCCCTCCCTCCTTCCCTCCCTCCCTCCCTTGCTTCTTCTTTGAATGTGCATGCGTTTTCATGTACATACACTGGAGACTATAGGACAACTTAGACTGTTCCTTGGGAGCCATTGCCTTGTTCTTTGAGCCAGGATCTCCCATTGACTCAGAGCTAGCCTAGGAATAGAGTCCCTGGGAATTGCTTGTCTCTGTTTCCTCATTCCCCAACTCATACCACCACACTAGACTTTTTGTTTTGTTTGTTTGTTTTGAGACAGGGTTTCTCTGTGTAGCTCTGGCTGTACTGGAACTCACTTTGTAGACCAGGCTAACCTTGAACTCACAGAGGTCCACCTGCCTCTGCCTGCCCAGTGCTGGGATTAAAGGCATGCGCCGCCACCACCCAGCCACACCAGATCTTCTTAAAAACTGTGCTCTGGGAATCAAACTTAGATCCTCATGCTCACACAGCAAGCACATCGCCAACTAGGTCCTCTCTCCAGTCTCCATCCCAGCCTCCTCCTTCTTCTTCTTCTTCTTCTTCTTCTTCTTCTTTCTTTCTTTTTTTCTTTTTTTTTTTTTTGCTTTAGAAAAAAATCTTGGATTAAGTGTTTTCAAAGAAACAAGATACTATCATTGACTGGAGAGATAAGTACCCAAATGAATGTAAAACTGGAGAAGACAGCAAGCTACCATTGCAAAGAAAAAATACTCTTGCAAAGCAACTGAAGAGAGGGTTTATTTTACCTCATAGGTCACGGATGACGTCAAGCTGCCAGGAGCTGGTCACACCCCATTTCCAACCAGGAAGCAGAGAGCGGATGAATGCATACCATTGATCCATCACATAGGCCAGGATCCCAGCCGGAGGATTGTGCCGCCCATAGTGGGTGATCTTCCCACCTCAGCTCAATCAAGATACCGCCCCCCACACACATGCTCAGAGGTCTGGCTCCAGGGTGATTTCAGATTGTGTCAAGTTGGCAACCCAAAGCACCACAAGGAGCTCACTCTGAGACCCGTGGGGAAGTTTCACAGGTGGTGAGTGACAGAGGACCAGAAGAGAACTGACCCCAAAGAGACCTCCACACACAAGGTCTTGGAAGAGACGTGCCTGGAAAACCAGTCCGTCCACAGGCAGTAGTGCTGGCTCCAGGCTGGAACTCTGACTGTAGGTCCAGTGCCCTACGCATGGGAATGCATCAACCCCTAATAGTGGAGAAAGAGGAATGGAGGGGTATAGTGACCGGTGGCTTGCACCTAGGCTGATTTTCTCAGAAAGGTGGGATGGTTAGACCTGGTAGAAAGGCAGGTCTGACAGGTCATCCGAACTGTACTAAGGAGAGCTGAGCACACCGAGACAAGCAGTATTTGAATTCTTTCCCATCTCCAGGTCTTGGATACCCCTCAAGAGTTCTGGGACGGAGGCCACTGCACAAGCACAAATGACTGATTGCCGTGCAGGACTGCTAGGCTAATGAGCCTGAGGTCGCTGCAGGGATGGATATCCATCCAATCGGCGCATATTAAAACCCTCCTAATCATTTTTGCTAGCTGGCTCCCTAATGTGATCCGGTGATGTGCCTGGGTTTAAATTCTCATTACCCATTTCCACCCACAGGTAACAGGTCTCGCTCATTCACTGTGGGCAATTTCCTGCCCCATTACCTGTGAAAATCAGAGAGCAGCCGGGCCGTTAGGAGAGCAAAAGAGCCCATTTCCTCCTCTTCAAAATCCCAGTAAAGCAGGAGCCCTGGGTCTTTGTGTTTCCCTGTGCCAGGTCAATGTGCAGCCTACCCACACCCCGCTCTAGACTGTGCCCATCAGAAGGGGGCTGGCACTCCAACACACTTGCTCTTCACACAAGGCCTGGGTATCACACCACCCTCTGCTTCATCACAACCCTTCGCATGGAACCTGCTTTTCAGGGCAGCTTCTCAACCACCAGGCCCCTGCAAACAGTGACAACACAGATGACCTGTCCCCTGCACAAAGTGTGGGGACACTGGTTTTTGCAAACACCTTGCCTATCGTGGCCATTTGTCTATGTGTTTTCCTTTTCTCTAAAAGAAGGTTTGAAAGGGCGGAGGTTGCATCGGCATGAGTTACCTGTCACTGGGTACCGACTTATCCCCAAGGCGTAGAAGCTTAAAGCAACAAGCAAGGGCTGGAGATGTAGTTCACTGTCCTTGTTTGCCCACCATGCACATAGCCCTGGTTTCAACTCCCAGCACCACAGAACAGCACAGAGCGACAATATGGTAGACCCTATGGCCCATGGGCTTCCCAGCATTGTGTCACATCTGGGTGTGATACTTGTCTACCTGTGTGACGTGAGCAGCATTTTCTTCAGTGACCTGTGTTGAAAGTGACTCATGGTGTCATTCAAGAGTAGCTGAGCCAATCAGGGTGTCCCAAGAGCGTGTAGTCCAGATGGCATGCAGGCTTCAATTCTCTGAGGCCTAAACGAGCCCCCGGATATACCTAAGTTGGGTTTTACACAGCTGTCAGATGTTGGCTTTGGCAGAAGGACTCAGTCCTGTGTCACACGACCTCTTCAGGCGGCTTGAGTATCCTTACAACACGGCGAATGGCTTCTCCACAAGCCATTCTAGAGATGGGTCTGCCTGCTGGTGTTGGACTCTAGCGTCCAAACACCGAGGAGGAGTCGCCTCCAGAGACCACCTCACACACCACAGCCGATGTAAAAGCATGAGGATTTTATTAATTCTGTCATGACAGGGTCCCTCAGCATTCGGGAAGCTGAGAGACCTCGTATAGCTGGCACAGGCTACTTTTAAAGGAGAAGGCCACAGAAGCAAGGGGGGTTGTGACTGGCTTATTCAAAAGGGCTATTACCAATAACTGGCTGGAGAGCTGTTGCAAGATCAGATGAGGTAAGATGTCATTTTGACCCCATTTCCCAGGGGACCAAATCAAAACATACGTATATGGGTAATTGTTCAGTAACTGAGTACGTGCATGCGTAGCTGTTAGGTCCTTGGTTCCTAGGGGAGGAGGGGAAGCACTATGGCACGGAGGCTGAGAGGATTTAGAATTGTCAGAAATGGCTTTAGAATTGTCTTAAAGTCTTACACTGGCTCTGTCCAACTATACCTGGATGGTTTTGTGTATCAACTTGACACAAGCTAGAGTCGTCAGAGGAAGGAGCCTGAGTTAAGGAACAAGCTCCATGAGATCCAGTTGTAAGGCATTTTCTCAATTAGTGACCGATGGGGGTGGGCCCAACACATAGTAAGTGATGACACCCCTGGGCTGGTGGTCCTGGGTTGTGTAAGAAAGCAGGCTGAGCAAGGCATAGGAAGCAAGTCAGTAAGCAGCACCCCTCCATGGCCTCTGCATCAGCTCCTGCCTTCTGGCTCCTGCCTTCCTTGAGTTCCTGTCCTGACTTCCTTCAGTGATGAACAGCAATGCTGAAGTGTAAGCCGAATAAACTCCTCCCCAACTCACTTTGTGGTCATGGTGTTTCTTTGCAGCAATCGAAACCCTAACTAAAACAAGTTGGTACCAGGGACTGGGGTATTGCTGTGATAGGCCTGACCATGTTTTTGTTTGGAGTAATGTGGCTTTGGGATTTTGAATTAGAAAAGCAGTTGGATGCTTTACATGAGGCTTAATGAGTTGCTCTAGTAGAAACATGGGAGACAGTGGTGCTGGGGGTGATTTGAACTGTGGGGCCTGGCTCAAGAGGTTTCAGAGAGAAAAGTATTAGTTTAGAGACTGTTCTTGTGATATTTTGGCAAAAGAGTGTGGCTGCATTTTGCCCTTGTCCAAAATGTTTGCCTGAGGCTAAATTGAAGAGTTTTAGGTTAGTTGAGTTGACAGAAGAAATCTCAAAACAGCCTGCAGTTGTTAGTGTTCGCTCTATAAAGATCTAGAATAAAAAGGAGCAAGCTGAGAAAGGAAAGGTACAAAATGTACAGTTTGAGGGGAAAAGGAGGCACCAGGAAGTGGAATGGAGCTAAATCCACTGTGTTTAAGGAGATAGACAGATTAAAGAAATGCCTACTGTTAATGGAATAAAGGGAGTGGTGACCTCAAGGCAAGATCCCACCCAGCTAAACTTTCAAACTGTGAAAAGGGATTACAGAAAAGCTCAGAACCAGGTGTACAGCTTTAATCCCAGCAGGGACAGAGGCAGAAGGATCTCTGAGTTCAAGGCCATCTTGACCTACAGACCAGGTTTCTGGATTTCCAAGCTTAGTCAGTGAAGGAAACCATTGAAAAGAGAAAGCTGGTCAAAATGTTGCAAAAGGGTGACATGTTCCAGCCCCCAGTAAGCTGCAGAACTTGGCAGTTTCAGCCACGTCATTCTGGCTTTAGAGTCAAGAATAAAAGAAAAAGGTCATGGAATCTTCCTCTGAGACTAAGAAAAGTCATTAAAACCAGGCATGTGTGAGGGGTGTCCCTGCATGAAGGTCTAGAGAGGCCACGTGTGAAGCTGTGAAGATGAAGCTCGGATTGCCTTGGAGACTTCAAAATGTTGGAGATGCCAGAGCTGTGGGATGCCTGCCGAGCAGAGCTGCTAATAGGGAGTGGAACCAGCACAAGAGAAAGAAGTGTGTTGCAGTCAACAAAGCTGAAAGGAGTTAGAGAACTCAAGAGTGCTTGGGCGTCAAATATCAGATGCAGAGTTTGGAGTTTGCCCACCTGGTTTTCAGTCTTACCTGGTTTTCAGTATTTCATCACTATGCTCCTTTCTCCTCAGTTGGAATGGTAATGTATATCCTGTGTCATTATATGTTGTAAGTATGTGATCTATTTTTTTTATTTTTATTTTATAGGGGACTACATTTAAGAGATTGCATGAACCTTAGAAGAGACTTAGACTTTGGACTTTTAAACAGTGTTGAGACTATGATAGGCTGTGGGGACCTTTTAAGTTGGACTAATGCATTTTGCACTCTGTTATGGCTACAAGCCTATGGGGCCAGGGAGTAGAATATGGTAGTTTGAATAGGTATGACCTCTGTTATGGTTTAAGTAAAATCGTGCTGTACCCTAGTGGCCCACTGGCCATGAGGGGCAGCGGATCCCAGGTAGGGAGTTGCATGGTGGGCGAGAGACCAAGATGAAAGGCATGCCATACAAAGTGAGGTTGGATATTTATTTAGTGGATTATGGAAGGGAAGAGGAAAGGGGAGGGAAAGGGGGGAAGGGGGAAGAGCAGCGAGAGGCAGAGAGTGAGGGAGAGAGGGATAGAGAGAGAGAGAACCAGAGAGAGAGAGTGAGAGAAAGGAAGGGGAGAGAAAGGAGAGAAGTGGGGAGAAGGGAAAAAGGGACAGAAGCTGCCTCTTTGGGAGAGAGATGGAAAGGGAGGGGCCTGGGCTGGAAGTGGAAGGAAGATCTGACTGCCTGGCAGTGAATGGGAGAGGGAGTGGGAGGGGCTTGTCTCTTAAAGGGACAGGACAGATCATTACAGTCTCCATAGACTCATATATTTGAGTGCTTGGCCCATAGGGAGCATCACTATTAGTAGGTGTGGTTTGTTGGAGTAAATGTGGCCTAAGTCTGTCACTATGGGGGCAGGCTTTGGAGTCTCATCTGTGTTCAAGCAATGCCTAGTGTGGGATACAGTCTGCTTCTGTTTCCTGTGGGTCAAGATGTAGAACTCTCAGCTCTTTCTCCAGCACCATGGCAGCCTGCATGCCGCCATAAAGATAATGGACTAAACTTCTGAAATGGTAAGCCAGCCCCAATAAAGTGTTTTCCTTTATAAGAGTTGCCATGGTCATGGTGTCTCTTGACAACAATAGAAACCCTAACTAAGACACAAACTATGCTCAGGGGTACAGTTACTTGTCCTGTTCATGCCCACATATAACAGTGTACCCCAAGTGTGCTGTCTCACTCACATACTCTTATTGAACACAAATGTGCTCATCTCCGGACTCTTCAATCTTGCACAAGTTTCTAGTTACCCTCTGTGATGGCCTTCTCTGCATCTAGGAACTAGGGAACAGAAGCAATTCCCATGCCTTTCCCTTTCTTTCCTGGATTCGAATTCCCAGAGTGCCCAGAGAGAACGCTCCCATCTCCCCCATCCATCTCCAGACATTTTCCTCTTAACCTTAGGCTTCTATTGGTTTTGGAGGCCAGCCATAGGGAACAAAGAATGGGGAGGGCAGAGGGGCACTGTGGAGGTGAACCCTGGTACCTGGGGCTGTTCAGCGGGCAGGGTCTCCCACACTGTCTCTAGACTCCTGCATCCCAGAAGCCTTCTGGTTGGAGACAGACCATTGGTATTGATTGTAGCAAGATGGTATGTGGTTGGGAGCTTCTCAGAGCCAACCCATCTGTTGTTGCTTTGAGATGGGGTCTTACTACATAGTCCTGACTGGCCTGGAACTTGATATGTAGAGCAGGCTGGCATTGAACTCAAAGATCCCTTTGCCTCTGTCTCTTGAGCGCTGGGTTTTAAAGGCGTGCGCTACCACGCCCAGCCCCCCAACTGGCATATTAAGCAATCATTTCAAGAGAAGATGACATAACTCCCCTGGCATCGGTTTGTCCTAATGGGCTTGGTATTACTCATGTGCTAATTGATTGGGCATGCAGGGAAGAAAAACTAAATTCACTTGCGAGGCGATTTTATGGCAGAACTCATCACAGGGGTAATTTGCTGAAAATGTTCGGTCTGCTCTGGTTATGTAAGATCGCCCCTGCTCCTGGGTTTTATCTCGAGCTGGCTGAGCATGCTGGAGGTAGACTCCCCTAGGACCTTGGAGGCCCTGCCTCCCCCTGCCTGCCTCCTGCCTCTCTCTGCCTGCCCACTGCCTTGCCTGCCAGGCAGTTGCCCTTGGGAGTGCTGACAATTAGTGCCTTATGCACAACTTTCTCGCCTCAGGGGCGGCTTTCAAAATATCTCAGCTTCTCCTGTGAAAAAACCGCCTCTGTCTAAGGGCAAAACAGTTATTTTCGGATCAGCCATCTAGTGTTACAAAGCTCCTGCTCAGAGAGGAAAAGGAGAAAGGCGGAGGATGTGTGTGTGCACACGTGACGGGCATGTGTGTATGTATGTGTGTGTGTTTGCCCGTGGGTGCACCCGTGTGCGTGTGTGTGTGTGTGTGTGTGTGTGTGTGTGTGTGTGTGTTTAAAAGACAGGCTATTTTGCTTGGAAGAGGAGGGGTGGGGAGGCTGAAAGAAGCTGGAGAGCTTCCTTCCTTCCCACTCTTCCCTCTTTTCTTCCTCCCTCTCCCACCCTATCTTCCTTACCTTTATTCTCTCCTCCCTCTACTCCTCCCTCTCCTTCTCCTTTCCCTTCTCCCTTCACTTCTCTCCCTCCTCCCTCCACCCCCTCCTCCTCCCTTCCTACCCCACTCATTACACCATCTTTCTCTCCCCTCTGACTTCTTCCCCTTACTTCTTAGCCTCGCCTCCTCTCTCTGCCTCCTCTCCCTCCTCCCCCTCTCCTTCCTGCCTCTTGCTTCTCTCCTTCATGTTCATCTTCCTCCCCTTCCCTTCTCCCCTCCCTCCCTCTCTGATTGTACTTCTTCCTTTCCTGTCCCTCTCTTCTCCCTGCCACCCCTCTCCTCCCCCATCCCTGCTCCCTGTTTTGCCTGTGACTCTAGAAGAATCCGAAACCTCAGTTGGTCTTTGTTTTCTGAACTGGCAATGCCATCACATGCCCTGTTGTCAAACCAGGGGGACCGAATGAGTCCCATCAATCATCAAAGACCCCTAAGTCCCCAGGACTTTTCAGATGTGTGTAGCTGGGTGGGCTCCCCAGCCATGGACTGCTGCTGGCTAGTTTAATCATCTCTCATCTCTCAGGGCTCCTGAGGGCCTTGACCACTGACAGGCTTCTTCAGGTGAGGTTGTATGGCCTCTGCTTTCTGCACCTAGATAGGGGGTTGAAGGTGAGAAGCAGCTACAGCTTTGGGAGCAAGAGCCAGGTTGGGACCTCTAGGGGACTGCAGGAGGGGGTCTATGGGAACGGCTACCTGATTGGCAGTTGGCAGCCTCCACCTCACCTAGCAAGGCCCAGCCTGCTTCTGGTGTTGGGTGCTGACCTGGAGGCTCTGCTGGGAGCAAGAGGCTATGACAGGGAACATGGTACACCCTAGGGACCAGGACGGGAATGTGGGAGCAGAAGCAGAGGATGCTGTATTGTACCCAGAAGTCCCTGTCCTCACTTATCCTGTGCTCATGAATAGGACCTGCAGATTTACAAGGGACAAGATGAGGAGAAAGCAAGGAGTAGGCTTCACTGGGCAGCGGAAGGGGGCCTCCTGCAGGGGTGCCTGTGAGGACTCTGGGATGACTCTGTCCCCCCAGGAAAATACTTTGCTCTCTCACACTCGCCTGAAATTCTCCCTTCAGCAACAAACCACCTGGACCTAGAAATCTGAGCACTTCTAGAAACAGATAGACCTCAGCTATCTCCTGTGACAAATTTGGGGGTTTTCTAAGCAGCAATGGAAGACTGAAGATGTTCCCAAGGAGGGAAGGAAGGTTGGGAGGCAGGGGAGGGACAAAAGCTTGAGCCTAGAGACTAGACAGGGCCATTTCCAGTGTTTTAGCTATGCTATGTCCCCCTTGGGTGAAATGGAGCTGTAAAAACTTCTTAACTGGGCTGTTGGGAAGAGCAAAATGTCGAGGCTTCTGGGGGCTTAGCCCTGAGTCCCCATGGTGCTGGTAAGAAGTGTTCAACAGATGGAAGTTGTTAAAAGTTGGGGACTAGGGAATGGGATGCTGTCTAGTGATACAAGAAACCCACTGGATTGACTTCAAAGGCAGCCTAGCTTCAGGGAGTCAAGTTATACAGCTTGATAAACAGAGACAAGGGAAGAAGCATTAGCTTCTCAGGGTCAGTTCAGCCCAGGCAGAGAGAGCAGGTGGGGAGGGGAGACAGTAGGCAGGTGGGGGTAGAGCAGAGAGCAGAATAGGAAAAAAAGCCAGAAAAGAAGAGCGGTAAAACTCATATTGGGGATGGGGAGAGAGGCATGGGGCTTGGACTGCTTGATCAACCTTTGAGGCACCAGCAGGCATATCCCACCTGTGATGCACCCTGGGAAGTCTGTGACTGCAGCCCAACACAGAATTGTGAAGATACTTAACACATCGTGTTTGCAGTCTGCTTTTGTAACTTGATTGCCTGGTTCTCAAACACGGACTTTATGTTTCATGTTTAGGAGTTGGCCCCCCACAAGGGTCCGCCAGTGGATGTAGGCAGAAAGAAGAAAACCTGTGCTACTGAATTTGGCTAGTATACTGTGTGTGACCAGATAGCTTTCTTTTTTTAAATGTTTAAGAAGTACTAATTGTGTGTGTTTGGAGACACAGACAGCTCAGGCTGGCTTTAAGCTTCTGGTTCTCCCACTTTTACTTCCACAGGCCTGGAACAGCAAGTGTGTGCCAGGCTGCTTTCCAGTGGAAATGTCCTTTGCTGCTGTGGGACAATGCTCTTTTATCCTGTCACTTGTATTGTTTTTTAATAAAATACTGATTGGCCAGTAGCCAGGCAGGAAGTAGAGGCGGGGCAACGAGAATGCTGGGAAGCGGGAAACACAGTCTGCAGTTGTCACCCAGTCTCAGAGCAAGCAAGATGTGAAAAAGGTACCAAGCCACGTGGCTGACATAGACAAGAATAACGGGCTAATATAAGTTATAAGAGTTAAGAAGAAGCCTGAGCTAATGGGCCAATCGGTTTATAACTAATGTAGACTTCTGTGTATTCTTTGGGATTTAACTGCCGCAGGACTGGGCAGGACAGAAAGCCTCAGTCAACACTCTGCCCAGACACAAGTCCCGCGAGAAGTGTGGGGATTTTCTTCTTTCCATGGCTATAGACCTGAATGAACCCTTTGTGAACTATAATAAGTGTGAGTCCCACAGGGTGGTCTCAGTGGCTTTGTGGTTGCCTCAGAGAGTCTAGCTGGGATACCTTCTACTTGCAGGAGCGTGGTCCAGCACTCACCCAGGTGATGGGCGGGCAGGTGTCCCAGCTGAATTCCCCTCCTCCCCTCTGGCTGTAGGTGGAGAGCTCATTGATGTCACCTATGGTCCCCATCTTGGGCCACTTGCCCACACAGCTCTCTGAAAGCCAAACTCCTCTCTGGCAGACAGGTCTCCTTTCCAACCTGCCCTTGGGAAGTTGGGAGTAGAAGGGGTGATTTCCGAGGGGTCCCTGTCTGCAACTTACCTTTGGTTCTTTACCTTTCTATGAGGAGGACCCCTTACTTTCCCCTCATTACCAGGTGATGGAGTATCCCTTCTACAGCAGCTCATGCCCCTGGGCTATGTTCTGGGTGGAGAGGCCTCAGGCAGGGCTGCAGGCAGCCTGACTTAGAGCTCCTGACTTAGAGCTCAGACTGAGCACTGTGTAAACTGTTTATCCAATCTCTCTGGTTGCACGCTTTCCTGGTGCCCCCTCAGGACCTCCCTGCTTCAGGGCTAGTTTCTGGGGCTGCAGGTCAACCCTGCTGCATTTACTGGGCGGTTTCCACTGTGGGCATTTCAGAAGGATTAAGAACCTGGATTGGAATCTGTCTTGGAGCCTGGAGTACCAAAACGACTCAGGCGAAGCTGGCTGAGGTTCCAAGTAGTTGCATGTACACATGTGTGCATCGTGTTTGTGTGTGTGTGTGCGCACATACACACACATGGGTATATGCATGCATGAGTGCATATAAGTGCAGAGGTGGAGGCCAGAAGTCAATATCAAGTGTCTTTCTAACAACTTTTTTTTCCTTTTTCCTTTGACAAGGTCTACCAATGAACTCAGAGTGTACTGACTGAACAGACTCTCTGGCCAGGGAAGTCCTGGAATTCAGCTGTCTCCACTCTCTGTCCACAAGCCAGCACTTGGGTTAAAGATGTACTCTGCCATGTGCTTTGATGTGGGTGCTGGAAATTCGAACTCTGGTCCTCCTTTATGGCAGAAACTTTACCAACTAAGCCATCCTGTCCCCAGTGTTAGCTTGAGATATCTGTGGAGCACTGGCCTCCCTCAGATTCCAACAGCTATGTCCACCCTGCTTGGGACCCTCTGTACCTGTTAGGTCTCTGCTTCCCCACCACCTTTTGCTACTCAAGCTGTTCTGGCATTTGGTTCACCATCTGAGGGCATCTGCTTATTGTGGGAAAGGACTTTGTAAGCCAGCATCGCTATGGTGGGTGGTGTGGAAAACACTATGATCCTGCAGGCAAGAGCAAGCAAGCTCCATGTTCACCACCCTGGCCCTCTGGTCTAGAATCCAATAAGATCCTTTCCTCTGACTGGAAGGCGGTCTCTTATAAGGCTGATGGACAGGTGAGGCTGCCTTCCAGAATCTCTCGCCTCAGGGACCGGAGGGGAGCTCTGCTTAGGATCTCAGAATTGAACCTCAGCCCTGATCTATCCTCTCAGTGGTTCTGTGACATTGGACAGGTCTCCTTCCCTCTCAGGCCTTGCATCTCCAAGTGGTACCTGGCTGGGGAAGGCAGACCTTGGTCCCATTGGGCAGCTTCTCAATCACAGTCTTGTCTAGAAGGTCAGATCCAGGATGTGGGTCCATCCCTTCTGCCTTGATTGATTAAGACCCCCAAGTCTTAATTGATTCACCAAGTCCCCAAACATCATTTCCCTAAACGGGGGGCAATGCTGAGAATGTGGCTGTCTATAGGCAATGTACAGACTGATGCGCTAAGATAGAGGCCTGTGGGCCCCAGCATGAGCTCAGGGGGTGGAGAGGAGCCAAGGGAGACGTGAAACCCGTGGCAAGCCAGGACTTGGCAGCTCTGGGGGTGGCACCCAGAGGGTCTTGGAACCCTGCCCAGGGAGTGGGTACTACTGCTCAGGCCCATTCCATCCCAGCCCCCTGAGAACCTTCTAGGGTGTTTTTTCTCACTCCTGCTGCCAACCTGGGCCACTGTGCTCAGTTCTTCATAGGAACGTGCTCTGCCATGCCTCTGTCAGCTGGGACACTGCCCTCTCCTCCCAGCTGTGAGAAACTCTTGCAGGTCCTCCTACGGAAGGAAGGTAACTCTCTGTGTCCTGATGTGGCAGGGCTGTCTGCCCAGGAGCTCCCCAGACAAGGTGGTTTCTCTGCCCACATCCACCTCTCTCTGACTGTCTCTAAGGACTGCTTTACTTCCCTGGGATTTAGGTCATGTGATGCTTAAATACACTAAGGGCGGCCTCTTTGCAGTGGCTGAGACCCTGCAGTTTTACTGGGCATCTCAGAGGCTCTGCCATGCAGGAAACATGTAGAGCAGGGATAGGGGCCTACCAGGTAGTCAGGGTGGCTTCAGAGCTGTCACAGATGGCAGGTTAAAGATCCCCTTGCCCTCACAGCAGACTGGGACAGGAACCTTTGGCCTTCTGCCAGGTAACAATAAGGAACACACCACTATCCTGGGGCAAAGGGACAGCTCGATGCTCCTGCAGTCGGGCTTATTCTGCAAAGGCTTCTTCCCAGATGAGAATTTTGTTGCTGTTTAATTCAAAACAACAAACAAACAACAGCAACAGCAAACAAACAAGAACCAGAAAGCCGGACGTGGGGCTGGGGAGATAACTCCGTGGGTAAAACACTTGCTGCTCAAGTGTGAAGGCCTGGGCAGGTCCCCAGAACCCACGTAAAGCTGGATGCAATAGTACAGTGTTTGTAACCCTGGCGCCTACAGTGAGGTGGGGAGAGGAGATGGGTGAATCTCCAGAAGCTGTGTGGGCCAGCTAAATCCATGTATGCAAGAGCAAACAGTCTCTGTCTTATAGAAGCTGAAAGGTGAGGACCAATTCAGATATTGTCATCTGACCTCAACATGCATGCTGTAGCACACGCACTTATACAGGTGAATGACACCTGAGGTCTAAGCCATATCTTAAAAGCAAGGCATAAGCAAACAAAAGATACCCCAGGCCTATGACCCTTGCTATCAGGACCTCTACACCTGGCTTGTTCCGTCTGACCAGGGCAGCCATTGTAGCTGCTCTTACACCCAGGTCCATACTCTAGTACCCTTTGTCCCTTACCCTGTCACCTCCCTTCCTCTGGGTGCAGCTGCTTCTGTCCAGAGCTTCTCCCCATCTGTCTGGCTTGCCTTGTCTCCACTGTTTATCTCAACAGCGACCTCCTCCCTCCATTGGAGCTAGAGCAGGGGGCACTGCTGCTCTGGCCCGAGAGCAACCTGCTAAGCCTCTGCCTGGGCTGTGGGTGCTCACACCACCTGTGCCCATTCTTGGCCGTGCAAACGTGACAGTGTACTTATCTAGACTATGGTTCTGAGTCACAGGTTAAGAGCCCTGATTCTGCTACTTCCTGGATGGGTGGGCTGAATGACTGCCCTAGCTCATACATTACAGTTCTTGCACCCTCTGTGAGAATGTGACCGTGTTTGGAGACGCAAGTCAGTTCTTAAGTTCCACCTCAAGGCAGGTCTCTTAGAGTTTCGACTTTGTATACTCCAGGCTAGGGCTGCTGGGGATGCAGCCGCATGCCGCTGCATCCAGCATTCATTCACTCTTTTTTTTGTTTGTTTTTGCTTTTATGAGACAGATTCTCTCTGCAGCCCTGGCTGTCCTGGAACTTACCATGTAGACCAGACCGGCTTCAAACTCACCAACATCTGCCTACCTCTACCTCCTGAGTGCTGGAATTAAAGGTGTGCACTACAACGCCTTGCGTCGGGTTTTTATATGGGCTCTGGGTGCGGAATTAAGTCTGTTCCCTAAGTGTTTCTTACCCACCAGGCCATCTGGTTGGCCTTTCCCATATGATCTTGATAGAGTTACTGACAATCTTCCCAGTGGGAAAGACAGGGATCAAGGGCCAGGGGGAGACATGGTGTGTGTGCATGAGGTCAGGACTTTCCAAGATTAACCTTGCCAATGTAATGCATTGACAGGTAGTTTCATGCCAGCCAAAGGCCTCTTGTTAATTAAAAGAGGCAAGAAAAGGTCAAATACCAGGCATGCTGCCATAATGTGGGAGTTGCCTACTCCCAGTGTTTCCCCATTATGCACCCGCCATGGGAACTCTTCAGCTTAGGCTCCAACTGGCTCTGAGTAGTCGTGATGATGGCTCTACAAGGGAGTGGTAACGTGGGAGCTAGGCGGTGATGACAGGGATCCCCGGATCTTAAAAATCCTTTGCAGGCCTCTGCACTCCGACACCCTGAGGTTCTAATTAGAGGCCAGGCTCTCCACGCATAAGCCAGGGGAGAGAGACCCATGCACGTACCAGGTAGCAATGGGCGAGCATCAGGACCTGGGGAGAGGGGTGGAGAAGGTGAGAACAAAGGCAGGACCCTCCTCAAGTGGGTGGGGCTCTGAGAAAGCTCAGAGCACTAGATGGTCCATGCCCCTTGGTCCCTCAGCCCTTGCTGGATCTGGCCAGCAGCAGTGCCCTTCATCTCTTCCTGGTTCTGTTCAGTTCTCACTTAAACCAAATTGAAAGAAGCACATACCTCAAAACACAGACAAAACAAAACCCATAATAACCGGACAAACAACACTTGTTCTGTCCCCTTTTGCTCACCCCTCGCCCCAGCACAGCAAGGCATCTCTGGTATACCTATTGACATACTGCAGATCCGATGCCAAGCCTGGTTTTGTCCCCATCAAGCTGTGCACACTTGGCCGTCTGAATCTCCCTTTCCGAGCCTAATACCCTCACTTTGACAGGAGGCATGCCTACCATGACCTGCCTCGGTGTCGTCTTAGAGGAGCTGGGGCAGCCCCCTGGCAAGCCACCTGGGTGATGCCTGCTCCCACCACACATAACAATTATTCTCACCCACTCTCTTGTCTCTCCTTCCTCTGTTACTCCTCTCTGCCATTTGCCCTGATCCACCCCTACTGTCCAACCATCTTGGACACACATGGTACTTGTTAGATTATTGGCCCATGATTGCCAAAACCCAGGGCGGGGTGGGGGGAAGGGGTAGACACATCTCCTGTCAAATTCACTGTGGTTCAATTTTTCTTCCTTGGAGAAACCAGCGAGAGTCTTCCCTCTGACTCCTACTGGAATCCAGTGGGGAGGCCCTGCTCTGTCTCCCATGATGCTCACCGGCAGGCAGAGAGCCTCTCAGAGGCTCCTTCTCCCACCCATTCTCCTACTGAATAATGAAGATGCCCTCAGACCCTAGCTCCCTCCCTCCCAGCTCCCAGCCTCTGATATATTTGATCCCAGATAGCATAATTTTTCACTTAAATGTGAATGTATTTGTGAATTGATAGAAAATAGTTCTCACTCGGGTGATATAATACAGGGCTGCCCCATCCCGGCTGCTATTTTGATTGTGACTTAAATGGATGAGGCCATCAATAATTATTTTATTGAACAGGCACATAAAAAATGATGCTGAGCTGAAGTAATTTCCCAGGCGAAGACAAGCTAATGCATTGGGGCGTAGGCTACCTTTGCAGCCCCGAGCCTGCTGCAGAGTGCTGGAGGGGGGGATCTTTCTGTACCCGCTGGTCTCTTCCCTAAGGGGAGAACTTCCCTGCAGGGAATCTCAGTTATGGAGGGGTGACCTGAAGACCCATAAGGAGTCCCTGAAGCACTTCCTGGGTCATCTTGCTTTCTGCTTTGAAACCTGGGGTCTTTGCAGGAGGAGAGGGCCTCTCTGACATGCTGAGGGCTGCATGGATACCCCAGATTCTCTAGCTAGTGACTGGGGGTGGGGGTGATGGGGCTCGCAACTCAGCACAGCCAGGTTTCAGAGCCATCTCAGAAGTCTTTACACTCGTACCCCTTTGCCCCCGAGTTGTGTTTTTGGGGGAATAACATTGTCGTACTCAGTTACTCTTGATCCTTGGGAGTCTAGCACCCCCAAACACATCCTCTGAAGGCGGAAGCACAGAGTAAGAAGGCACAAAAAGCACTCCCACCCCCAAACCAAGGCGCTTGAGCAGCTGCTTTCCCAGAAGTTTGGGCTCAGTGTCTGTTGGCGTAAACCTAGGTCAAGGTGCTAGGTGAAGCAGGGTGCAATGTGCCAACCCACAGTCCAGCTGTGGAGACACACTGCCGTCTGTTTAACAGTTTCCCAAACTCTACCCATTTAGGTGCCACCATGCTTTTAAGCTTACTGACATGCCACCTGGATAGTGATTTGTTTATTTCCTTAAGCCGGCATTTAAATTTAGCCCTATCTGTATCAATAAATTCACTAAACCATTTTTTGATATATTCTTTCTGTTTCTCTGTCTCTTTCTCTTTTCCTTTTTTTTTTCTTTTTGAGACAAGGTCTCGTGTAGCACATATTAGCCTCAAATTCCCGTGTAACCAAGGACAACTTGAACCTCTAATCTTCCTGCCTCCATCTGCTAAGTGCTGGGATCACAGGAGGCTCCATACCTGGTTTATGCGGTACTGGGGATCAAACCCAGGACTTTGTGTATGCTAGTCAAGCATTCTCCCAACTGAGCTGGACCCACACTCCTCTCCCCCTAACCCATCTTTGTCAATACATACCCCAAGTCTGGCTTCAAAAACCTGATCTCGCCTCAGTCAGCCTAGTGCTGGGATTATAAACGCATACCACCACCATGCTTGCCTGCCTGCTTTACTTTCCTAATGTCATCAAAAATAAAAGCCTAACTGAAGTAGAACATCTACAGCCATATAACAAGAGGCATCTGGCAAGCAGGGGCGGGAGAGTGTGAACACAGAGAGGCTTGTCTCCAGGGGGAGGCAGGGGGGTGGGGGGTTGGTTCTCATCCTGACCATCACCCATTCCCCTGCTAGTCTGGATACATCAGTGGGGTCACAAAGGTCTGAAAGAGTCTGCTCATTCCAGTGCAGGGAGGCCTGGAGGTCCCCTGCGGACAGCCTCCTTTTTCTCTCGGGGCTTCAGCTGACTCCTTAAACCCACTACCGCCCCATACAGAATGCACCTATATCTACTTCAAGTCAGATTCTGGAAGCCAAGTGCACAGCCTTTTCTTCATGTTTGGAGCTTGGATGACTCATTTTCCTAGGGAAATGGCCAGAGGATCAGCGACCTGGAAAGCAGGAACTCCGAGGGTCACTGATCCCAGGAAAGCCAATGCCTTGGACTCTGAGTCCCCGCCTCCCTCTAAAGGTTAGTTTCCAGTGGAAAGCTGAGCAGGCTTCTTTGGATCTTCCCTGCGCCTGCTCTCCTTTCGCCCCTTCCTCCACTCATGAAGGACCTTCAGTCCCAGAGGCCACCCCTGGGGAAGCAGACCCCAAGGCTTAGCTAAGAGCTGCCCTGGCCCAGTGGCTGCCCATCTGCTTGAGGGTGGCCAAACTCACATGCCCTCCACAGTGTTCCCAGGGACCAAGTGTACTGGTTAGTCTTATGGCAACTTGACACAAGCTAGAGTTGTCAGAGAAGGAAGCCTCAAGTGAGGAAATGCTTCATTAGGTCAGGCTGTGAACAAGGCTTTAGGACCTTTTCTCAATTAGTGATTGATGAGAAGGCCCAGCCCATTGTCGGTGGGGCCATCACTGGGCTGGGGGTCCTGGGTTCTCTAATAAAGGAGACTGAGAAACTCATGAGGAGTAAGCCAGTAAGCAACAATCCCCCATGGCCTCCTGCCCTGCTTGAGTTCGGGTCCTGACTTCCTTCGAGGCTGAACTATAATGTGGAAGCATACCCTCCCCAAGTTGTTTTGGTCATGGAGTTTCATCACAGCAATAGAAGCCCTAACTTAGAGACCAAAGGATCTGCCTGAAGCCATTTGGTCCTTCCTGGATATGAATCAACTCCAGCACCTGTGGGGTTAGGAGGGCAAGAAAGAATAAGGGGACCAAGTCTGCACCCACAAAAAGGTGGTGTTCCTTTTCTAGCAACAAACTGGACAAAAGGGAGAGAATTGACTGAGCTACAGATCTCTTTCTAGGGGCAGATTCAGCCAGTCTGTGTCCCAGCCCTAGGCAGACCACGTAGACACCTTATAGGTTGCTTTCTTATCAGCTGCTATTTAGATCTCTATCCCTGGTCATTTGACATCTTTTCTTCTCAAACACGAACCTTCGTCAATATTGGATGAAGCCTTCTGCCTGTGTTGTCGAATTTGTTCACTGGTTCTGCCAGAGGTCTCCAGAAACCTGAGGTTTGGTGTGGGCTTAGCAGCTCAGGAGTTCACACTTGACCTCCATCTGAATCGATTGACAGAACACCCAGCTGGGCCTCTGCAGAGTCTGAGAAAGGCAAGCGGCAGGGTAGGGGAGAATTTGCACGTGGAACCCGTGCCCCAGCAGTACTGGCACTTGCTGAGGACCACCCTGGAGCACTGCTGCTGTGAAGGAGGAGTGTGAGCTGGAGGATGACTCAGTCCATAAAGAGCTCACCTTGCAAGCACTGAGCTAATAATCCTCAGACCCTAAGTCTAAAGCTAAGCACAGAGGCTTGGTGGCAAGTGTTTGCAATGCCAGTACTGGGAAGCAGAGGTGGGAGGAGTCCTTAGGGCTCACAGGCCAGCCGGCCTCGCCTAATTGGTGAGCTCCAGACCAAGGAGACCTTGTCACAAAACAGAAGGTGGCTGGCTTCTTAGGGACAATACTTAATGTCCTATGGCCTCCACATGCACACGTACGCCTGTGCAGACATGTACAGATGTACGTGTGCATTTGAAAGCAGGCTTTGATTCCTCACCCAGGCAGAGGGAGAAGGTGATCTCCGCAGGCTTACTCGCATGCACGCGCACGCGAGCACCCCTTGCGCATCGGGCTGGGACGCCCGTGCCCCGTGTGATGAATAGCATTCATTTAGGCGGTGTGGAAAGCACTGCTCTACAGATCTATCGGGTTTTTATTAACTGTTTTGTTGTCACACTTTCAAAAATCAATCACGTCAGGCTGCCCCCTGGAGACTTCCTGAAGTTTCAGGCCTGGCTTCCCAGTCTAAATGTGGCCCAGGCTTGGCCAGGCCAACAGGACTGGAGGCCTAGAGTGGGGGCGGTGGAAGCACAAGGGTGACTGAATTCTTTCTTGCCCCCTCATGAACGGCCTGCTCTGTGCACTCCCTCCTCCCCCGCCCCCACCTAAGCCTCAAACTCTCAACTGCACCCTCTGTGCCAGAGCTCACTAGGCGCCCACCCCGTTTCTTAATTCTTGAGCCAGGCCCCAGTGTGAATGTCTCTTGTGACTCACTTTACCAACCAATAAAGCAGGTGGGGCTAGGGAAAGCCCCTCAGCAGCCTGGTGTGAAGTGGAAGGGTGCTTAGAAGTGCCAAAGCCTTTAAGGGAAAACAAGCCGTTCAAAGCTTTCAAGCTGACGCAGGTCAATATTTCAGTTGGTCAGGCTCCTGGTCTGACGCCGGCAGGCCCAGGTGTGGGGAGCTGGCTCTGCAGTGCAGGGAAACAGGGGGGTCTCTGTGTTGAGTGGACCACCCCGTGGAGCCCTGTCCCAGGTAACAGTAGGCTACAGGCCTCCAACTGCCCTGGCACAGTTGCGGGAGGCAATCTGTCTGTTGACCTGGCAGACCCCCAGGAGTGGGCCTGGAGTCTCTGGCTCTGCAGAGAACATAGCTCTGGGTAGCTCTGGGACTTTCTGGAGGGGCCCCGTGTTGGCAATGACTTGAAGGGAGCCCTCAGAAGAGAGAAAGAGAAAGGATTTTGTCAGAGAAAAGCGAGTGGATAAGGATATTAGGATGAAGACCCAGGGTTTCTGGGGCTTCCTGTCCCTCTGTGGGTCTGTTGCTTTGTGTCTCTGAATGTGTCATGGAAAGAACCCTCCTAGTTTGGAAGCCACATATACTCCAGCCCCAGAACTTGGACTCCCCCTTGCTCTTGTGTGGTCTCTGTACTGGCTAGTTTATGTCTACTTGACACAAGCTAGAGTCATCTGAGAGGAGGGAACCTCCACTTAGAAAATGCCTCCATAAAATCTGGCTGTAGGCAAACCAATAAGTTTCTTTCTTTCTTTCTTTCTTTCTTTCTTTCTTTCTTTCTTCTGGTTTTTGAGACAAGATGTCTCAGTAGTTATGAAGTCAGTCTGGAACTCACTCTGTAGACCAGGCTGGCCTCAAACTCACAGAGATCCACCTGCCTCTGCCTCCAGTGTGCTGGGATCAAAGGCGTGCTCCACCATCACCCAGCAAGGCATTTTCTTAATTATTGTTTGATGGGGGTAACCTATTATGTGTGGGGCTATCCTGCCCCAGGCTAATGGTCCTGGGTTCTATAGAAAAGCAGGCTGAGCAAGCTACCAGGATCAAGCCGGTCAACAGCAGCCCTCCAAGGCCTCTGTATTAACTCCTGCCTCCAGCTTCCTGCCCTGCTTGAGTTCCTGTCCTGACTTCTTTCAGAGATTAATGGTGATGTGGAAGTGTAAACCGAATAAACCCTTTCCTCCCCAGGTTACTTTTGGTCATGGTGTTTCATCCCAGCAATAGTAACCCTGGCTAAGATGGTCTTCTCTTCCCTGATAATCCCTCACCTTAGTCTAGCACTCAGACCCCTATCCTTGAAGATTGGACATCTCCCTTTCTACTCAAGTATGGGATGTGTGTTTCTGCCCGCTCTCTGATTTGCCCCATAGTTCTGATGGAAGTGGGGCTGTGGTGAAGTCTTCTCAGCATAGGGACTCATTCTCAGCTGCATAAGAATCCATCTTCCCTCCCTCCCCGATTTCCTTTCCTCTCTCCCTTCCCTCTTTGAACTTCATCCACATTTGCCTCTACTTACCTACCTGGCCACAGGGAAGCCCTTGACCAAAAGTAGAATGGGCCTAATCTTCTTTTCTAATTATTTCTTCTATGTTTGAGATTATAATATAGCACACACTTCCTCTTCCGTCTCCTCCCTCCAAACCCTCTCATGTGCCCCTCCCTGCTCTCTCTCAAATTCTCAGCCTCCTTTTTCATTAGTTGTTATATGCACATATGCTATTCACTGTCACTATATGTGTAAATGTATATACATATATATCCCTAAATAAAACTGCTCAGTCTATATATGTATATTTCCAGGGCTGAATGTTTGGTATTGGATAACCAACTGATATGTTTTTACCTGAGTGAGACTATTTCTCCCCAATCTTCTTCTTTTTTTTAATTAAGAGGGGCTGAGTGGAATTAAGTCAGCTGTATAAAGGAATGAAGCACCAGCCCATGTTGCAGCATGTGTGAACCTCAAAAACATATGCTGAATGAAAGAAGCCATGAACCAAAGGCCATGTGACACATAGCATTCCTTCTGAACAAAAGGTCCAAGTTAGGAAAGTTCACCAAGCCATAGAGCAATGTTGATAGCAGGGCTGGGGGACAGAGAATGGGGAGGATTAGGTGTGAAGAGAACGAGATAGAAATAGTTGCACAATGTCCTGAACATGCTCACCGGCTTTGGATGCTGACCCTAAAAATGGCTCATTTTATAAGATGTGAATTTGGTGTAGGAGGTTCTTCTTTCTATGTGTTGCTTTCATTGGTCAAATAAAGAGACTGCCTTGGCCTTTTGATAGGGCAGCCCTTAGGTGGGTGGAGTAGACAGAACTGAATGCTGGGAGAAAGAAGGCAGAGTCAGAGAGAGCCGCCATGAAGCTGCAAGGTCGGTCAGACACACTGAATCTTTCCTGGTAAGTCACGACCTCGTGGTGACATACAGATTATTAGAAATGGGTTGAATCAAGATGTGAGAGTTAGCCAAGAAGAGGCTAGAACTAATGGGCCAGACAGTGTTTAATTAATACAATTTCCATGTGATTATTTTGGGCATAAGCTAGCCAGGTAGCTGGAACGACAAGCAGCCCACCAGCCCGGGGATTAAGCTAGCCAGGCAGTGGGACACAGCCTGCTGCTGCCCTATTACTACATGAATTGGGCCTTAAAAACACAGTACTGATGCTCTTGCACCTTGAGTGCTATCAAGGCCTGGAAATACCAAAGATCTAATAGCTCACGTGTTCAGGGTTGAAGCTAGCAGGGTGGGCTGTGGCCTCAGAAGACAGTGGCCTATGTGCTTGTGACTTGGGGCATGGGGCCATCCCTGGCCCTTGTGGTCACATGTTCCAGCTTAGAAGACTCAGAGAGAGCTGACTGCAGGAAAGAGCAAGAGGACAGAGGCACCTGAGTGTGAGAGCAGAAGGAGGGGGCGAGAAGGGGGGTGTTGGGGCGGGGTAAGGACCGAGGGCATCTGGGCTCACTGGGCTCTGGTCTGTACTAGCATGCAGCAGCCCCATATCCCATTGCGACCTCACAGCAGGATAACATGACAAGCAGACAGCCCATGGCTACTTGGTAAGAAGCAGACACTTGGTCTGCTTCAAGGGCTGCACTTTCAGCCCTACAAGAACAGGCAGGGCCGTGATGAAAGTGACAGGCAGAGCCAAGGTGATGGTGACATCATTCAGGGTCATGGTGAAGGTGACAGGCAGAGAAGGAAAGAGGTGTACCTAGCTTTGATTCCCTCTGGCTGGGAAACCTTGCAGGGGAACAGTGCTGGACAGAGCAATAGTAGCACGTGACCAATGGGCCAAGAATGGTGCCTGGAGCTTTTTGGGGACTGGGACTAACACAGAGCAGCTGGGAAGAAGAGACAGGAAACACAGCCTGGGTCCTGTGGTATCTGCAGCCTGTGAGGCTGTGAAGGCAATCGCTGGGTGCCAGGCTCTGCTCTGCTTGTTACTGGCTGTGTGACGGTCAGCAAGTCACATGACTTCTCTGTGACCCTGTGTCCTCATCATTGAGGAAGCAGGCATAGCTCCTTTGGGGGAGTGTAATGAGGACAATGTCAGACCTATCAGGACAGTGGCAGGACACAGTAAGTACTCAATGTGTGTTGGCCGTTGTTTCCACTCTGTGGTATTGTCCTGTTAGGTAGGCTGGGCTAAGAAAAGGTTCTCCTGGGAGCTGCCTCCCCATTCTGGGCCTGGAGTCCTCAATAAAATGATGATTTGCCAGCAGCTCCTGATAATCCCCCCAGCTTAACACTGCAGAGGGCCGGAACACAAGAGGAAAGCAGAGGACAAAGCCCTGTGTGTGCCCCGAGGGACCCATGGACAGCTACTGTCCACCTCACAGATAAGGACCACTGTTTCTGTCTTTTGGTTTAGTCTATTATACTTTTTAACTTATTGGGTAAATACGCTGGAATATCAACTATTATTCTGTAAAAAAAAATAATTTGGGAGCTGGCAAGATGGTTCAGTGAGTAAAGGCATTTGCTGAGCAAGGTCCTAGGGACCCACATAAAGGTAGACAGAGAGAACCACGAGGATGTCCTCTGACCTCCACACCTGCACCATGGTTCACCTGCCACACACACAGATACACACAGACACACTAATAATTAATTTCAAACATTTAATTCAGGCGGCCGAGGAAACAGTGTAGTCATTAAAGGATGAGTAGAACACAAGGACTTGAGTTTGAGGCCTAAACCCATGAACTTAGTCTGGGCACACTTCTTATTCCAGTGTTGGAGAAAAGGGGGGCAGGTGGATCCAAAGGGCTCTCTGGCTGGCCAGCCCCGGCTATTTGGTAAGTTCCAGGCCAATGAGAGACAGTCTTTAAAACCAATGTAGATAACACCCGAGGAACGACAGCCGAGGTGGGCGGCTGGCTTGCACATGCTCACGCACACATGTGCGCCTGCACACACGTGCATAAAGGCATATGCACAGACATGTCACTAGTTTCAATTTCATTGACACTTCTTCTAGTTTTTTCCTTGATCCCTGCTGCATGCACTTTTGGAAGCAGGACTTCCTGAGGTGCTCAGCATGATTCTTCAAATAGAGCTGGGCTATGAAAACAGAGTGAAATAAAAACCAGGTCGGAGACAAGGCAGAGCAAGTAAAACATTTTCTTTTCTTGATCCAAGATCAATGACGCTGATAGGGAGTTTTCTGGGGTTGCTCTCTGGGAACCAGCAACTGACCCCTTGGTCTGCCCTTCACAGTCTAGTGAAGAAGCAATGTTGTCACAAAGTTATGGGGTCATCCTTGTGCACGGGTGTGCAAGAGAGCAGATGAGGGGGCAAGAGCATGAGGAGCTCAAGGTAAGCTATTCCATCTGGACACAAGCTGGAGTCTCCTGGGAAGAGGGATGCTCAGCTGAGAAAATGCCTGCGACAGACTGGCCTATAGGCAAGTCTATAGGGTGCTTTTCAAAAATATTGGTGAGGGATGTCCAATTCACTGTGGGTGGCACCAGCCCTAGGAAGATGGTTTTGGGTTCTATAAGAAAGCAGGCTGAGGGCCATAGATAACAAGCCGAAAAGCAGCAGCCCTCCAGGGGCCCTGCTTCAGTTCCTGTCCCCAGGTTCCTGCCTTGAGTTCCTTCATGATTATTTATAAGCCAGAAGATTAAATAAATCCTTTCCTTTCCATGCTGTTTTTGGTCATAGTGTTTATTAGTAGAAATTGGTAAATTTAGCCATAGAAAGCAAACTCAGATACCAACCTTGGCTACATAAGAAGTTGGAAGCCAGCCAGGCTATGTGAGTCCTTGTCTCAAAAGTGCAAGGTGCAAAGTGGTTGAGTCTTTGTCAACTTTTATCCTACACACGCGCGCGCGCGCGCGCGCGCGCGCGCGCGCGCACACACACACACACACACAGAGAGAGAGAGAGAGAGAGAGAGAGAGAGAGAGAGAGAGAGAGAGAAACACAGAGAGAGAGGAAAAAACAGTGAGAGAGACAGAGAGAGAGAGAGAGCTAAAAACAGGAGGAAGATGAAGACGAAGACAAAGAAGAGGCAGTAGAGAATGAAGCCCATAGTTCCAGCAGGGCTAAAATCAACAGGCCTATACCTTGCTTAGACTTCAGTCAACCATGCCAGGTGTGCTCCCAAATCTGAGCCAGCTGGTGCAAAAGACAGAAGGGAAGGCAGAGGATAGACACCCGTGGAAGCTGTTTCATAAACATTTGGTACTTTCACAGCCCAGTGGCCTAACCTGGGCAAAGTGAGTTAAAGGCTGGGCCAACTTCAGCTTAAAGCTCATTGGCCCCGTCTCCTTGCCCCTAAGTAGAATGGGTCAGCTTCTCCTTCTGGTGAGTGCAAATGTTGTAGCAGGGATGTGTGTGTGTGTGTGTGTGTGTGTGTGTGTGTGTGTGTGTGTTGGCAGCAAGATCAATAAAGGCCATAGTATGACCCAGCTACTAAACCAAAGAGACCTGCCTCTCAGCCAGAGCAGGCACCTCCAGAGTCAGCGAGTGACAGCCTTGTTTTGGCCTGTGTTGTTTGGCTGCTTTCCAGCATTTTCCCCTTATTTCTAGGTGTCACAGATTAAAAAGCACATCAAGGTTTGAAGAGTGTAGAGAGGAGACCGGCTGAGCTGCCGAAGGCCTCGGGGAGCCTGCCAGAGACCCTGTTAGAGTGGTAAAGACCTCTGCCTGGAAAAAGAGGGCAAGTATCGGAGGCGCGAGTGGCATCTTGGGTTTATGAAGGTGTTGTTGTGAGATAAAGGCTTGTTCAGCAGTTAGAATGGGCAAGGCTGAGACTCAGCAGCAAGGGTTGACCTTTAAAAGGCGGGGGGGGGGGGGGACGTAATATAAGAATAGGAATGTGTGTATGGTATACCCTAATGTCTACTGGAGATTCAGAGCTAGATCCTGGTGCATGTCCTGTGTACATGTATATGATTTATAGACATAGCTATCACTAGATATACTCCATGGACAAATCCAAAACCACAGAAGGGCTTGTCTTTGCCCAAGGCTCTTGATTAAGAGTCTGGTGTTGGACTGGCTACAGGGAAGTGCAGCTGATAGCCAAGGCACCAGCCCCCAAGAAGCCTGATTAGCAGCCTTTTTCAGAATCACCAGTACAGTGGACAATCAGTCAAGCCATTTCTCCGAAGGGCAAGAAATAGTCTATATGTGAGCAGAGCACGCTGTGCTCATAGCGCCATCTGGGATGCTGGGAGAAAGCAAAGTGGTCCCTCTGTGAAACGGGCTAGAGCACACAAAGCCTGTTACTGCTTGTAGATGACTGTGTTGTACACACTAGGGCCAGTAAGGCTCCACCTCCCAGGGCCAATCAGGGACAAATTTGGTTTTTTTTTGTTTGTTTGTTTATTCGTTTTGTAAAGCCTTCCAGAGCAACTCTATAGAGGGTGAACTTATGTACCTATAAATATAAGATGCACATTTTATTTATTTGTTATTATTATTTATATATCATATTGTTTGTATATCACATGATATATATATATACATATATCACAGGATTATTTTCATAGATACGAGGGTCTTCTTGCCACAGGCCCTGTTTAACACAACAATGTGCCTCGGCATACAAAGTGCTGGCTGTGTTTGAGTGGCAGCAAGGCACTTTGTCCTTTTGATGCCTGTGATTTACTAACGTGTCCTATTAGCGGACATTAGGATGTCTCTAGTCTCCTGGTGGCAGTGAATATTCTCCCGCACATTATTTTGCAGTTCCAGGAGCTGATCAGCTAGGCTAAGGCACACGAGAGAGCTGGGCAGAAGGGGTTGTACTCTTCGCGTGATCTGATCAGGGTTGCCACACTGCCCTCCAGGGCTTCTGGACTACACTCCCCTCACAGCGATGCCAGAGCTGCCTGCCTACCCTGTGCTCACAGGAGTAGAATCTGCCCCCTTTTGATGTTTGCCGATGCGAAAGCAGAGTGTGGTATTTCTGCTTCTGTGAAAGTCATTTTGTATATATGTAGGGGTGCACCAGCCTTCATGAAGCTAAGAATGATTTTTTTTCTCAAGACAGGGTTTCTCTGTAGCTTTGGAGCCTCTCCTGGAACTTGCTCTGTAAACCAGGCTGGCCTTGAACTCACAGAGATCTGCCTATCTCTTCTTTCTGAGTGCTGGGATTAAAGGCTTGCACCACCACAGCCCAGCTGCACTGAGCCTTCATAAGCAAAGACCAATCTGCCGTGTGATCCAGAGCCTTGCTCAGCCATTGCATAATGTCTCACAGGACTTGTTTAGACCCCCCAAAATGTCCAGGCCCCAACTTCTCAGAAAGCTAGGCACTGACTTTGTTTGTCCCCATTTTTGCCCATCATGGTTTGCTATAATGATGATAGCTGGGGCTGAGCAACACACACACACACACACACACACACACACACACACACACACACACCACTTCCTCTCTAGGCTCCCATCATTGCTCAGAGCCAGATATGAAACTGCTGTCAGTATGAATGGTCAAATCAAAACTGATGACAACAATAAATTTGTCAGAGTTCTAAGTGTGGGTAACTCTGTGCAAAGGACGCTGGGGAGACGACCCTGTGTCATTGTCAATCATAGGCAATACCATGGAGGTGAGTTACCATCACCTCTAGTAAATCAGTGTGTGCATGTGTATAGTGGGTGTGTGCATGTGTATAGTGGGTGTGTGCATGTGTATAGTGGGTTTGTGCATGTGTATAGTGGGTGTGTGCATGTGTGTAGTGGGTGCGTGCATCTGTATACATTGTGTGCATACATGTGTGCGTACGTATGTGGAGCCATGACGTTGATGCCAGGTGTCCTCCTTGGTTGTTCTTATGTTCAAAGCAGGGTCTTTCACTGCACAGAGAGCTCACAGACTCAGTCAGTCCAGTCAGCCGCCTTGAGCTAGAGTTCTTCCATCTCTGTCTCCTGAACGCTAGAATTACAGGCAGGCACCATGCTCACCAGATAGTCACATGAGTGCTGAGGATCTGAGCTTTTCAAGCAAGCCCCGTATGCAAGGAGTTCCCCCCACCCCAGCCTATAACCTCTATTTTGCAGAAGAAGCGGTGGCTAAGGGAAGCCTGGTCCTGTGAGGTCTTGCTGTCACTGAGTGGTAGAGGCTTGAACTCTGGTGTCAGGGCTCCCACTGCATCATCCCATATACCTGACCAGATGGATGAGCCAGGTGGCCCCTGTCTAGATGTCACACGTATACTCATGCTCTGGAATTGCCAGGTGGTGGACAGCGACAGTGACACCGGCCCAGCTTTCACCCAGCACTGTAAGAGTGACCCCTGGACCCTGGTAGTCTTGAATTAGGGTCCTTGGATCTAGTCCTCTGTCTCTTCCCTCGCTCCCCTCCTGGATGGAGTCACTTAAGGCTAAGGCCAGAGAGCATCCCAGTTTGCGGAGTTGACAGTTGCTTTGGGCAAGCTGCAAGCAAACAGCTGTGACTCCAGTCCCCAAAGCTTCTCCCTACTCCTTACCTGTGTCAACATTTTTATTTTTTCCAAAGCAACACAGCCAAGGTGGGGGCTGGGAGTGGGCAATGGGGAGGGAGGGAGCCAGGGCCCTTATCAGCACTGGGGTCCTTGCATATGTAACGCTGTCGTATAATTAACAGTGAAGATCATTTACATTGTCGCTTAGCTAATTTTCATAATGTTTTCTTTATTATCAGAGGAAGAAATTAACCCAAGAATTTATTTACATAGCAGCCTCAAACAGTAACAGCTTGCTAATTGCCTGTTAGGTGATTAATAAGCTTACAGCAGATGCTAATGCGTCGTGGGCTCCCGTTTCAAAGGTGCTCTTCCTGCACGCCTGTGTTTTTGGCAGCTTAATTAGTGCAATAATTATGTACTTGTTGCTCCTTCTTTCGAGCAAATACTGTCAAATGCTTAAAAGATTAAAGTGAATTATATCCTGAGAACTCACACACTGGAGGATGCCCGTCCGTACTAACTTCTCTGCCAGTGCAACAATAGACAAGAATAAATAAGAGCTGTGTCTGATGAGCTGCGATGAGCTACAGACCCAGCTGGAGCCTGGGCCTGACTTTGTTCCTTGCTATTGGAAAGACCTAGAAGCTTGCCTCAGTTTCTCATCCGTGTAACAAGTGACCATCCATTGGTGTAAAGTGAGAGAGGGGAAATGGGAATCTGAGAGATTCAGGTGACTCAGCCTTCACTGTGAGGGTAGATCTCATTTGGTTATTTCTTTAAAAGATTCATTCAATTCATATATGTGTATGTGCATGCATGTGTATGTGAGTGTATTCACACATGTGTGTGCAGGCACAGGGAGAGTCCAGAAGATGGCATCGGGTCCTGTGGAGCTGCAGTTACAGGCATTGTGGGTTCCCCAGTATAGATCTGAACTCAGATCATGATTGAGCAGCAAGCTCTCTTAACTGCTGGGCCAACTCTCCAGCACCCTCACTCCATTCCTGATTAGAAGAAATCAATTGTCAAGAGGTGTTACTGAGATGGCCAGAGAAATTTAATTCTGGGTTGGGTAACAGAAGTATTCAAAAGTCATGATTTGACGCAGTGTGATGGGGACATAATGGTTGCAGGGAGGGAGATGCTCTGTGAGGCATAAACACTGAGGGAACTCGGGGCTGATGCTGACAGCTGCCATTGGCCCTAAAATTTCCAGTCTCCACCTATGATTAGATGGTCCACAAGGAACAGTAGATGCCTTGAAGCTGGATGAAGGGGCCTGGGAATGTATCTCCGTGGAAGGGCAGTTGCCCAGCATGCAAGGAGTGTTAGTTCAGTCCCTTGCTGTGGTAGCTAACTAAGAGGCTAGCCTCCAGCACACCCATGAGGGATTTTTCTTAATTATGTTACTTGAAGTGGGAAAACCTAGGCTAAATGTGGGTAGTACCTTGTTTATGAAGCCACAGACCAGTTCTCAAATTGTGGTCCATGACCCCTTTTGGGGGGGGGGCAGTCAAACAACTCTTTCATTGGGTTGCATATCAGATATCACACATATCAGATATTTACATTATGATTCATAACAGTAGGAAATTACAGTTATAAAACAGCAACAGAAATAATTTATGGTTGGGGATCACTACAACATGAGGATTGTTGATCATTAGGTTGCAGCATTAGGACGGTTGAATACCATTGCTCTAGACTCCGCTGCTGCCATGTTCTGCTGACCCTGGCATTCAGTTTCTTCAGCCTTGTAATGTGGACTGAGGTCCAGTGGCTTCCCAGGTCTCTTCTAGGTTTTCCTTGCAAGATTAGTACTGATGAAGCATCCAGTCTCTAGGACTGGCTGACTTCTGGTTTCTCAGTCTCTCCATTGTATAGACAGCCATTACTGGATTGGCCAGCCCCTACCAGGTAAGACAGCTGAATAAAACTCTTTTTAATATATATCCATTCTATCTCTTCTGTTCCTCTACAGAACCCTGAGTAATACGCCAGTATTTCAAAAAAAAAAAAAAAAACCTAAAAGAGAAAAGACATCAAAACCAGCCCCTGGGAACTTTACTAAAGACCCACATAGCTCTTTCTTCTTGCATATATTTGAAATTGTGTACGGGGCAGGTCAGGACTCCATCTGGACCTTAGACTGTGCTACTCTTGTTCAAATCCAGCTCTACCTCTTGCTAGCTCTGTGGCAAGGACCTAAGCTTTCTGTGCCTAGATTTCTCATTTGTGATATGAAGATGTAATCATCCCTAGGAGTTATCAAGCCAGTACACATTCCAGATGCCCCAGCAAGCTTATCTTTGGGTCACTGTCAGCATCACTGGTGCGAGCACTGAGTTCCCATTCTGTGCTGTGCTATTGTTCTGTGCAATCTTCAGTACTGGGATGCTCCCTAGCATCTGTGCTCTGTTAGGAGGGACCACAAGCATCTACCATTGCCTTGTTCTGTGCAGTCTTCAGTGCTGGGATGCTCCCTAGCATCTGTGTTGTGCTATGGGACCACAAGCATCTACCATTGCCTTGTTCTATGCAATCTTCAGTGCTGGGATGCTCCCTAGCATCTGCACTCTGTTAGCAGGGACTACAGCCCTTCCAATCTCACATGCTGCCATCAGAGCCCACCTTGTCATCAGTTTCTGCCCATGATGTACTTGACCATAATGCCTGGTGTGATAGTAAGGTGCCTTCTTCACCTCCACCCCTTCTCAGTCAAATGTCCAGGCCTCTGTCCTATGGCAGCTGCCCACTGAACATGGCTGCCCTCTATCCTATAGCCCCATGTCCATTAACTGAATTTGGCTATTGCTGGTTCCTGGGCTGCATAGTCTAACCTCTGACTGCCCAACCTTTCTAACCCCTGCAGCTGCCCTTGGTCCCTGACCATGTCCACTGCCTCCCTCCTGCCAGCTGGGGCTGTGTCCACTCTCCCTCCAGTATCTCATGGGGATTTCCTCCAAGCAGGTGGAAGCACACCTGGTCTTGGTATATCTTGTCAAGCTACTGACCCTTTGCATGCTCTCAATCAGGCCCGAGTTCTCCTACCTGGGAGATGAGGGATGGGGACAGTCTAAATGCCCAGTGCTTATTAATAATGAGTCTCCAGGGCCTGTGAAGTCCCAGGTCTCTGTTTCCCTCCCACTTACCAATACATCTCCAGGTTCCAACTTCCCATCGAATGCCACAAAACAGGGCTGCTACTTAGGAACCAGACCCAGGGGAACTTGGTCCAGTGAAGGCGTTTCAGAGCACAGAATCACATTTACCCCTCTCAACCTATCTCTGAAGATTCCTGTTTGTGACAATGAACACGTAAGCATTGTTACAACAGTTTGTCGTCTGGAGTGGAAGTCACAGACTTTATAAGGTTGCGGGGAGGAAGGGACATGCTGAGCCAGTGACTCCTCAGACACCAAACCCTCCCACCACCATGCCTCTGCTGAGCACTGAGAGTTCTCCTTCGAGAGTACTCTGTCATGCATGGTATCACCTTCCAAGACTCTCTTCTAGAGAGTCCCCAGGGTGGCCTGCTGATTGCAGGTCATTTGTGTCTTGTGCCTATATCTATAATGAAGAAGATGGCAAGCTGTTTTGTTACCTGACATCTGTTTTGCATGGAACTGGCCTGTCCCTAGGCAAGAGGGAGGGTCTTATGTTGAGAAGTTATGTGGGTATGGATTGTGGGAGATAAGGAGATAAGGAAGACAGTGCTGGAAACCCAAGTGTGTTCTGAAAGTTGTCTCTGGTTCTCTCTCTCTCTCTCTCTTTCTCTCTCTCTCTCTCTCTGATATAAGTATGGATACTATGTGCATGCACACATGTGTACACATTTTTCCACTGATTTTCCACTGTAGGAGGAGAGAGCTGCTTGTTGATTCCCAGCCACTTAGCCCCAAAATAATCACACAGAAACTATTAATTAAATCACTGCTTGGCTCATTAGCTCTAACTTCTTATTGGCTAACTCTTACATATTAATTTAACCCATTTCTATTAATCTGTATATGGCCACATGGCTGTGGCTTACTGGCTAAAGTTCCAGCATCTGTCTCAGGCAGGGCTACATGGCTTCTGTAGACCCCGCCCTCTTTTTCCCAGCATTCCATTTAGTTTCTCCTGCCTATCTCTGTTCCCCTGTAGCTCTGCTACGGGCCCAAAGCAGTCCTTTATTAACCACTAATATTCACAGCCTACAGAGGGGAATCCCACACCAATTAAGCTGATTCTCTAATGAGCCCCAGGGATCATCCTGTGCCCGCTTCCCCATTGCTAGAATTACAGATGTGCATCAGCACATCTGGATCTTTTATGTCAGTGCTGGGACTGAGCTTCCCCTGTGTGAGTATAGCCAGCACTGTAGTGACTGAGTCGTCTCCCAGCCCCTCTACAACAGCTCATTTTCACAGCCAGCCCACCACACGCCAGTAGGACAAGGGAAAGCAGGCTATTTGGTTACAGCAGGAATGGGTTGCTGTTGGTAGGAACTCACAGGAACACATAGCCATGAAGGCCCCTCTTCACAGGGGCAGCGAGGGCTACTCCCTGAGGCAGGCTACCCTCCGAGGCAAGCCACCCTCTGAGGCTTCCTTCCTTTGCTTATGACACGCGATGAGCACCAAGGGGTGTGTGAGCGTGTATATAACAGTCTTTGCCCTACAGCAAGAGTCCTTGAACTTCTGGCCAGCAGAAGTGCCTGGAAGGTGTGTTAAAACACCCAACATGTCCCCTGGAGTGAAGTCTTCACTTCATTTGGAGGAGAGGGGCTGAGAGTGTGATTGTCTAGTCTTAACAAGTGTTCTCAAGAAGACAACTGGACAGAACCACTCTTCAGGATCCCCACACCTACCTAGGAGACAGAATCTTTACAGCACCGACATAGGCAGGTGCAGCAGAGCTGGACACATGCTTATGAGGCTGTGGCTTCTTGGTGTCTACTTTTCTTCCACATTCTGCTGTCTTTTTTAAAAAAAACAAAACATTTTTTATTGATTCTTTGGGAATTACATGTCATGTATCACAATCCCACTCATTACTAGTCCTTTCATATCCACCCTCCAGCCTTGTAACCTTCTCCTCAAAATAAAATAAAAAAATAAAAATTAAGATTAAAAAAAAAAAGCTGGGCAGTGGTGGCGCATGCTTTTAATCCCAGCACTTCAGAGGCAGAGGAAGGCGAATCTCTGAGTTTAAGACCAGCCTGGTGTATAGAGCAAGTTCCGTGACAACTAAGGCTACACAGGAAAACCCTGTCTTGAAAACCAAACCAAAAAAAAAAAAAAAGAAAGAAAAAAAGAAAGAGCCTTATCTCACACCAGTCCCAGCCGTTGCTGTACTTGTACCGCTCTACTCCTCCCTCTTTCCCGCCATTCCATCACGTGTTCATTTGTCATGGTGGCATTGGGTGCTCCCGTGTGTCATGCGCTATACCCTTTTGCCCAAACAACTTTCATTGTGTTGAGTCATTGGTCTGATTTAGAGCCTCTGGCTTCTGCTACAACATTGATGCTGGACCCTAGGCGAGAATCCTCTCAGATATCCTGCTGTTGCCCAGAGTCACAGAGATCCTGTGGCTATGGTTCGATAGGACTGGCCCCTTCACCTGCTCCAGCAGCTCATAGATGGGGTAAGTGTTGGGGTGGGCCAACTCAAGGCCCTGGATCTGAGCCTACTTGGTCAGCCCTGATTCACACACACCCCCTGCCCCCCGCAATGGCTGATGAAGGGCGGGACCAGTTTGCCTGTGCTCATGATGCCGTCAGGGCCAGCTCTTCCACACCACCCCAGGGAGGGGTGGGACCAGCTCGCCTGCACCCATACCACTGCCTATACCCCTGTGCAACAGCTGGTGAGGGCCTAGGCCACCTCTCCCAAGGTGATGGCTGCTGAGGTGTGGGGCTAGCATTCCAGCAGCTGGATAGGTGCTGGGTCAACTCTCTGTGCCACTGTCTAGTGAGGAGCAGGAACAGTTCCCCTGAGTGTGATGGCTGGTAAGGGCAGGTTCAGCATGGTGCTCAGACATCAACATGGCCTCAGGAGGCAGCCAGACCATGGACATCCACATGGCTTTTGGCTGAAACACAGGCCTTAGACCCAAACATGCCCTCCCCCACAGCAGCATCACTGGCCTGGATGTCGCTGTGGTCTCAGATTCCGGCCATTCAAATCAGTATGGCTTCCAGCAACAGCACAGCCCTCAGACTGTGACATGGCCTCTGGAGGCAGCCCAGACCATGGTCATCCACATGGCCTTTGGTGCTAACTTAGATCAGAGACATCAACACAAACCCTTGGTGGCAGCCTGGGTCTGGACATCAATGGCCTCAGCTGGTTGCTCGGGGTCCTTGCCACCCTTATCTCACCCAGGGTGGGTGCTTGGGTCTCTGGTGTCCCTTTGAAGCACTACTCCTCCATCACTCTTAGCCTCGGCTCCCATCTGGCTGTGGTGTCAAGTGGTCGTGTGTTCTAAGGGTGTCTGTGGCATTTTAAATAAGAATTGTCCCCCTAGGTTCAGGTATTTGAACACTTTGTCCCAGTGTTAGTGATGCCATTTAGAGATGTTATGGAACCTTTAGGACATAGAGCCTTGAGGAAGAAGTCCATCACTAGGTGGGAGTGGGGGCAGATTTGGAGGGTTTCTAATCTGCCTGGCTTCCTGATTGCTCTCTGGGCTTCCCGCGTGCGGATTATATATGATCTCTCAGATTGCTGCTGCTTCCGCTTACAAGCTAGCAACAGACCCTATTACACTGGAACGGTAAGCCAAAATAAACCCTTTCTTCTGTAAGTCATTCTCCCATGTGGCATTTCAGCACATACAACAGGAAATTAACGAGTGCATCATCCAATCAGGACTGCTTCTAGGCATCCATCCAATCACATGGCTCTCACTGTCAAATCATGTAGAAATCGTAGGATCTTGGCAGGAGGAAGCCATGTGACTTCATGAGCTCTGGTTAGTATCATCTCACCTCAAGCTTCCGGAGCCTCTGATATTGATTCTAGCAGGAGAAATAAAAAAGTGGAAGAGAAGGCACTAGTCAATGCTCCTGGATGCAGCCAAGCCCGAGCCCTACAACTCCTTCCTGGCTTGGAAGTTCTATGTACCAATACTCAACCTCTTTCTGCCTTAGCCACAGTTTGGAGGGGAATTTTCTCACACACAACAGCAAGCTTCCTACAAGACTCATTGCTCCAGAAAATGTGAGGCAGTGGTACCATGTAGGTCAGGGAGCTTTACAGAGAGGCGTCTGCGAGGACATTCACAGAGAGAGGAGGATAAAGGTCGCAGCATAGACAAGAAAGGCTGGTTGCTGGTACCCTGGGAAGCCTCCAGAAGTGGTGAGCCCAATAGGAAGAGGGACATCTCACCATTTCAAGCAGAAGGCCCTTTGCCTTTCATGGTCCCCTTTCCCAGAAGAGGTTAGCGTGGTGCTCAAGATCCCCAGAGTCTGCTGGCCCCCTGAATGCAGACTTCCTGGCCAGACGCTGCTGCTGGGATGAGGTCATGAAGGAGGAGAGTCTTCCACCCTGCCTCTGAACTGCTGCTTTCAGTAGCGATCGCTGTGTTGCTTAATCTTTGAATTATCTGATTGTCACAGTCGGGTTTTCCACATTAGGCAGTGAGCCAGCAAGTCACTTAACCTATAATTGCCCTTTAATGAAGCCCATCTTCAAAACTGAATTGTCAAAGGGAAACTTGTAAACATACAGTGAGCTCCAAGACCAAGCTGGCCCCAGACGTCGCAGCCAGGCCCTTGACTCCTCTCTGGCGTCGGACACATTTGTCTGAGTTATTGGGGCTTTAGCTTCAGCTGCCACCCACAGCAGAGAGGAGCCTGGTGTGTGTGGCTTTCCCAGAAGCAAGTCAAGCCTTTTAAAGGCTAGCTGGGGGTACTTGGCTTGGGAACACACAGTCCCCTTTGCCACACGTCCCCTCCTTGCCCCGTGGGCTACCAGGTCAAGCCAGCTTCATGGCTTGAACTGTGTGACCTCGAGCCTCAGTGGTGGGTGGTCCATGATATAGAGTAGGGCGAAGGAGGCTGATGTTAAAGAAGATGGCTCCTCGTAACAGCTCTGTGCTGAATGTTTGTGGGGCAGTGGGTCTATGCTGCACAACATTGCCTCTGTATGAGTATGCTTGTGTACATATGTGTACACATGTATGTATGCAGGAACCCATGCATTGGTATGCACACGAGTGTGAAGGTCAGAGGACAGTTTGGGGGTTGTTCCTAAGAAATCATCCACCTTGCCTTTTGGAGGCAAGATATCTCATCGGCCCGGGACTCACCATTAGGCTAGTCTAGCTGGCCAATGGGTTTCAGGCATCTGCCTGTCTGAGCTTCCGCAGGGCTGGGATTAGAAGCAGCATCACCACACCTAGATTTAAAGAAAAGATTTATTATTTTTAGTTTATGTGCATGAATGTTTGCCTGCATGTGTTTGTGCACCACGTGAGTGCTTGGTGCCCGTGGAGGCCAGAAGAGGGCGTTGGGTTCCCCTGGAACCGGATTACAGATGATTGTGAGCTGCCATGTGAAGGCTGGGAATGGAACCAGGTCCTCTGCAAGAACAAAAGTGCACCTAACTGAAATCTGCCTTTTTTCTCTTTTTAATGTGACTTCTGGGGATTGAACTCAGGTCATTATGCTTGCAAGTACTTTCCCGGCTGAACCATCTCTCCAGCCCCTTCTCACTACATCTCATTACATGCTAGAGATGAAGCGTGACCGTCAGCACGGGGTTGTTTTGCAGGACCCTTAGATCCACCCAGAACACACTGGGACTTGGGAACAAAGCACTCACTTGGTGACAGGGTTCTTGCTGGGCGCTGTGCAGACTCTCCTACAGCCATGGGGACAGCTCCAGGAATTCAGTCCTGGCCTTTCTCTGACTGTGAGGGTGTGAGGCCCCGAGAGGCGGAGGGCTAGCCTGGTGCTCTGCAGCCTGTGATGTGGAAAAGCAAGACTGGACCTTAGAGTTCTCAGATGTCCAAGCTGCTCGGTGCCTCTGAGACTCCCTGGTAGCTCCCATCTCCGCAGCATGCTGGCCCCCAGTCAAAGAAAAGTGCAGACAAAGAAATTGTGGCATCGTGAATAAATCTTGGATCTGTTTCAAAACAACAGCAGGATGTAGTGGGAAGTAGGAAGAAATGGGCAGGAAACTGCCTGGAAGACGGCAGGTGTCTCGGCTGGGGGCTGGGCTTGTACAAGGTCATTATACAGTTTTGCCTAATTCCATATGTATTTGGAAGATTTTTTTTAACCAAATGTTTTTTCAAAAGCAAGACCTTCTGTAGAAGTAGTGACCCTTTCCAACACCCCTGGCCACCTACACACATCTTCACACTGCCCCCACCCCCTCACTGACACACAGTCACCTTTCCAGCTGTCTGTGTCGCTTCAAAACTGCACTCTCTTCAAGTGTAAAGACAGTGTCTCTCTGGTTCACCTAATGAATGTTTGTAGAATGAGCACACAGAAAACAGTCTCATACACAATAGGCACTTAATAAATGCTTGTTGAATGAATGAAAAATCCAAACACACAGGCCCTAAAGGCTGATCCAGTTTGGATAAGCACAGAGGTTATAGATTGGGCAAGCTTAGCTGGAGACTGGCTTGGCCAGAGGCCTGAGCAGCGAGAAGAAGGCAAGGTCAGAGTTGTAAGGAGAGAAAGGCCCAACCAGAACTGAAGACCCTGCTAGCAGTGCCGAATGCACAGCTTGGGCAAGCTGGTGTGGCCGCATTTCCATATAGCCTGCTTTGCAGACACATCACCAACCACATGTATGTTTTATTACCCTGGCAGGTCGCTCTCACGCCAGAACTATGGAGAGCAAGGCTCTCTGTTTCTGTCTCAGCTCATGAATGGAAGAGTTGGCCAGTGTGCACCCTGCAGACGTGGCTGGAAGATGGTGACACATTTTTGAAGACTTGAAAGAAACAAATTAACAACAAAATCAATTAAGGGGACAACCTGGAATTCCAGTTGAGAACATAGATTCTAATAAGGGAGGGAGGGAAGGAGGAAGGGAGGGAGGAAAAGAGAGAGGGAGGGAGGGGAGAGAGACAGAGAGAGACAGAGAGAAACAGAGAAAGAGAAGGCAAAAGATTGCCCTTGTTCCCCTCCCCGGGCCCTGCTAAGGCATGGTGCCACTTGAAAACCGGGCTATATGGCCAGCGCAGGAGTCCAAGGCTCCCACCAGAGCCCCTCCAGGTCCCTTGAGTCCTAAGGGCTTGCAGGCTCTGCCATGTCTGGTCTCCCACCAGATTTTCTGATCAAAAGAACACTCTGCTGCCGGCTCAGAGTAAGGTTGAAGGAGGCATGCAGGCCTGAGGATGCCTTCGAAGGCCTTCCTGCACAAGAGGACCCTCCCCACCAAAGCTCAGGAAACACAGAGGTGACAGCAGCTACCGTGATCTAAACCTTTGATTTGAAGCCCTTAAGAGTTACACACACACACACACAGGTTTCCCCAACAGCATCCACCAGCTACTGGAGAGGGGGTAGGGCCTCAGAGACCCAGGCTGAGGGAAGTGATGTCAGTGTGCCCAACACTATAAAGCAGGGCGAGAGGGTCCCCTCTCATCCAGGAGTGTGGTTCTTTCCAGAGTCCTTGGTCTTAGACCCATGGACTTTACACGAGTCACCCCCCAGCTCCTGTGGCCTGCTGTAGCACCTGTCACCATAGTCCCTCAAATCCAGCTGCTGGGAACAGCCATGGCTGCCGTGCTCTCCTGGAAACATCAAGGACTCCATCCTTCACAGGTTGCTGGTCTCTCTTGATGGATTCTTCTGGAATATTAATCAGCCCACAAGGGCTGGAGCAACAGATTTCTCTTAGGAGAGAAGGCACAATGAACAGAAATATGTCTGGGCTAATGATTCCGTTTGTCATAACACCCTGCATTTCTCCAAGGGCCTCCGCTTCCGCCGGCTTGTCTGAAACAAGCTGTGTCCTTGCGAGCTGCCTGCTGCGATTAAGATCACCCTTCTTCTTAACAGGAAGGAAGGAAGGTGCCAGCACTTTGCATCTGGCCAAAATCCTTGCTTCCTACGCTTTCCCCTTCCTTTAGAGGGAGTGTCTTGGAGATGGTGTTTTGGGGAAACTCTCCCTTCGATTTTTAAGAAACAGATCCTGTTATAGGGTGGTAAATGCCCTGCCTGCTCTTTCTTCTCTGTCTAAAATGTGATTTGTCCCTCTCCGCCATGTTAGTTTGCTTCTCTCTCTGTGCTGAAACATTCTGACCAAAGCCCCCTTAGGAAAGGAATGGGTTGATCTCCTCTTAAAGGCTAAAGTCTACCATTGAGTGAGGTCAGGGCAGGAATTTGAATCAAAAACCATGGAGGAACACCACTTCCTGGCTCACTCAGAAGAAAATAGATGTGAACCAACAATCCTGTTTTAAATTGACCCATGTGTGTGTGTGCACTCACACTGGTGTTCACATGTGCGTGCGTGCAGGTACATGCGTATGTTCATGCAGGTGGAAGCCAGGGGACAACCCTGGGTATTGTTCCTCAGGTGCCACCCCCACCTTTATTGAGAGAGCATCTCTCCCTGGAACTTTCCCAGTAGGCTACCAATGAGCTTTGGGAGTCCTTTGTCTCTCCTCCCACGCTGGTATTACCAGAGTACTAAACCACCCAGCTTTTTAGCTCTCATTTTTATTAGTTATTTGAGAATTCTGTACAATGTGTTTTGATCACATCTCTCCTTCCTATCCCTTCCAGTTTCATCCCTCCTTCCCTGCCCAACCAAGTTTGTATGCTTTTTTTTTCTTTAACCCATCAATTAGAGTTTCTGCTGCCCATATATTCTTAGGCATGTGGCCTTCAGTGGAACGTGGTTAACCCAGCCAGGGACTGCACCCTTAAAGAAAACCAACTTTCTGTTTCCCAGTAGCTATCAATTGCCAATAGCTCCGTGGACAGGGGTGGGGCTTCATGCGCACCTCTGTTTCCATGCTGGAATCTGGTCTGACTTAAGTGTATGTCATCCTGTCCCATTGGCTGCGATTTTATCTGTGCAGCTGAGCTGCTGGGTCCAAAAATGCTTTTCCCTGAAGTTGTCCACAACCTCTGGCTCTCACATTCCTTCCGTCTGCTAGTCTTGGGAGACGTGGGTATGACACACATGACCCATCTAGGCCAGAGCACGCTGCAGCATCTCGTCCTCTGTGCCTGCCCAGTCATGGGTCTGTGCCGACCACCATCTACTGCACAAAGGAACTTCTGTGCTTAGGGTGACAGCTCAGTTTCAAACTAGAAACTGAGCCATTTCTCCAGTGCTGGAGAGATGCCTATTTACAACCTAGCAAGTCCATTAGCAGCTATTTACCCAAGAGACGTGAAAATAAATGTCTACGCAGGCATTTCGGGCGTGACCATCGTGGCTTTACTCGCGATCGTCAATGCTCGGGAAGAGCCACAACGTTGGTGAAGAGAGAGGCTCTGGGTAGGGAAGGTCACACTCTGGTGAGGCACTCCACAGAGCATCGAGAGCAGCGTATGTGGAGCCGATGAACTTCGCAGGTGTGTAGAGTGAAAAGAGCAGCAGAGAAAACAAACACAGTATGCTGCAGTGTGTACAGCATCCTAGGACAACTCTGGGGAGAGGAACGACCAGAAATGGGGTGTGTGTGTGTGTGTGTGTGTGTGCAAGGGCCTGTGTGTTGACTGATATACTGTGGCTACTCTGCTTACCAGAAGAAAGATGTACGTTTTATTGTGTGTAAATTTTGTCTCAAGTAAAAAAAAAAAAAACAAAACAGAGGCTAGGCATGGTGGCACACAGTTTTAAGCTCAGTCTCACTTGGTAGGCAAGGCGGGTGGGTCTCTGTGAGTTGCAGACCAGCCAGGGCTACATAGTGAGACCTTGTATAAAAAAAAAAAAAAAAAAAAAAGGAGGAGGAGGAGGAGGGGGACGGGGAGGAGGGAGAGGAGGAGGAGGAAGAATAAAAAGACAAAGAAGAAGAAGAAATGATTTAATTACGGGTCAGTGGGTAAAGACTGCAAGTAACCCTCTGACCTTCACATGGACGGTATGGCACACATGGGTCCATGAATATACACACACAGAAAGAAAATAAATGAGCTTAAAAGAGAAACATTAACAAATTTAAACAGAGATTCCTAGGAGCCTGTTACTGCAGGGCACTGAGCAAGGATGGTGTCACGTGGGGCTGTGCCCAGTGCTTCTCTTTCTCTGCCTCAGCGGCCCCAGAGTACAGAAAGACCTGCAGAGCCAGAGGGTGGGCCTGGCCTGCTCCTAACTGCCTGAGCAAGTGGCTTCAGCCGAAGCAGCGTGTATAAACTATTCTTGAAGACTGTGTGAGACCTGTTGCACTCTGGTCTTCTCTGAGTCTCTGCATTTTATTTTAAGCCTCCCCCTCCATGGCTATGGCCATCAGGAAAAATAAGCGTTCCCCTGGGTGATGTGTGACCCCAGTCAGAGGGTAAGCTGTCTGGCCAACTTGGGCAGCTGACAGAGGAAGGTGTCCTGGAGGTCTGCACCACCAGTTGGATCTGAGAAGATGAATGCTTTTCTGCAGTTTCCTGGCCAAGCGGAGGGAGGGAGGGAAGCCAGACAACCTGGAAAAAACCAGTTTCCCAGAGACGCCTCCACGAGTCCAGGTCAGTCCTTCAGGGAACTCAGGCTCTCCTCCAGTGCCAACATCACTTGTGCTGACTCCCCTGGAGTGTCCAGCCATTGGAAGTCAGATGGATGAGGTGCCCACGGGGCAAAGAGGAGGGAAGGGGGAGGACCAAGGAGATGGAACTAGACAGACGAAGGGGGAGAGATGCTGAGGAGGATAAGGAAAAAGCAGGCTGGTAAACAATCTGATGAAGTAACAATTTCATCCCTTTGCAGAGGGTCTGAAACTGTTCACACTGCCCACACTGGACACCAAGGGTGAGCTGGCCCAGGATCAGGGTTGTCGGCACGAATCTGGGTCAGGAGGGCACCAGATGGGGTTTGCAGCTTCTGGCACAGCAAGTGACAGAAACAGTTTATTAAGAAAGAAAGCACTTCTGTACAAAGTTAGGACTCAGCGGCGTCATGATCCTTTATGGGTCATTTCCATAGAACCGCTACCTCTGGGAGGAGCTTCCAGACTTTCTGCTGACCAGCTTCTCTCATACGCTGTAGCTCTGCCCTCTCTGTCCACTCCATTGCCACACTAAGATCCTCTTTAACAGGGGACAAATCAGAGACTGGAGAGTTAGGGCATTTGCTCAAGTTCACTCAGCTATCAAAGAACAGAGTGGAACCCAGCCCAAGTCCCCACCTCCCAGTCCCGCCGAGTGTTTACGTGGTACACCATTCTGCACTGAATCCCCAGAGCCCCAGGGGATGCTGTCTGTGGGGCATCCTAATGCTCACTGGTGAGGAAGCTGGGCCTCCCACCACTACCTTTTTAGGAAATGTAGCTCTGCAGGAAACACTAGGCTTTGATGGGAAGGAGTAAAGCGGGTCCACTAATTAGAGGCCATTCTTACTTTTTATTTTTATTTAGCTTTAAAAACAGAGTAGGTGTATCTCATTCCGTTTGACCGCAGTCGCTGGGCGTCCGCATGAAGAAGTTCGAAGCACTGGGAGCTGAGTCTGTCGGACACTGAGCCGTCCTTGGATTTTCTTGGCGTTGTTTTCTTTCTCTCTGGTTTTGTTTTGATTTTGGTGCTGTTCTTGTTGCTTTAAAAATACACACACTCTGGAGTCGGATACTTCGACTTCTTTGATGCTTGGGAAGCCAACCATGCACTCCTAAAGTTAGACAGAATGGATTGACCTTGGCAGGAACTTGACCACAGCCTCAGCAGTCTCTGACCATGGGCCTGGCCCGCAGCCGGTGCGGTCAGCAGCATGTCATTAAGTTCTCTGAAGAAGAGGAGAGCCCGGAGACCTGCTGCTTCCACCACCACTGGCGTCCTGCCTCCGTACAGTCAGTACCAAGTGCTAAAGGGAGTTGAGCTTGTCTGGCTGTGGATTGGTGGTGCGACCCCCAGAATGCTTCCCAAGTTTCCAAGAGATGCCTCCTATCCAGAAATCACACCGTAAAGACCCCTGCCAGTGAATTTCACTGCCTACCTTACCTGCCTATCTGTGAAGACTCTTCTGGTTTGGGCTTGAAGACAGCTGTCTTAGAAATGCTCGCCTAATAATCAGAGGGTCCTGAGCGGGATCTCTAAAATCCATGCCAAGTGGTGGGAGGTGTGGTAGAGCACGCTTATAATCCCAGCGCCTTGGATGCAGAGAGACAGGAGGGTCTTTGGGGCTTACTGGCCTGGCCTAGCCTCATTAGTGAGTTCCAGGTCAATGAAAGACCCTGTATCAAGGAAGGTGGATAGCATCCCTAAGATGATGTCTGAAGTTGTCCTTCAGTATCCAAGTACATGCACACAGGTATACCAACTCATACTCACACACACATGCATTAAATAAAAAAGACTCCTGACCTAAGATTGTCTAATCACAATACTCATTTTACCCAGCCTTGGTGATTGGGTCTATCATGACCATATGACTATAGCCAGGCCAATCACATGCATTCTTTCCTTCTGCACTGAGTTTGTAAATTAACTGTTGCTTGATAGGGCTTGCATTCTGTCTATGAGATAGAAACAATCTAAAGAGGCAGGCAGTGTTTAAATTCCTGTGCTACAACCTGAGTTCCTGAAGGCAACAGCGCTTGAAGGCAGCTTACTTCTATCAGCAGCAATGGTAATGGTATAACCATTTTGGATTTTATTCCTGTGAGCTGTAACCAACAGGCAATCACAAGCCAAGAGTGTTTTTCACTCAACTTTGAGTTTCAAGAACCTGCAACAAAGCAAGCTTGTTAAATGGATGTTTAAACTTCCTTAGCAAGGGGAGAGAAAGTGGGGGTAGGTGAGGAACGCGGCATGCTGGGTACCTGCCAGACCCGACATAACTAGACATAACTTACTCAGTGAAACAGTCGATCCCAACATTGTGGTATCAGGACAATTACCTTGATTGGGAAGACGGGTAAAGCGAGGCACAAGGGAGGCTGCTGAGGTGAGTGTGCAGGCTCTAACACTTGGTTGGACCGCTGTATCTCCTCTTCAAGGCAGCCTGATTGCTAGCACCCGATTCTATGGTGAAATCTTGTACCAGTTAACGAAGGAGGTCTATAGGGAGACTTCTTAGACTCCATAGTCCCTTGCTACTCCACACCCCGTGACCCAGCCCATACAGCTTTCCCCAAATTCCCAGCCTGCATTTCAGTTGCTTAGTGGTGCTAAGGTCAGGCCAAAGTGAACCTTTTCTGGGCAGAGCTGTGAGCTCTGGAATCCAGACATGGCATAGTGTTTCATGCAGGTGAAGGCAGAAGGGACAGCACACAGAGGGAGGAACATGCCAGGGAGCCCAAACGTTGATATGAGCTCGGGGTCTGCATCTTCCCTGGAACTTTAATGGTTCTGAGTGACAGAACGGGAAGAACCTCAGAAATCATTTTGCCAGATGGAGCAAAGAGCTGCTATGCTTGTTATCATGAACCACCTTGCTAACCAATCAGAACTGCCTTTCCTATGGGGGGGGGGTCACCATCCTCTCCTTCCCACACAGCCCTGAGGCAGCCTACACAGCAGGGGGTGATGGGTACAAAGCTCACTCACTTGCCCTAATGCCCCATACAAGGCCCTTAATTTTGCAGCTGTGAGAATGGAGGTCTAGAGAGGTAAAAAGACTCATCTATGGTCACACGGCCTCGCTAGGAATGGAACCAGAGCCTGTGATACCACTGAGTCGGCCGCCCTGTCTTCCACATGGGCTGACTGGGTCACATCAGCACATGGCAAGCTATCACTCAAGTTCAAGCCGTCTGTATACTTAACTGGGAAACAAACCAGTCATATGGATACAGCTTGATGCTATGGAAAGAACACGGAGATGGGATGCTATGTAATAACCGCTCTCTGAGTTGGTTTCCTTATCTGCTAATTGTGCATGCTGGTGTGTGTGTGAGGGGGGGGGGAGGTCAATGATGGGAGCTTTTCACTGATCTCTCTGCATCTTTATTTTTTGAAACAAATCTCTCTCTCTGTCTCTCTCTCTCTGTCTCTGTCTCTCTCTCTGTCTCTCTCTCTGTCTCTGTCTCTGTCTCTCTCTCTCTCTCTCTCTCTCTCTCTCTCTGAGCCTGAATCTCATCCATCTGACTAGGCTGCTGGCCAATGAGCATCAGAGCTCTGCTTGTCGGCCCCTCTAACATCCGGATTGCAGACACGTACTGTCAAGCCTGGTACTTTACATGGGGTCTGAGGATCCAGACTCAAGTCCTTGCCCTTTTACCAACTAAGCTATCTCTCCAAGTCCCTCTAAGACACCTTTGAATGCTAATAACCCATGAGTTTATGTACCCAGAATTGTATCGGAAAAAATAAATCAACTTTATAAAGAAATAGGAGAATCAACCATTCAATACAAGGAGCAACAAAAATGTTCAGTACAGTCTTCAATTTCTATAATTACAGGGCAAGTGTGGCTCCTGCCAAAGCCCTCCTGCTGGGCACAAGTTCTGAATGGGAGGGAGGATGCCTCTGGAAAACTACACTAAATGTGTCTTGAAGGGTGCAGGTGGGAGAGGAGGCCACTGCAAGACAAGCAATGAAGACAAAGCATCAAAGGTGAAGGCTGGGGCATGTTAGGAACAGCCTGACTGGAGCAGAGTCCCAGGTGAGCGACTGAGGAGTCAGAGGTTAGCCTGGGGCCCCGATCTGCTCCCTGAACGAAAACGAATAGGAGGCCTTGCTCTACGGAGAAGTGCAGAAGAGTCTCTTGCTCCAGGCAGCGCTCCACACTCAAGAGTTCTGAGAGGCAGAGAAGTGGTAGGCAGACGCAGAGGCTTTGGAATGCTCTCATGTCTCTCGAATCCACTCGGGGCTTCTTGGAGGGTCTCCGCGTTTGGGGCAAAGGAGAGAGTCAAGTCCCACTGAATCGGTTAATGTATTCACTCACACAGCCCCAAAGCTGAGGGTCGCCTTAACTACAGCAGAATGCAGGGGCTCTAAGAGGCCTGGGTGGAGAGTTTGCCCTTCTCTGTTAATGCTTTGGTGCAGCCCCTTCCCAAGCATCCTTTCCCCACTAGGCATGAGACAGCACCCCAGTACCTCCTAACTTAGACTTGCCACTTAAGGCCAAAGGAAGGAGATCTCTGTACCTCTGGTTCCTGCAACGTGCTGGGTAGACGCTCACTGGCTCAGACTGGTCCTCTTCTCTGAACCGGTCACCAAGGCCTGGACTGTGTGCCCATCTTTAAAGCTAGAAAATGGGTCCTATGCTGGAAGGCACCATGGAAACAGACAGAAGGCAGGGATGCTGGTCACTAGAGAAAAGGCACCAGCACCTAGGCTATTGCACCCCCTCCCCTTAGCAGAGAAGGAAACAGGTTCATACCAGTTGACATCTTTTCTAAGATCTCACTGGAATGGAGAGAGGACATGTCTACTTGGCAGGTGCAATGGGAGATCTCAATCCCCAGTGTGACGGAATTTAGAATCACCATGGAAACAAACCTCTGAGGATAGCTGCCAGGGTGTTTCTAGGTTCAAGTAGAAGACCACTCAGAATGTAGGCGGCACCATTCCTGTGGGCTGGGACCCCGGACTAAATAAAAAGGAGAAAAGTGAGCTGAGTACCGGCGTTCATCTTCCTCTGGCTACTGACTGTGGATGCTTCCAGGGCAGGGCCATGCCTTCCCCGGAGCGGCTGACTCTATCGGACTGGGTGAACTGTGAGCCCCGGCAAACCTTCCCTTCCTTACACAGCCTTTTTCAGGAATTTTGTCACAACCCCACAGAAAGTAACACGGCAAGGAGACAGCTTCCTCATCTCATGTTGGTCATTGTGGAACCCTGATGCGAGGCCACTGAATCCCCCCATGCCCCTCCCAAGAGCTACGCAGCCTGAGGTGCAGGGGACCGGACAGACAGCCTTAGGGAACTTCTCATCTTTCCTCAATTAATACTTCTTGGAGAGTTTCAGCAGCAGGGCAGGAATTTGTTAAATTACATAAACATCATTGTGACCCGTAAAATTCAATGAATCTCGGCCTGTTTACCCGCGGCTGGCTTTAATGTTTGCACAGTGTAATTTAATGTGTCAATTTGCTCTCAAATAAAAAACATCTGGCCCTCTGACATGCCAAAGAAACTGGAGAGCTGATGTTCAAAATCAGTGCAAAGCTCCAATAGGAGACGGTGCTCTGGGAGGGAAGGAAGGCACGGGGCTGGGGAAGGGAGCCTGTGCCATTCCCATCCACTCCTGGCCTCCTGACAAGCCCCTGTTTGCAAGTCTGGAAGATGCAGTAGATTTCATCCTAATTAGAATTAAGAAAAGCCAGGAAGAACCCATACCATCTTTAACTGGCACCCGTTGTGCAATTAAATTTCCTGCGGCTGTCCCTGCCAATATTGACGTTCATATGATTGGATTTTTAACAATCTTATTATTTTGTAATTGAGAGGAGCAGGAAGAAATGACACTTTTCTGTGGTGATGAGCCTAGCAGCTGAAACACGGCTCCCCACAGCCGCCGTGCCTGCCTGGCCTGAACTCCTGCCTCCATTCCCTGTGCGCTCCCAGGCTGGAGCCCGAGGAGGGGACCCTGAGCCAGTGCTTTCCCAGTGAGGTTATACCATCCACACAACTTGGTTCTGCTCCACCAGATCCCACACTGCTCATGCTACAGGCAGAGCAGACTTGCCACGGCATGGCTGAATTGGAAGCCTGACCTACATAGACTAGCTCAGGGAATGTAGTCGTCTTCTGAGAGATAGGTGTGGTCCAAGACCTTGGAAAGGGTTCCTCCAGGACCCAGGGACTGCTAGATTCTGCTATGAGCTCTTCCCCACTTTTATCTTCTGCAATGTTCTTTCTTTCCCAGTATCTCGGGGAAACTGGGAGGGATGGTTTCCACTCCCTGATTTCTCACCCCTATAAACACTTGAGACATCCTGATGAAAAAGGGCCCGGCATGGAGCCCTGGCAGACACCCTACTGGAAAGAGCCGAGTCTGCTTTCCTGGCTGTGGAAGGACGAGGTCACCATGAGTTCAGCCCTGCCTGAACTGAGTCGAAGGCAAGTTCTCCTTAAGAGAGTCCTCAAGTGTGGCTTGGTTTGAGCAGCAGGCGGACTTCCCCGTCAGAAGGGAGTAGGCAGGCTGCTCTGGAGACACTGAAGGTCCTCCTGCTCCCCCCAGGACAACCAAGCCTCTTCCTTCAGGTCCTCGGAGACTGAGCTCGCACCAGTCAAGGCCATGGCATTTCGACGAGGCTGGAGGAGTCGCATGTTTTCCATGATTGAACCCTCAGTAATTACACGTTTTCCTAAATGATTGCTGTTTTCCGAACCCAAACCCAAACCTTTTCGGGTGGAGGGGAGTAGGAAAATGAACCGTCTGTCTGACATGTGAGGGAGGGAAGGCAGACCTGTGGAGGCCGAGAGCGGAGCGTTGTCTGTGTTCGTGCTCACGCACACACGTGTGTGGAGGCACGAGATTGACGTCATCTGTCTTTCTCAGCCACTCTATATTTTCAATTATTTTATTTCATGATCATGTTGGTGATCTTTCTGTTGTTCGTTTTTTGAAACAGTATCTCATTCTGTAGACTAAGCTGGCTTTGAACTCCTGCCTCCAGTGCTAGGGATCAAATACGTGCACCGTCACACCTGGCCTCCAGCTTTTTGAGACAGGGTCTCGCTGAACCAGGAGCTCCCTGATGCGGCTGGACTGGCTGACCACCAAGCCCCAGGGATTCTCCTGTCTCTGTTTCCCCATGGCTCAGATAACTGGTGCACCACCAGGCCTGGCTTCTTATGCGGACACTGGAGATCTGAACTCAGGTCCTCAGGTGGGCGTGGCAAGTATTTACCAACTTGAGTCGCCTCTCCTAGGACAGCAGTGTAGTTCTGGAGGGGGAGAAAAGCCTACCCGAGTTAGAGCTTCCGGTTGTCCTCCTGTGACTGCCCGACAGCAACTCTGAGGAACCTATTTTTCCACTCTGCGGCAGTTTGTCGAGCTTTTGCCAGGTGCCAGACACTGGGCTAGCCACTACAGACAGAAGTGAGTAGCTCAGGAATCTACTTGGAGGGTACCCTCATGCAGGCTGCTGGTTAGAAAAAAACGTACTGAAACAATTGTCGCTCCATACCAAAGGTAGAGAGGAAAACAAGCAAATGGCTGAAGCTTTGGAGAGGACTTCACAGGCTTCACGGGGGTGACTGGGGCTTCACGGGATGGATAGGAGTTAGCTAGCCTCATAGAATCACTACAGAAACAGACCCTGATGTGGTACCAAGGACCCCATACCAATTCTGCCTCTGAAAGTTACCAGAGCCTTCCGAGGTACCATTTATCTCCAAGGGATGGGGCTAGAGTGCAGAGAGAACATTCTGGCCTGAGAAACGCCTTGTGGGAAAAAGACATACCGTTGAGGACATAGGAGGAGTTCTCTAGGGAGATGGGGAGAGGCGTCAGTGGAGGGGCCGAGGGGCTAATGTGGAACAAACAGGAAACACTTAATCAAAAGCATTCTGTAGATCCAGGAGAGATGGCTCAGACTTCAAAAGACCCAAGTTCAGTTCCCAGCACTCTTACCAGGGGATGCATATCCACCTGTAACTCCAGCCCCGGGAAATCCAGAGCCTCTGTGAGCTGTGCTCATAGGCACATACCACACACGTGCAAATTAAAGTTGAAAATATTTTTGTTGTTGTTGTTTTGAGACAGGATTTCTCTGTGCAGACCTGGATGTCCTGGAACTCACCCTGTAGACCAAGCTGGTCTCGAACTTACAGAGATCTGCCTACCTCTGCCTCTCGAGTGTTGGGATTAAAGGCATGTGCCACCAATGCCTGGCAAGAATATATTTTTTAAGTAAAATAAAGCATGCTATACTTCTCAGAAAATATAAAGAATCCCCTCCACACTGTATTATCATCTCCCCAGTCTCCCTGATGGCAGGTCCTGGGGTCACCCACATGATTCACCCAGAGGCCCTCCTAACCCATAGGTGGAGAACTAACCAAACTTGGGGCTGTTGCCTTCCTGCAGGGAGGAGTTTCCTTCCAATTCCATTCCCTGCCTTCCCTGAGAAAAGCCCCAGGACAGAATGTTGAAGACCCTACAGCTGGACCTTCTCCTCCCGGGGGAGGGGCTCTGCTCTGACATCTGTGGCCACAGAGAGGAAGTGAGGAAGTGCCCTTGACTTGACTGCTTGGCTTCTGCTTTCTCACATGGTTATTTGTATCTCTTCCTCCTCAACAGTACACACACACACACACACACACACACACACATACACACACACGGAGGGAAGGAGAGAGAGAGAGAGAGAGAGAGAGAGAGAGATTGAGAACAGCTTGTGTCCACTCCAAACGCAGATGACAAGGAGTCTCGGAAAGGCAGCCTAAAGAAACACTGCACAAACTATTTCCTGAACAGGCCTGTCGCTGTGACCCTTGGAAGCCAAGAGCTCCCTTTATAACTTGGGAATTGTACAAATGTTTACAGTTGTGGGGAAGGGAGCCAACAGCTGCTGGAGGGTCCCAGAGTTGGAAGGGAACTGAGGTCTGCCTAGCCAGCCTCACCCCGTTAGAACACCCCACAGAATCCCCTGTACACGGTCATCAGCCACCCTAAACTCTGTTCCTAGCTTTGGGTCTCTAGGGCCTCACAGTAGGGTACCACCTTCCCAACCTTCTTGGAAAGGCTTGGCCTCAACCTTCTGTCTCCTCTCAACCTTGGGCTCCTTGACTCCAGGGTCATCTTCCCTTGATACACCGGCACAGCTGGCTGGCCAACGTCCATCTCAAATTAAGACGTGTAAATCTGTCCCCATGCTACAACTGTGTTCTGACCCCTGTGCCTGTCATTCTGGGTCCCTGAGACCCAGCTTGCTCTCCATGCAGAGTAAACAGGTGAGAGGGAGGAGAGAAGTGGTCTGAAGGGCCCACCATAGCGAGCACTATTCTAGATCTCTCCGAAACCAGCGGGGTCAGAACAACCCCAGGGAGAAGACACTCTTCTCATTTCATTGTGGGAACTTGGTCTTCTGACATAGAACTGAAAATAAGGAAATCAAATGAGTGTTTGGAGCATCTGGGCAGAAGTTAGATGCTCTCTGGTCCCAGTGACTCTTTATGTTCCGTCTCCTTATTGACTTGGTATCAGGGGAACTGATTTTAAAGCCGTTCCCTCTGTAATTAACTTTTCTAAGCCTAAAATGACTAGCCTATCCCAGTTTGCCTAGTTTTAAACCACTATGTGTGTGTGTGTGTGTGTGTGTGTGTGTGTGTGTGGTGTGTGGTGTGGTGTGTAATATGTCAAGGACATCCCCAGGTGTCACTTCGCAGGTATCATTCATCTTGCTTTTTGAGTCAGGGTCTTTTGCTGGCCTGGAACTAACCAAGCAGACTAGGCTGGCTGTCCAGCCTGCCCAAGGGATCTTCTTGTGTCTGCTGCCCCAGAGCCAGGATTACAGGCATGTGTGGTTATGGCACACAGGAGACTGAACACAGAACTTCATCCTTCCATAGCAAGCGCTTAAGGACTAAGGTGGCTCCTTGACCCCCCAAACCATTTGTTTTGTTTTGTTTGTTTGTTTTACTCAATAGTAAACCCTATGTCTTGAGAAAGCACTCCATTCTGGGCAAGTGAATCCAGTTGGTCCCCTTTAAAATTAATTTCCTCATTATGAAATGAGAATAATAATGAAATTTCTGTGACGTTTCATGAGACAGTATCTGCCCCAAACCTGCCATGATCCTGGTGTATACATACATACACATGTCTATACATGTATCAGGCACTCAACTTATGTTTTATTAAATTGAGAACCTAGTTCATTGAAGCAAACTGGAAAGACGTAGGGGCTAAGCAGTGGGCTCGAGTGGTTTGTGTGAGGAACAAGTTCAAAGACATCTAAGAAATACGCAAATACCCAGCAGAGGGTTTCCGAGCCCTCTAGTGTGACCACCCCGTTGAATTCAGTTAGGCCTGGGGACTGCGCTCCTGGGGGTGAGATTTCCTGTAGCACAGGAAGTGTTAATCCTATGCGCTCTTACAATGAAGGAAACAGAGCAGGTGAAATCCCTCTGTGAACAGAGCCCCGGAAACGGCTTAGAACCCTGGTCTTCTGAGTTAGCATCTGACCACCCTGTGGCATTGGCTTTCGCCCAGGAGACAGAACAAAGGAACACAAATTGAGAGGGTCCCAGGAGAGCCTGAGTCTGCAGTTCACCCGCTGGGACTGCAGACACATTGTCTTCACAGTTCCGGTCCGGTGTCTGCATCGGTAAAATGGGGAAGAGAAAGTAGACAAGGTGTCTATCAGAAAGACAGCAGAGGTCAAGAGCATGGCTCCGTCACCGGCTAGACCAGTGACCTTGGGCTGCTACACGACTTCATAGGGTGATGATGGCATGAATTAAAGTGCTTCTTGGTGCATGATAAATTCTTAGTAAGCATCATTCATATTGGTGTCCCGCCACCCTCTGGGCCTGACACGGTGGTAGACCATGCCGACCTTCTTTCTCTGCATCACCAAGGGATGGCACATTATCAACATTTATTTGGGTATTTGGTTGAGTTTCTTTTCCCTCCCCAGCCTGCCCTATCACTCTGTTGGCTCATGTTGAACTTGAGGCCGACTTTAAAACCTCTTGATCTTTTTTATGTGAGCTGCAGGCGAGCCAGGTCTCCCTTGTACTGCCCTTGTGCAATTTCGTTTTGGAAACCGTGTTCAAGGCATTAGATTTATTGATGCAGAGTTTCATCTGCTTGCTTTTGACCCAGCATTCTCCGCTGTCGAGATCATCTCGGACTCTAAATCTGTCAGCTCCTCCAGCTTTGAGTCATCTGCAAATTTGATGCACATGTTCCCCACATCTTCATCCAAACTCTCAGCTTGAAACAACTATTTTATAGATAAAAATAGAGAGAGGCACAGAGCGCTCCGCAGATCAGAGGGCCCTGCGCGCAAGGCTGAGAGCGGTGATCTTACCATGTGGGAAGAAGGGACTTAGGACCCCAGATCAGATTTAAGCCTTTTCCGTACACATGTCACTTGCATCTGCTGATGTTTTCTCCACTGATTCCAGAATGTTCTCAGTGATGACAAGGAGAGTTCACTTCAAGGCCACCTGCGACCATTTCCAGCTTCTAAACCTGAGTCCACCAGCATGTTGAGTCTGCTGGCCGCAAAGGCAGCCCCCAAGGCCAAGGACTCCCTTCTACTCTCCTACTGTTTCTCTAGCCAAAGATACCTGCTATTCATCCAAGAACTGGAGCTTTGCTGGCTCAGGAAGGCACGAGCTGTGATGACTTAACATGCTGTCACTCAGGGACCCAGGGAGTCTGAGTCACACCAAGATAGAGCTGTGCTGGGTCTTCTGTTTGTCACCTGGAGCTGCCATGGTTCCAACCACAGCTAGCCCAGGTTCTACGGGCATCCTGTGTTAAGATAGAGGGTGGCCAGTGTGGCTCACAGACAAGATTTCAAGTCAGCATTATGGAAAAGAGTTCTGGCAAAATTGTGGAGGAAAGCTAGGGGAAAATATTCTATACAGAGTTTCCATAGAAAATGGTTTAAAATGCATTAACAGTAACAAGTACTATTTCTCCAGATAATGTGGCAACTCTCTCTGGCTAAGTAGACCCTGCTTATGGGCTTTTCAAAGCCATATGCTCACCCTCAGCCTCCATACGGTGACAGATAGCTTTTCAGATGTCCCTTATCCAAGACAGCCTTGTGGCCCTTGGTGGCATGACCTTCTCTTTTGCTTTTCTTTTTCATTAGTAAGTGTGTAGCCTGTGTTTGTGGGTACATCCATTCACACGTGTGGAGGCCATGTGTGTGCTGTGTGTGGAGGCTAGAGGCTGTTCTCTTGAGTCTTCTACATGTTCTTCTGTCCCTTATCCATTGAGGAAGGGCTGCCAATATGGTTGGTCACGCTAAATGGTTTGTTCCAGGCATCCCCTGTCTGTCTTCCAAGCACTGGAATTACAAGAGGCCACCATGCCCATCGGGCATTTACATGCATTCTGGAAACCTGAACTCTGGTCCTCACACTGGCTGCTTACACAGAAAGTGCTTTAACTGCTGAGCCATCTCCCTGGCCTGTGACCTTCCCCTCCTTTTGTAGGGAAGAGGATGCTAAAGATGATGATGGTAGCATCAGTGAGCACAATTACCCATGACCGACTGCTATGAGTCAGGCCTTGGGCCCTTGAGAGGCAGATGTTTTGTTTTTCCCATCTTACGGGGGAGTGAACTGAAGCCCACAGAGATAAAAAGAATCCTGTCTGTGACTTTGGGAAGACAGACCTACAATTAGAACCCCCACCTCTGTCCACAACAGCACAGCTCTGCCTCTTCAGTAACCTCCAGGTTACTTTCTCTGGACTCAGGCAGCCTCTTAGGAGATGATGCGAAGCTGAGGTCCACAGATCTTGTGTGTCACTGAGCCATGTGCTATGTGAGCCAGAAACCTAGGTTCACTGAGGATGGGCAGAGCAGATCTGTGACCTAACCATTTGATGCATATGGCAGCAAAATTCATTGCCCCTGGATAATGACCTTCTAATCAGGAGCAAGCCTTGGATGGACCAGAGAGGAAGCCTCTGGGAAGAAGAAGTTAGCAGTGATAGTAAGGAGAGGCCCCGGTCACATGTGTTCTACACAGAGAGCTGGGTTTCCTAATTCTGTGCACTGGGCAGCCAGTTCCCCATTGTAAATGAATATCGTTCAGTGTGTTGTGTGTGTGCGGATACATGTACCTACCTGCATGAGAAGGTCAGAGATTGAAGTCAGATACTGTCTGCAATTTCTCTCTTCCTTTAATTTTGAGACAGAGTCTCTCACTAAATTAGGAGCACACTCATTTGGCTTGAATGGCTGACCAGAGCTCAGGGATGCTCCTGCCTCTGCTGGGGTGCTGACAAACCTTGCTTTTCTTTTTTTTTTAAATGTAGGTTCTGGGGTATCAAACTCTAGTCCTCATGCTTGTGTGGTGTTTTATCAAATGAGCCATTTCCATGAATCCCAGTATGGTTCTTTAAAAAATAGGTTTATTCATTTTATCTTATGTACGAGTGTTTTGTCTGCAAGTTATGTCTGTGCACCATGTTTGTGCTTGGGGTAAATGAGGTCGGAGGAGATGCTGGATCCCAGGGAGCTGGAGTTATAGGTGGTTGTGAGTTACCATGTAGGTGCTAGGAACTGAACCAGGTCCTCCAAGAAAGCGGCAGATGCTCTGTGGTAAAGACTTGGACCCCAGTGCCACAGCATTTGGGGGTGACTGGATCACAAGGGCTTTGAGCTCTTGAAAGTATCAATCTGTTAATGGATTCTTAGCTTAGTGGATTTTAGGAAAGGGGCTTTGTTATATAAATGCAAGCATCCTTTCTGCCGTGAAGTGAGCAGCTTTCCTTCACTCCGAGAAATCCACCCATGATGCTCTGTTCTACCACAGATCCAGAACAATATTGCCAAGTGAACAAGATCTGAGCCCTTTGAGATAGTGAGCCAAAAATCTTTCCTCCTTTTCATTCATTGCCTAGAGGTGTTTTGTCTCAGTGACCGAAACACGGGGATGTTAACTGTGCCTCACTGAAACACCCGGACTTAAGGACGAAACTCCACCAAGCTATCTTAGGCACTAACTTGCTTCTGGTCTTCCTAGAGTTTCCTGTCTCACTCCATCACGGGGTGCCTTCCACTCATCCCCTTTTTCATGAACTGCCCCCCTGCTATGTGGAGACATGACTGTCCCACTTCTACAGCCTGGAAGAATGATTTCTCCAGTAGGTATTGAGCTGAGCCAGGCCTTGAGTATCCAAGGCCACAGTGACTCCCTGTCCCTATATACTGCCACTGTGGGTTTCACATGAGTTCAGAGTTCCAGCATCTGCCAAACGTTGATGTAAGTCACCATTAAGTCTCTTGACAATCTTCAGGCTCTGGTTGAATCGGGGGCTGAGGAGGGTACAGCTCTTTATTTGTAGCAGCCTTCCTGTTTTTCTAAACAGCTCAAGGGTCCCTGATAAGCCATAAGGCAACTTTTGAGCAAAGTAAAGACCTCAGAACAATATTGTAGTTTCCTTGTATTACCATAACAAATATGGATATCTAAGTTGCTAGTCTATTCTAATTAGCCTTAATTGTCAACTAGACACAGCGCAGACTCTAGAACCCAGAGTCACTCAAGAGTGGTGTGGGAAGTCCTTCAGTATATGTGTTGCTTTTATTGATTAATGAATAAAGAAGCTTCTTTGGCCTGTGATAAGGCAGAATAGAGCTAAGTGGGGAAAACTAAACTGAATGCTGGGAGAAAGAAGACAGAGTCAAAGAGAAACCAAGTAGCTGCCCGCAGGAGACAAATGCACCGAAACCTTGCCGGTAAGCCACAGCCACATGGCAATAAACAGATTAATGGAAATGGGTTAATTTAAGATATGAGTAAGCCAGATATACGCTTAAGCTATTGGTCAAATATTATTGCAAATAATACAGTTTCTGCGTGATTATTTCATGGTCTGGGCAGCCGGGAACGAATAAGCAGCCTCCCTCAACACAAGAGGAAAACCTAGATTGAGGAATTGCCTACATCAGATTGTCCTGTGGGCATGTCTGTGGGCCATCACCTTGAATATTAATTTTTGTAGGAGGACCCAGATCACTGTAAACAGCACCATTCCTGGGCACATAGACCTCATCTGTATAAGAAAACTAGCTATGTATGAGCCTGTGGACAAGGCAGAAAGCAGTGTTCCTCCTTGGTTTATGTTTCATAGTCCTGCCTTGAGTTCCTGCTCTGACTTCCCTCCATGTACAAATAAATAAACCCTTTCTTCCCCTAAGTTGCCTTTAGTCACCATATTTGTTTTGGTAACACAAGGAAGCTACAGTATTGTTCTGAGGGCCTCACCTTGCTCAAATGTTGCTCTCTGGCTTGTCACGGACCCTTGACCTGGTTTAGAAAACCTAACAGCTAACCCTGGGGTCCCTGGGACTGGAATCACCAGAAGTCCTTCAAATTGGTGTAGAAAGAAGGGTCTCTGTGTTGGAGGCTCAATGGTCCCCATGTCTCCAGAGGGGCTCCTTCAGGAACCGTTCTAAAGGGAGATGGGATTCCATGCTCTCTCCCAGCAGGGTGTCTAGGACTGGAGCACCTTGTCCTTATGTTCTCTTCCTTGCTTCCTTCTGGCTGCACCTGTCAGAGCCTGACAGATAGACTAAGCATTACTGCTCCCTACACCCAGTCTGTGCTATGCTCGGGGCAACTCACGAACAGCCTGTGGAGAGAGAACTGACATTTGTCTTAATTGGAGTTACCCATGTAAATCCTGCTGTCCCCTCCCTGAGCTCTCAGCCTTTGATAGGTGAGGGACTCTGAGCAGAGGGAGGCCCCTCATCTCCCTGGGGATATGTCAGTATTATTAGTGCAGGACTGGAAGGGGGTGTTCTGAGTCATCAGCAGGGAAAGTGAGCTGGAGGTGAATTTGAAAAGAAAATATAAAAAAGAAAAAAGAAAAAGAGCAGAGACAGCAACTGTGGAGGGAAGCAGAGCTCTTGGGAATGCTCATTCAGCCTCCAGGGCAAATACTGTCCCTGTCTTGCCCACAAGTCTTTCTACGACACAAGTCTTCAAGCTCAGCAGCCAATGGAGTTGTCCAGAGAAGTTTTTTAAGTGACTGCTATCTGGTCCTTATCACTAGAAGCCTTTATTCCATTGGCTCCAGGAGTCACCTGTGGACAGTTGCGTGTTAGTCTCCAGGTGAGTCTAAGGTTCAGTGGGGCTGGAGAACTGCTGCTTCAGGCTTGCCAGCTCCAGGATTGATTGACTGTTGCATGACCATCCACAGACTCGTGGGAATACCCTCTGCTGTCCCAGGGTGGTGTGGGAGGTCCTTCTGTCTATGTGTTGCTTTAATTGGTTAATGAATAATTAAACTGCCTTGGCCTGTTGCTAGGGCAAAACTTAGCTAGGCAGGGGAAACTAAACTAAATGCTGGAAAAAAAGAAGGGACAAGTCATGTAGCCCTGCCGGAGACAGACCCGGAACTTTACTGGGTAAGCCACAGCCACGTGGCATACACAAATTACTAAAAATGGGTTAAATTAAGATATAAGAGTTAGCCAATAAAAGCCTAGAACTAATAGGCCAAACAATGTTTTAAATAATATAATTTCTATATGATTATTTCGGGTCTGAAATACCAACAAGCCAAAAACCAACAAGCGGCTCCCTCTTACAACACCAGGGTAACTTAACAACTTTACAGCACTATAGACCTGGTGTGTCTACACCAATGGAGGAGAGCAAGCATCCCCACCACACACACACACACACACACACACACACACACACACACACACACACACCAGTGAGTGCGGATTGGTCAGAGAAGACACACATGGATATAGAGAGTCCATTCTCATTTCTTTCTGCTTTAGTGTCAAGGGGGCAAGGGTGTGGGGCTGCTAACCAGTCAGAGGCTGGTTTTACTCAGTCATGGAAACAGCATTTATAGAGTACCTCTAATGGGCAGAGCTGTGAGAGACTCAGTGGGTATGTGGGATGGACACTGCTCTTCTCTCGCAAGTTCCTTGAAAGGACAGAGTAGATAGGATCGGACACAACACCCATGCAGTGGGGAAATTAAAGGCCGCAGAAAAGGATCCCATTTCCTTGAGGGGTCAGGCAGTGTCCCAGTCTACTTAGGAATATTCTGTCACCAGATGTTGGCAACAGTCCTACAGAAGACGTGATATTGATCCCAATTTGCAGGTGAACAAACCCAAATCTCAGAGCAAGCAAGGCTAGGGTGTTGGAAGCCTGACTCCAAAAGAGGAATAAGAACAGCTGAGCATGGCATGGTGGGGGTCCCATTAAAGGAGTCTAAGAGACACTTTGGAGGTTCCAGGACATCACTACATTAACCCACCACCACACATGTGTCCTCCTTGGCTTTCTATTGCTGTGATAAAACACTCAGACTATAGTTGTGGTGGTGTTGTGGTGTTGGTGATGATGGTGGTAATGATGAGTGGGGTGATGACGGCAGTGATGATGGCAGTGTTGATGGTAGTGATGATGGTACTGATGTCGTGATGGTGGTAATGATGTTGACTGTGGTGATGGTAGTGGTGATGACGGTACTGATGTAGCAGTGGTGATAATGATGATGACTGTGGTGATGATGTTGATTATGGCAATGTTGATGTTGGTGATGGTGGTACTGATGTAGTGATGTTGGCAATGATGGTAATTATGATGGTGGCAATGAAGGTGTTGATGATAGTGGTGGTGCTATAGTAATGATGATGGGGCTGATGGTAGTAGCGATGATGGTGATTGCTATGGTAGTGTTTGTATATGAATGACTGATACCTGAATGACTGCCGTCTCTTTCCTTGCCTCTGATTCACATTTTCACCTCTCCATGGCCTCCCTCTCCATATCCTTCAGGTCTATCACACTATGTATACCCACAATAAAACCTTCTACCTTTCTGGTTGACAACCTCTGCTTCCTCCTGTATTTCCTAGTCTGGGGATAACCCCATTAGCTAGTCAGCCCTCAGGCTGTGAGCCCAAAGGGAGTCTGGGCATCCCAAGCCTTGTCATCACTGCACTCACTTCATTACCAAGCTAAACCAGTCTGGAAGCTCACAAGCTCGTCCCTGCCTCCCCTTCTCTTACCCTATTAGAGACCCCATCACTTTCCCCTGGGACAGAGAGAAGAGCATCCTGATGGGCAACTCGAGCTCTGCTTGGCTTTTGACCAGATCACCTTCATCTCACTGCCAGAGGCAACATTTCTGTAGGCGTAACCTGCCTTTCCATACCCGCATTACACCCATTGGTACATCAGAATCAAAGAGCATAGCTGGTGGGTACAGGCAGGTGCAGGATGATTCTAAGCAGCTTCAAAGCTCTAGTCCTGGAGCCTTAGGCAAATGCTGCTTTGCCTTTTCCATCCTTGGTCCTCTCTATCTTAAACACCCTTTTTCCCTCTTCTGGCTGGTGCCATCCTACCCAGCTCCCATGAAGCCCTCCTGTTCCTCTATCCTGCAGGATCTCATTGATATCTCCCTCTCCCATGCTCTTGGGTGCAGTCTTCAGTTTTTAGCTGTCTCAGCTGCTGTGACACAAACATTCCCTGGGGAAGAGACATGCCTTTACCATTTCTGAATCTTATGGACCTAGCCCAGTCTTTGGTGCTTCCTGAGGTGCAGACTAGAGATGGCAATTCCAGATACCTCACTGGTGCCTGAAACTATGCAGAGGGCTGTATCTCCCTGCTATCACCTTTGATCCTCCTCCTCCTCCTCCCTTTCTCTCTCTCTCTCTCTCTCTCTCTCTCTCTCTCTCTCTCTCTCTCCCTCTCCACAGTTGGCATTTGCATTCTTTTTTTCCTCGTACAAATATTTTGATCCAGCAAACAAGGTGAAATGTCTCGCTCGCAAGTCGGTCTAGGTTTCAGATGTGGTGAGTCCATTGCGGGAACCATATACTGCTTTTGAAACAGAACCTTATCTGCCTCTGAGAGCTGCTGTGGCTGAGACGTGACTCCTGACAGCTATTAGCATGGAGTGCCTGCTTCTGGAGAGGGATCAGGGGCTTTGTGTTTCGAGGTGAAGACAAAGACTGAAGACAAGCATCTAGAGGGCACAAAGCCACAAGGATCAGGAATGTGAGAGAAAATGTGTCACAGCATCGTAGGTAGCAAGCAGCGGAGTGGCTATCAACTCAGCGGGAGAAATAAGAAGGGCCCTTCAGTTGGTATCAGGAAACTCTGAGAGACAGCTTGAAGGAAGCTGCGGAATCCTCCAAAGCTTCAGGAGCTGACACTAGCGCGTGCTTGCAGAAGGAGGTGAAGAGATGGGTCAAAAATAAGGGTGACTGAGTGAGAGCAATTCACTGAGAGGCAATTAAAATCTAGGTGTCTGACTTTCCTTCATCCTGCAGGCAGCCACTCACCTCCACAGGGCCGGAACCTGAAGATGAAACACAGTCTGTGTGCCGAGATGAAGGGAATGAGGCCCAGCTGAGGGTGGAGGTCAGCACCGACACAGACAACAAAGAATGAATGTACGTCTGGCTAAGATCCTCTAGCTGTCTTCTGGGGGGGAGGGGGTGTCCCCAGAAGGCTGACTATAGGCTGTACACTAGGGAACTGTTCTCTGGGGGTTGGGGGGAAGCTGTGAGATCTACTGTGCTCAAGTGTTTACTTCTGTACATTTTGGTCAGAAAGTGTCTGAAGACTACAGATAGCGATAAAAATGAGAGAGGGGATTAAGGAAAATAAAGGCATGGAGCCACCACATCTGGTTCAATCCCAGGACTGAGGAAACTGAAGCGAGGATTGGATTTCTGTGAGCTTGAGGCTAGCCTGGGCTACAAAGTGAGTTCTAGGCTAGCCAGAGCTACATAGTAAGACTCCGTCTCTAGATGGAAAAAAAGAAAGAAAGAAGGGAGGAAGAGAGGAAAGAAAGGGGGGAGAGGAAGGTTATAAGGGGGGAGGCAAAAAGGGAGGGAGAAAGAGAAGGGAGAAAAAACAAAAGGGAAAAATGTAAAATAGATACAAAAGGAGTCTCCAAAATCTGCAAAATAATAATTATGGGAGAACCCAGGTTGACAGTCAGGACCCAGGCAGACACCACGATCCGTCTCAAGTAGAGAAAAACCCAAAAATTCCATGAGGTGCAAGAGCATAAAAATGGAATCTACCGCATACTGAATGCGCACTATGATGGCTGATAGCTGTTGGGCAGCAGGCAGTCATTTCCAATGGAAAATTAACGAGTTAGCAGAGCACTAGGGAACAAGGAAAAGAGAAGGAAAGATTCACCCCGAAGAGAACAGAGGGTGCAGTAAGGGGATCAGGAATCGAGGTCACTCCAAATCAGCTGTGCATGGCTGGCCCTCGGTCATGATTCTGTCACCCCTGCGTCTTAGTGAAGCTCATTACCTATGTATGCTCGTCTTGGGAGGGTGGAGACTGGGACATGCATGTGTGAACTAGATATGTTTGAGTGAGAGACGGGGGCAGCTAAAGCCCACTTCCCTGCAGTAGAGTGTCAACAAGCAATGCCTAAAATAGGGGGTTTTTTTTAATCACCCAGATTATGTGAACATGTGTATTCAATAAATTCATTTAGAAAGTTATAAGTGATTTTTTATGAAGAAGAGAAGCAAATGATGGCTACTTTCTCCAAACATTGCAAAGCATAGTCTACTACATGTTTATACCTCTTTAACTTTCTAAAAGTTTAGAGTTAGTACCTAACAAGACAGCAACATGGTGTTGGAATCCGGCACAGTTTCTCAACTGCAGCTGCAAACCAGCTGTGTTCTCTCCAGGCCTCGGTTTCATCATTTGTAAAATAAGGATAGAGGGGAGGAATGATGAATGACTCGGTGGTTAAGAGCCCTGGCTGCTCCTTCAGGGCCCTGGGTTCCATCTCCGGCGTGTCCATGGTGGCTCACAACCATCTGTAACTCAAGTTCCAGAGAATCTGATGCCCTCTTATGACCTCCAAGGGCACTGCCCACATGTGGTACACAGATATACATGCAGGCAAAGCACTCACACACACAAAGTAATAAAATAAAATGATTTTTAAGACGAGGGATTCTGTGTTCCTTTGTTGATTCTTGCTCTGTTGTTATGAGTCCCCACCTCATCTCCACAAGACACATAGGTTCCTGTGTCCACCATGAGCAGTGGGAAGGAGCAGACTCAAGTTTCCTCTCCACATCTCACAGATGGAAGGGTTTCTTCTTGTCTGGGTTTCTAATTCTGTGTCTCCCTCAAGACACTCTTGCACCTCCCCTTCCCCTTCCAGCCTTCTCTGTCATTCCCCACTGACCATCCTCTCCCCCGACTACACTCCCTCCTTCTCTCCTTCCCAGCACTCAGATGTATTGGATTTGTTTTATATGTATGGCTGTTTTGCCTGCATATATGTATCTGTGTACCACTTATGTATGTGCCTGGTGACTGACTTCAGAGGTCAGGAGGAGATGTCACATTCCCTGCAATTGAAGTTAAAATTGATTCTGAGCCTCCATGTAGGTTTTGGGAGCCACCAGCTCACAAGCCCAGGGTTGGGAGACAGCAGTTTAGAGCAGCCTGGATGGGGATTCTTGAAAAAGAAGCTAACTTTCTCACTGGACTTTTGGGGTTGCCTTTGCTGCCCAGGAACATTGGCAAATCATGGGGGAAACAATGTCAAGAGAATGTGGACCCCTTACTGCCATCCTTGAAGCTTTTTGAGAACCTGAAATGGTTTCAAGGAAGGGTTAAGTAAATGACTTAGTAATGTTAGTACATGTGGAAAAAAAAAAAAGGCCCATGCCGGGGCTGGTGAGAGTGGAGGTGGGGAAAGGCACACTGGGTACACAGATCGGTGCCAACCAGTGCGTGCGGCAGGTTCTGGGATCAGAACACATGCTTTGGTTAATTCCACAACAGTCTCTAATCGGGAATAATCAATGTGTAGTAAAATCAGGGACAAAGTGTGCGGAGTCTCAAATGTTTCCTCATGAGATAGTTGTGTTTTGTGTTTATGTGAGTGTGCGTGTGTGTGTTTGTGATGTGTGTGTGTGTGTGTGTTTCCATATGTGGGGGTGCATTTGCCCTTGTGTGGGTGTGTAGAGGCTGGAGGTTAACATCAGATGACTTCTTCTATTTCCCCCCTGGGTCTCTCGTTGAGCCTGGAGCGCATCCATTTGGCTGGACTGCCTGGCCAGCACTTTACACCGAGCCATCTCTCCAGCCCCGATTCTGCCCCACAAAGGGAGGGAGTGACTTTACAGTGAAGAAACTTGGCAACTCCCCCTCCCCCAGCTAAGCAATCAAGTCACCATCCCTATAAAGGGGCGCATCACTGTTGGGTCCTTGCCCACAGGGTGTTCCAAGAAAGGGCAGCTGGCCAAACTTGTGTAATCTGAATCTAACCTAGAGGCATGACACCACACAGACTCCAGATGAGAGTCCTACAGAGTGAGGGAGCGCTTCAACAGGAGACACAGAGACTGCTTCCCGTTAGAGCTGAAACATGCTGAAGTCTCGGAGGCAGAAAGACTGAAGTCCACGTTCAACTCCAGAAAACTAATACACACCTGTGTGCATGTATGTATCATGCAAACATTTGTGTACCTATCTAGAACACATATGTGTAAAAAGAGGGGGAAATATAAGGCAAATATGTCAGCATATAAACATTTGGGAATTTCTTGTGTATTTTTGGAATACTTTTTACGATCGGGGAGTATTTTGAATGCAGTTTAAAACACAAAAACCAATAAGGGAAGCGTTACTGAAACTTTCCACATATTAGCCAGCTCCGCTCCTGTCTACATGAGGGTTTGCAGCCGGCTTTGTGTTCATTTTCTCACGAAAGCTGTGCACCTGGAATGACAGTGTCACCACAGGTCTTCTGGGTGAGAGGAGAGCAACAGCGTGTCCCCCTTGCCCCTTCAGTGGTCTGTGGAAAGGCAAGGCCAGTTCTAGCCAGGTCTAGAAGAAGAGATTTCTGGGCAGCCCCATCTTGCTTTAGTGGGTGTTTTTTTAGAGGAGGTGGAGGCTTAGTAGGACACGGGTGGCCTAGAAAGTCAGAGCTCTCTCCCTGTGAGTCACGACACGCATAGCCAAGGTGGAGAGTGTGAGCCTTCAGAGGCTCGGACTGAAGCTCGGACAGGGATGTGGGGTCAGTGTGGCCCCTTCTGCTTCTCAGAGGAAGTGGCTGAGGGCTGTGGGGAATAGGGGCCTCCACTGCCCCTGCTTGGCTCACTACTTGTTACTCAACCCAGAACAAGGGGTGAAGCAGTCTGATCTCCGCTCCATTTTGAGTGAACTGGATGGCCATAAGCAAACCCCCAACACTTTCAGAGTTAAGTTTTCTCATGCAACAAGTATGACTAGTAACTTACTCAATCATTCTTTTGTTGTTTGTTTGTTTTTCAAGACAGGGTTTCTCTGCGTAATAGCCCTGACTGTCCTGGAACTAGCTCTTGTAGACCAGACTGGCCTTGAACTCTCAGAGATATACCTGCTTCTGCCCCCCAAGTGCTGGGATTAAAGGTGTGCCTCACCACTATCCAACTCATTCTCTCTTTTAAAGATAGGATCTCACTGCATAGCCAAGGCTAGACTGGAGCTTTCAACTCTGTTGCCTCAGCTGCTTGTGCTAGGATCACGGGTGTTTGTCTTGTCCGTGTGCTTGGCTTCCCTTAAAGGGAGCTCGGGGAAACATGAGGAGTAGAGGGCTTCTCTGAAATCATAGTTCATCAGTGTTTGTCTTAGTCAGGGTCACTATTGCTGTGATGAAACACCGTGTCCAAAGAAATTTGGGGAGGAAAGGGTTTATTTGGCTTACACTTCCACATTGCTGTTCATCACTGAAGGAAGTCAGGACAGGAAGGAGCTCAAGCAGGGCAGGGACCTGGAGGCAGGAGCTGCAGTAAGGCCTCAGAAGGGTGGTACTTACTGACTTGCTCCCCATGGCTTGCTCAGCCTGCTTTCTTATAGAACCCAGGACCATCAGCCCAGGGTTACAGCACCCATAGTGGGCTCGGCCTTTCCCTATTGATCACTAAAAAAATACCTTACTGTCAGATCTTATAGAAGCGTTTTCTCAGTCGAGGCTCCCTCCCCTATGACAGCTTTAGTTTGTGTCGTTGACAGCAAACTAGTCAGTACAATGACCCCTTGTCAACAATACACAAACACATCATTTTCAATTAGAACCTTATTAACATTAATATCACAACATAAAGCATAAATAACCTTAAAAGTCCCACAGTCCTCTCAAATTCAAACACATTAAAGTTTCCGTCTCTTTAAATTATGTTATTTCTCTAAAGGTACACAAGCTCTTTTAAAAGTTCAAAGTCTTTCAGCTGTGAGTTCCTGTAAAAAATCAAATTTAAACACCTTCTCACCTAGAGAAGGACCGGGACACAGTCACAGTCTGAACAAAGCAAAATCAAACTCCAACGGCGTAAATTATTCAACCTTCAGTGTCTGGGATCCACTCAGGATATTCTGGGCTCCTTCAAGGGCTTGGGTCACGTCTCTGGCTCTGCCCTGTGCAGCACACTGAGCTTGTCTTCTAAGTGTGGGCAGACTCCACTCCAGCACCGCTGCTCTTCTCCGTGGTCCTCCCACGTTACCGCATCTCTAGAATATCTGGGTCTCCTGCTGCAACTGGGCTGTGCTTTCGCCAATAGCCTGTCTTTATGCTGCCAAGGCTCGGCTTCCCTGCATGACTCTTTCAGTTTTGGACCTTCAGCAGCCCCTGAGGCTGCACCTTCACCAACAGCCTCTCCTGGCCTTTCGGTGCCAAGCCTCAGCTGCTCTCCATGGCTCTTTTCATGCCTTCAAAACCAGTACCACCTGGGTGACTCTTACACTACCAAGTTTGGCTGCCAGCGCAAGGTACAACCATGGCAGCCTCTGGACCACAGCTTCTGTGTGCTGACTCTCAGGAGACACTTCCTGGAAGAGTTCACCTCAGTGATGCTGGTCTCTTCTTAGTCACCGCTCATTTCTCAGCTCCAGCAGGCCAGCACCAAGGATCCCAGCAAAGCCTTCAGCAGTTCTGCTGTCTTGCTAATCGCATCTGATTCCTAAGCCCCAGTTAACCAGAACCACAGACTTGTAATTCAAAACAAATGGCACTGAGCAGCATGGTCAGGCCTGTGACCACGAGACCCCACAGCCCTAGTATCAACTCGTCTTAGTTAGGGAAACACCATGGCCAAAGAAACTTGGGGAGGAAAGGGTTTAATTCAGCTTACACTTCCACATCGTAGTGCATCACCAAAGGAAGTCAGGACAAGAACTCAAGCAGGGCAGGGACCTGGCAGCTGGAGTTAATGCAGAGGCCATGGAGGAGTGTTGCTTACTGGCTTGTTCCCCGTGGCTTACTCAGCCCACTTTTTTTACAGAACCCAGGACCACTGGTCCAGGAATGGTGCCACCCACAAGGGGCAGGGCCCTCCCCCACAATCACTAGTTAAGAAAATGTCCTACAGGCTTGCCTACACCCCAGTCTTATAGAGGCATTTTCTCAATTGAGGCTCCCTTCTCTTTGGTGACTCTAGCTTGTGTCAAGTTGGCGTCACACCAGCCAGTACAGTGTTGGTTCTTTCATTCTCCTAGCATCTAGCCACCTGCACAGTCACCCATCCCTCTTACTCTGTCATCCTTGCACCCATCCCTCCATCAACACCTCCTCACCTATCCCATATCCATCCACCATCTACTCAGCCCTCTCGTTCTGTTATCCCTGAATCCATCATCCATCCATCCATCTCACATCCATTTGTCAATATCTAGTCACAGTCATGCGTTTAGCCGGCTCACTCTGGCTTCCCTACCTGCATCCAGCCATCAGCCATCCATTCAGCATCCATTCGTCCCCCTGTCCACCTTCTCCTTCACCAAACAGTTGCTTAAGCACTGGCTGGTAGCAGATGGTGGGGTAGGCTCTAGGGGTCAATGATAAACAACACCAAATGTCAGCTCAAGGGATATAAACGAGCGCAGAAGCTAAAGCAATTCTCTAGGAACTCTGTGAGGAGCAGGTGCCATTGAAAGCAGAGAGCGGGGAAGGGATACTACTGAATACAGTGACCCAAAGGGGAAGCCATAGGGGAAAGAAAAGGCTGTGTGACAGACCAAGGGCCAGGAGCAGTAGCACAATTAATAAAAAGCCAGAGGCAGATATTAAGGTTCAACCTGAAGGTCAGAAAAATGAAACAGCCAGCCACTGGCTCTTACCTCTACCTCAGTTTGAAATGGCGACCCTGTCTCCAGAAATCTCAGAATGAGACTGTGACTGGGAGCTGTCTCCTCCCGTCTTATATTCCTCTGTAGCGCTGAGATTAAAGGCATGCACCTCTGCTGCCTGGTTTCTATGGCAAACTAGTGTGGCTACTGGGATTAAAGATGTGTGTCACCACTGCCTGGTCTGTAAGGCTGACCAGGGCGGCTGTTTTACTCTCTGATCTCCAGGCAAGCTTTATTTATTAAAATAAGTATATGAATAAATATATTAAATATATAAATATATTTAAATATGTGAATATATAAAATAAATGAAATATCAATACAAGAAGCTGCGTGTTAAAAGGAACTGTGTAGCAGGCTGGGGTGAGTGGGGCAGTGGGGAGGAGTCTGTGAAGGAACAGAAAAGCTGGTGAGGTAACAAACTCTACCATAGCAAGGCCTTGGGGGACACTATAGACAGGGCACTGCCCCAGAACTGTCATTCCAGGAAGCCTCTAACCCTTGAGGAACAGAGTTTGGCTCTAACCACCCCTAATTGTGCCCTCCCCCAATAAGTCGGAAGCCAACTGTGCTCTGTCTTGAGGGAGTGGAGGCCTAGGCTGCCCAAATCCAAGTTGGAAAATAGAAGCCACCACGCTGCCTGCTGGGTCAGGCTAGGGTGGGGCTGGTCATCAGGGGTTGTATCCAGGACTGTGGGTGGCCCACTAGAATCTGTGGGAGTGTTCTGCCTTGGGAAAACCACTTTTGCTCTTTTGCTGGCTACAGCAGGGCCAGGCTGGGCCCACATCCCAGGAAAGTGGGAGCTGGCACCTTGTCTCTGTGGCTTCCTAACCCTGGCTATCACTAGCTTTGAGTCCCTCCACCGTGAGGAGAAAAGGAGAAGGGGCTGAGCCAGTAGGCAGTTCTTGCTCTGGTGTTCTCTATGGGACCCACACTTTTGTGCAAGCATGTTTTGTGTTCCAGATCTTTCTCCCACACAGGGCCAGGCATCCCACCACTCAGGGACTGGAACTTCTGTCTCCTCACACGGTTCCCTTCTGAGCTTCAGATCTCTGAGGAAATGGTGGCAGCTCAAACCACAAGCATTGATTGGTGTATTCTATACACCTATACAGCTCTGGGAGACCTTTGCCGATCAGGCCTAAAGCTGCAGCTGGGAACAGAGCCCAGGGAGGCTGAGGTGAGGAGGTCTCAGAGCTGCAGGGGAGAGAAAAACGGCTTCTGTGGGGACATCAGAGGAGCCAGAGACACACTTTGCCCATGCCACAGCTGTGCTGGGAGTCTGCCCGGGTCCTAGTATGCTGGCTTCGGGATTTGGGCTTGATCTCCTGGGTTTATTTTAAACCCTGCTACCTACTGAGGCAGCAAATGAAAGTTGCACAAGTCTCTGTTGGTAGCTAAGGAAACCATCACCTCAGCCTCCCACCTGCCCATCTGCCACACTCAAATCTTCTGTCTGACACTTCTAACCACTTCACTTTCCGGCTATCACCTCTCACCACAGAGCCTTGTGGCCTGGTCCCCCCCTAAATGGGCCCCCAACAGGCCCTGACTAGTCAAAGTTGGTTTCTATCTACTATGCTGGGATCCTGCTGGGTTCTGGAGTCTCAGACTCCACCCACCTTTTTCCTCTCTGTCTCAGGGCAGAGCCTAGGATGATCCTACAGCACATCCTGGTACCTGGGACAAACTTTGGTCATCTAAGAACGGTAGCAGATCATATGAGTTACTTTTCTTACTTCTGTGTCAGAAAAAGTGAGGAGAATAACTTAAGGGCCAGCGAGACTCTCATCAGGCAAAGGGGCTTGCTGCTATGCGTGATCCCTGGAGTTTGATCCCTGGGACCACATGGCAGATAGAGAAAAGCAATTCACACAAGTTGTCCTCTGACCTACACATGCATGGTGGGGAGTGCACATGTATGCATGCTTGCACACACACACACGCCATATAAATAATGCATTTCAAAAGTACTTTACATCAGCTTACAAGAGGAAGGAAGGGTGTGTTCTGGCTCACAGTTTGGGCATGCAACCTTCATCAGGGTGCAGAAGTCACAGGGCAGGAGTTGGGGGCAGCTGAGCACATTGCAGCTGCAGTCAGGAAGTGGAGGGAGGTGGAAACTGGTACTCAACTGACTTTCTCCTCCGTGCTCAGGCTGAGAGCCCAGCTGGTGAATGGATGTTGCCCTCGCTTTGGGTGGGTCTTCACACCCCAGTTAACATAATCCTTTGTCGTGCGGCACAGAGCTCTGTTTCCATGGTGATTCCTAATCACATCTACTTTACAATCAATATTAGCCATCAGGAGGGTTGCCAACCCTCAGCCCTGCCTCTAAGGACCCTGAGAGGTCGCTTGCATTGTCCCCACCCTTGAATATCAGCGCTCTGCAGCAATGCGGCCAGGCTGGGTGTCCACTTGAACCCTAACCTCCTCACTGCTGGGGATGTGGGTTAACGTCTGAGACCACTTGACCGCCAGTGAAAAGTCTTAAGTCTTAGCCCCTGTAAGGGGGTGGGCCTCATCTGAGCAACTGAAAGACTTAAAACCGAAATGAATGCTTTCTCTGAAGGTGAGTAACTTCCACCTGCAACACGAGCTGTGGTCTGTGGGCCCTGCAGACGGCAGATTTGCTGCTCTGACCTTCAGTCAGTCGGTTCTTCCACACTATCCCTTACGGGTCTTCTTGCTTCATTGACTATCCTACCCTTCCAGCTCCTGTGCCAGTGTCTCATGGAGGGCATCCTGTTTCTGAGCACAGCTTCTTAATCTCTAGATCAGGATGACTTCACCTTTTTCCACACGGGACCTCTGTTCACTCAAGAATGTTTGTACAACCCTGGGAGTATGTGTATCAGACAGGTGTGCAGATCACACACTTCCTGACAGTAAATCACAAAGAAATTCATTTTAAAATACTCATTTGGTGTGCAGATAATTTTATCATTTATTAAAGACTAGAAAGCTGGTATGCTAGTGGGGTGGGCGTGTTTTGTTTACATAAGTGGTTAAACCTTTACCCAGTGTTTGATGCTTCAGGCCACAGCGCATCATCAAGATTGCTCAGAGCTGATCAATATTTTGATTATAGTCACAGTGGTGAGAATGTCACTTCACATAAATACAGACTTACAAAATGGCAGAAGTATGTTTAGGGCCATTTCAGAAATCTTTAGGAATTCTATCTTAATTCAATGCCAAAATTCATTCAGTTTTTTTTTTTAATGAAACTGGAGTCAACAATGCAAACAGCAGTTTTAAAAAACAATACCATGGAAAGATATACTAGTTTGATAGTTACAAGCAGAGGAACGGTGGTAGGAAAATAGTAGAGGTGTTTGTTTTCTGTAATTAGTCTTCCAGGTTTCTAGAAAAGCAGAAAACTTCCGTGTGCAGTAGAATCGGGCACTTCACCGTACACAGCCAGCTGGAGCTGTGGTTCAGGCAGGGTATGATTTGCATACCTGTCTGATATGTCCGATGCCATGCCCAGCTTTCCTATATGAGTTCGGAGGATGCACTCAGACCCGTAGCATGGTGGCATGTTCTGTGTATAGTGAGTACCATATGCCAGAATGAGGCTGCAGTGAAGACTCCCGGTATGATGCAGGTGAGTGCTGCCAGGAACATACCAGATTCATTCTGAGTTTGATTCAGGGGTTAATTTTGGGCCGTTGAGTATTTGGAAACTTTTTACTGTTGCCAGAATTCATGTTAACTCCACATCTAGTTACACAGATCCATGGAGAGATGGCTTTGTCAGTTGCATTTATGGTACAAGTCTGAGGATCTGAGCTTGAGGCCCCAGAACCCATGCTTGCCTTTGTGTTAGGTATGCCTGAAATTTCCATGCAGGACAGATGGACACAGGGGGAGCTCTGTGAAGTTGGTCTAGCCAAATTGGTAAGTTCCGGGTTCAGTGAGAGACCCTGTCTCAGAAAATAAAGATGGTGGGGTGGAAGGATGGCTTGGTAATTAAAACGCTCTTCTATAATGCCAGAAGATGAATAAGATGGTAGAGAGAAAGTTAGCATAGAAATAATCACATTTGAGCATCCCCAGAGCCAAACTTAAGTGCTGACTCTTTACACTGCAGAGCTAAGACACCAAGTAGACAGGAAAATGGGAGATTTCAAAACCTATTTGAAAAAAGTCCCTATACATTTCTAGAAAAAAAATAAACCTTCGTGTGTGTGTGTGTGTGTGTGTGTGTGTGTGAGAGAGAGAGAGAGAGAGAGAGAGAGAGAGAGAGAGAGAGAATATATTTGCATGCATTCAAGCATGCATGTCTATTGGCCAGAAACTGACATCATTTATATTCTTTTACTATGTCCACCTTATTTTGGGGGGACAGAGTCTCTCATTGAACCTGGAGCCCACTGACTGATTAGACTGGCTGGCCTGTGAACACCGGGGATCCTCCTGTCTCCATCGCCCAGCACTGATACATACACACAATGCCATGCCCAACTTTCCCATCTGAGTCCCGAGGATGCACTCAGATCCTCTCGCTTGCACGGCAAACATCTACCTCCGGACCTATGTTGACGTCCCACCCTAACTTCTTTGACTAACCAACTTGCAGATGCCAGAAGTGCATCCCAGTTCTCAAGAGAAGCAATGGAGGCCAGATAACAACAGTCAGCATTTCCACGGTACTGACTGTGAACTAACTGATGCTAACTCATGCGCACTGTCAGCATGGATACTGGTTGGTCAATCATCACCACCACTCCATGAGCTAGATGCTACTGTTCTCTCAACTTAAAGATGAGAAAACAGGAGCATATTCAGAGTGTTGCTGGATTGAATAGATGCAGAATTGAAAGTTGAACCGTGGACTGTGAAGATTCCTCAGTCAGTAAATTACTACTTGCCTAAGCATTCAATCCTCGGCAACACACACACACACACACACACACACACACACACAAACACAGAGAGAGAGAGAGAGAGAGAGAGAGAGAGAGAGAGAGAGAGAGAGAACACCCTGGCAGTCTCATGCCAAACATAGGACTTTGAATCTCTTCACTACACTCCGTCTCTACCAGATAAGTTCAAATAGTTTTAAACTTGGAATTCTATATCCAGTCAAACTGTCAATTGAGAGAAGGAAAAGAGAAATCACATTTAGAGAAAGACTGACAATTATTTCCTGTGCCTCCTCTTTGAGAAATTATTTGAGTATATATTTCAGCACAGTTGACTTGGAAATCACAAAGACTGTAGTCAAGGGGAATTAAATTAATTAGGGTTCTAATGTAAGGAAGCCCAGAGTGATCCATGTGGGGTTGGCCTGGGAAAAGAGAATGGAGAATCAGAGACCCAAGTAAGATTACACTGGGCAGAAGAAAGACTGGTCCCAAGGAATATAGGAAAGGAGCAGGAAGACTTTAGGAGTCACGAAGAGGTGTGTGTTTGCTGCAGGGAGAGCAGGTGTAACACACCAGTGGTTGTTACAGTTGTAAGAGCCCAAGATTCTGACGTACTCTCTAACAGAGGGATAGTCAGGCAATAGCGTTTCAAAGAAACATAAAAACAGTGTTTCAAAGAGTTGGGAGGAAGGGGCTTTGATAGGTTTTCAACAAAAAGAAATGTCAAATGTTTGAGGAAACAGGATTAACCCAATTTAGACATTAGTGCTTGGAAACCACGTGGTACTCATGAGCATGCAGTTTTGCTTTTATGCACCAATTAAAAACAATGTCCATGCATTCATATAATTTACATATTTGTATATATAATTTGTTTTATATGTTTGCATGCACGTACATACCAGCAGCAGCAATTTTATTTTTCTTCCGCTTTCATCTCCTGCGTCTGTATCTCTGGAAAGGTGCTCTGTTTTTAAAGACCTATGACACTAGGTTTGATTTATTAGGATAAGCATGAATAATTTGGGCTATCAGTGGGTAAAGGTGCTTGCCACGAAGCCTGATGGCCAAGGTTTGCTCTCCAAACTCTTATAGTAGTAGGAGAGAACCTACTCCTGCAGGTTGTCCCCGTCCACTGCCTGCACCGCAACACACACACACACACACACACACACACACACACACACACACACAGACACACACACAATGTATAAAAGATCCTGAGAATGACCTGCTCATCTAAAGAACCTTACTCATGTCTACAGAGCCCCTCCACATTCTGGACTTTAGAGTGTAAGGTGGGCGTTGAGTTGAGGCCATTTTACCTCTTCGGGCTTTAACTTTGGGTTCCCTTTGGCTCAAACTCAATTACTTCCAACATCAGATGTGGTGAACTCACTCCTCTCAGGAAACCCTTCCCCTCTGAGACCACAGAGACAGACTTGAATTCCAGTCATTGGCCTAGCATGGGAAGGCTGCTAAGATGCGATTCAGGGCAGTGGCCTCTGCTGGACATCAGTTGCCTTGAAAATTGGAGCATCAACCCTGGACCCTTCCAGGCTCTGGGTCTCCAGGCTCATGAGTCCTCCCAGAGGGTGCTAAACTAGGGTCCCCTTGGCCTGTATCCAACGCAGAAGGATCAGTATGTGGGGAACCATATGGGCTTCCCAGTGCTTAGATGAGGCATTTTCTCTCCACACCTCAATTTCTTCACCAATATAATGGGGACAACAATATTCAGAGCCTGGGTTTGTGGCAAGACAAGGGCGGCACACAGATGAGCTTCCTGGCGGAGTTCCCACTCTGTAGGAAAGGCATTCTCATGGTGCAGCTGGCCAAGACCTGGGGTCGCCTTCCAAGCTTGACCTAGCAGCTCTCTCATGCGCAGTCCAGTTCTCCATGTTCCTGGCCCTCCTTGCCCAGATTCCTCTTGGGGATTTTGTTTTCATTGCAGTCTGCCAGTCTAACTAGGGGCAGCAGCCTTTCTCTTTTCCAGATGTGTTCACACTTCTGGATATTTACTGAGCATGAAAGGTCCTCAAGAATTATCCCCGCCCCTAGAACGCTTTCCTGAGACACCCGTCACCTTCACACCCACCTGTCTTGTTTTCACCGCTGTGATTAAAAAAAAAAAAATACTCCAACAAAAAGCAACTTAAGGGAGAAAGGGGTTTATTTAAGCTTATAGTTCCAGGGTGCGTTCCATCATTACTGGGGAATCGAGGCTGGAACTTCAGTCACATCCACAGCTGAGAGCAGAGGAGAAACGCGCGCGTACATGCTCAATGGCTTGCTTGTTATGCTCAGCTCGGTTTCTCATCTCTTCCATAGTTCAGGTCACCCAGCCTAGGAAATATTGTCGCACACACAGTGAGCTGAAACTTTCTCACACTGATTAACTTAACCAAGACAGTCTGCAACACACATGCCCAGAGGCCAGCCTGAAATAGACAATCCCTAGTTAGGATTCTCTTCTTCGGATCGTTCTGGCTTGCATGAAGTTGACAATTAAAGCTAATAATAAAAAAATAAAATTCATAAAGTTCACCTCAGCACCCCTCCCTTTGGGCCCCCTCTTCACTCTTTGTGGCAGCTCTGCTTGTGCCCATTTCATGGATGAACGAACTCAGGACGCAGAAACCATAGAAAGCTAGAGGCACCTGAGCCCCTGGTTTTACCCCTCCCCAGACCCCTTCCTGAGACCAAAGGGTAGACATCACACTCTGATGTCAGAACTAACCCCAAAGAATGTGACACCTTCACCTTGTCGGTGCTCTCCTGGAGCCTGCACCCCTGGCCCTGCCTTTGATGCGTTCATATTTTCTGAATCAAGGGTGGGGGGCTCACGCACAGGGAGCAGAATCCTTCCAACAGGGGCAAGCCTGACACTCCTTTATGTTACAGAGTTGGGGGCAGAAGAGAGAAGAAGTATGGGGAGGCAGTCAAGGGCGGCTTTGGTCCTCTCTGATGCACACGTTCCTGTTTGGTCACTCGGTAAATGACAGTGTAGACATCGGCACCTCCCTACAGGATGCCCATGCTGGCGTGAGTACTCTCTGTGTTCCACTCTTGTTCAGGTCTCCTTCTTTGCCTCCTCCCACTCTATGAGAAGCTGAGACTTTGTTTTCCAACCACCTCCCTCTCTTTCTCTTTATCCCTTCTCTCCTGCGCGATCTGTCCCCCACCAGCCTTATCCTAGGGATCTGCTGGCACCCAGTTGGGAATTCCTCCACAGCCTTCCTAGGAGATCTTTCCACTTTAAAGGGCACTGTGAACCGTGCAGGAATTTGGAATGTGTTGATAGTGGTGGAATTCTGGGCATCTGAGGGTCAGACTTGTCAGTGGCATCTGGCCTCCCAGACTCCACCAGACTAAAGATTTGACATGTTCAGAAGGCTGTAGATTTACTCACAGTACTTGGAGCCTGCTATCAGTCTCGTTGGCAGCATACATGCCTACCTTCTTCTTAGCTCATGGAAAACTAGCTGGGACCAGAACTGGCAAAACTGGTCAGGACTTCAGTAGAGTGGGCAGAGTGCAACAACCCCTGTGTTCCAAGAGTCAGACATTGTCCGTTCGGCCGCCAGCCTTGTTAGTGTTGGCAGTGGACGGAAGAGCAGGTACCTTGGTCGTTAATGTTTTCTAACAGAGGTAAAAGTTGCTACCTTTGGTGGTGAGGGAAACACGGGAAAGTGAACAGGCTGGAAGGGTACTTGGTAGAGGTGGGCGTTGGGGAATAAAGTAATTCAAATAAACATGAATACCATGGACCTCTAGCGGACCGTTCACCCGCCTCTGCCAATGCCTAAAGGGTTCCTTTCTCTTGGGGTTTCATTGAGCTGACCCTTCCTTCCTATTAGCAGTGACCTCACCTGGAAGATGAGGAAAATGGAACTTCGCAGGCTTACGAAGTTTCCTAGTGGCATTTCTGTCAGTGACTTCCACGAGGTGACTTGTAGATGCCCTGGCCTAGACAGAGGTCTCTGCCTTTATTCTTCACTTGTTAGAGAATGTGTCAGCCATCAGTACCGTGAGCAGAGTCCTCATTCGAACCGTGGCCCCTCCCCTAAGCCTGCACACCCATGACTCACCCTCCATGAGAGAGAGAGAGAGCTTCTGTGTATCATGCATGTGTCATAAAAGGTAATATGGTCACTGTGAGGAGAAGGGGCCCAAATGACTCTGAGACTATCTGATTGTGTCTTCCCCATCTACCCCAGGAGCAATCACAGAAAAGAAGGGTTAGTCCTGCAGTACCTGCCTCAGGGTTTGTGCCTCGGCTTTGCCACCCCAAGCCTCTGAAGCCCCTGGCTAGCCTCGCTACCTCAGTGTACCACTGTGGGAATAACTGCTGGCATCTCGCCGACCTCCGCATGCTGCACGGCTGCTCACACATGCAGCGTTCACTGCGCGCTCCGAGGAAGTAGGTGTAGTCAGTCGGCATTCTGCTTTGAAAAGCAAGGAGACAGCACAGCCTGTACGGCCACAGCATTCCGGAGCTACAGAGATCCAAGCCAAAAAAAAGTGGAGCTAGGAAGATGGTACAGCAGGTAAAGTGCTTCTGTGCAAGCATGAGGACCCCAGTTCTCTCCCCAGACATCCATGCAAAAACAAAAATGCCAGGTATGGTGGAGTGTACTTGGAATCCCAGGGCAAGGGAGTTTGAGACAGGTGGATCCCCGGGGTTTCCTGGCAGGCAGCCTGGCCTAATCAGCCAGCTCCAGATCAGTGAAGAGGCCCTGGCTCAACAAACAAACAAACAAACAAACAAAAAATAAGCACAAAAGATGCAACAAATCAGGATGGGTGGTGCCCAAGGTTGACTTCTGACCTACACACAAATATTTACTCATATCCACATGAACATGCACAGACACACATACACAAATTACATATATGCAATATATACATATAAATACGTATAGGTTTATGTCTCTTATTTTTACATGCTTATGTCACATTGAAGTTAAAAGTGAATTCCATTATATTCAACAAGCCCTATTGATTGTAATCTTATTTTTTTTCCAGCCATTGTTCTTCCAGTAAGTGTTGGGACAATAAACTCAGACCTATGTAACCCTCCATGTGGAGATGCATTCACAGAGAAAAGTTCTTTAAAAATGGAATTGTAAACCAGTATAATGGCACACGCCTTGAATCCCAGCACTCAGGAGGCAGAGGCAGTTGGATCTCTGTGAGTTCAAGGCCAGCCTGGTCTACATGGTGAATTCCAGGACAGCCAGAGCCACATAGTGAGAACCAGTCTTGAAAATAAATAAATAAATTTTTAAAGTAAAATTGTAAGGCCAAGGGATGTATGTGGTTTTACTGTGTTATAATTTTTTAAAACTTTTTACACCACTGATACATTTTTGTCTGTGTATCAGCCCGTGTGTGTCTTACTGTGTGTGTGTGCTGCTAGGCACATGTGGAGGTCAGAATACAACTTCCAGGTGTAGGTTTGTTCCTTCCACTCTGTGGGTTCCCGAGATCAAAGCCAGACCATCAGACTTAGCAGCAATAGCCTTCCCACTGAGCCATCTCTACACCTTTTTAGTTATTGCGTTGTATTTACTTATTTTGTGTGCGTGTTTTTGTGTCAGGTGGACACGTGCCGTGACACTCAGTGGGAACTGGAGAACAGCTTAGGGGAGCTAGTTCTCTTCTACCGTGTGGGTCCTGGAGATAAAAGTCAGGCCAGCCAGCATACTCACCCAGCAGGCCATCTATTATTCGGGAGAAGTTCAAGTGTACAACTCAGTACGTTCTGCACATGCGTGCACATGCATGCACTCCTGTGAGCAGGTAAGGGACGGGCTAGTGTGCTCTCTTTCCATGCCCGCTCCTGCCTCAAGCCACACAGATGCCTGCCTGCTGAGCTGATTTACTAATCTGACCTCCATCCCACAGACTAGTTTTGCCTTGTTCTGAGCTTTGTATGACTAGAATCATAAAGAACGTGAGCACTCTGTGTGCGGCTTCTGCTCCTGTGTGTCTCATGGTGTCACTGTGGTCAGCTGCCCCTCTTTCATTTGCGTTGCAGGGGTGTGCAGCAGTGTAAGAACACACCACAACCCACTTCCCTGTTTAGGTATGGATAGGCATTTGCATCCTTCCCAGTCTTTGGCCAGTGTTAATTATCTTGATGCAGACAGCCACTGGGGAAGAGGGGCATCAAGCTCACTTCTAGCAGTCATGTGTCCAGGGCTAGAATTGGTATGTATCTTTCCTCTGTTTTGTGGGTACTGCCAAACTGTTTTCCATGAAAGTGGGTCAGTGCAAAGAAGGGCCCATCCCATCACTCTGTATGCAAAGTACCAGGCTTAGCATGGTGTCTGGGATAAAGCCCAGTTCACCCACATAGCCTCAGCTCCAGTAGTGATAAAGTTTGCTTTGTGCATTCCCAGAAAGACACTGTGATGTTGCCAACATCTCTCCCCAGTTGGTCAGGTGACAGCAAGGAGGAATAAGTGAATCCTTCCACCTCAGAGAAGCACCTTTAGGGGCTAAAGAGAAGCCGTTCTGTTGACCTCAGTGAAAAGTTTCTGCACCCTGATAAGCCCCTTGGCCGATGCAATAATTCAAATCAGACCAAATCAAATCAAATTAGGAAAAAAGCTCAGGATTAATGGATACTGATTCTCACCAATGGCTTTCCAGCCCCCAAGAGAGAAGCTGGGGAAGGAAGATGGGAAAACCTTGTGTTTGTTCTCTGGGATGCAGTTTAAATACCCTATGGGAGTGGTCTTGAGCATCTCTGGGGAGGGGTCATTGTTTGGCGGGTTTTCTCGGGGGTGGAGTCTGGACTGAGGCAACTCCCAGGGGAGGGGGCACTCTCTCCTTGGCCTTTCTAAAGCCCTTAGACATAAATCCACGGTTCTTAAGCTCAGGCTCACATACAGATGCTCTGAGGGAACTTTGCAGAACTACCAAACTTAGCGCTCTACTCCCAGGTCAGAATGGGAGTGAAGTCTGGGTATGGGGGTCTTAGGAGTGTCCCAGAGAGCTCCAGGGGCATGCCAGGTTAGGATGCACTGAAGACACCATTGCATGCCACATTCAGAGTAACCCTGCATGGGAGAGGATGGAATGAGGCTGGCCTGGGGCTCTTCTAGTGTTTGAGGATAGTGATGGTGCTTAGTTCCTGTCCGCAGAATTGGGAGAGCCTTGTGAGGGAGCCTTAGGACCACGCTGTGCAACCAGAAACATAGCCAAGACTGCCTGGCAGACCCTAGTCTGATGACCCCAAACGCAGCAAGCTCAGTGCAGCAAGGACCCAAAGACCCACAGACCCCGCTACATCTTGACCCCACCAGGCTGAGTAAAGGAAATGGAAGGCAATGTTAATAGCAGACATGTTTGCTGGTGAGTGATGTCCCCGAACCTTTCACCATTCTCCAGTGTCTCCTAGTGAATGACACTTGCAATCACAGCCTTTCAAGTTGTTGACATTAACAGTGCCTCCATTTTCTGGAGAAGGAAACTGAGTCCCAGAGAATCTGAAGAGGGTGAGTGGAAGAATCATGACCACCTCTGTCTCCCAAGTTCCATGAAATACTTGAGGCTTCCTTCTCAGGAGACAAGGCAGTCTTGTCCTCTGCCTACAAAATGGAGCTAGGGAAGTGGGTGGAGGAAAAGTCCCAGAGGAATAAGAATTGTTTTAGTTGGATTGTCTGTCCTCTTATAGGGTAACCAGGACATAAAAGCAAGTGGAAGTGAAGTAACCCCAAATCTCATCGCCCAGATGTAAACAGCAGGGGCTTGGGGGGCTATTCTTGCAGTGTAACCTATGTCCATCACCATTCATACAGGTCCAGGGAAGTGTGATTTTTCATCCATGCATCATGCTGCTTGGCCACCTTCCTTTCTACTTACTAATGTGTTGAGGAGCCACGTGTCCGGCCTATATGGCAGCCTAGTGTCCTGAAGATGAACCATACAGTCAGCAGACTTCTGTTGTCGCTGCTTTTTCGAAAGGTTTATTCTATCTATCTATCTATCTATCTATCTATCTATCGATCTATCGATCTATCATGCGCGAGCGCACACACACACACACACACACACACACACACTCAAGTGCAGAAGCCAAAAGAGGATATCAGTTATTCTGGAGCCAGAGGAGCCAGAGAAATAGGAGATTGTGAGCTGCCAGATAAGGGCGCTGGGAATTGAACTCTAGTCCTTCAGAAGAACAGTGTTGTGGTTTAAAAGAAATGATCCCCATAGGGAGTGGCACTATTAGGAGCTGTGGCTTTGTTGGAGGAAGTGTGTCACCGTGGGGTTGGCCCCCAGTATCAGAGTTGCTTCTGCTCCCTGCAGATCAAGATGAAGACTTCTCAGCTTCCTCTCCAGCACCATATCTGCCTGCATGCTGCCATTTTTCCCGCCAAGAAGACAATGGACTGGACCTCTGAAACTATAAGCCAGCACCAGTGAAATGTTTCTCTTTATAAGAGTTGCCTTGGTCATGGTCTTGCCTTGGTCTCTTCACAGCAATAGAAACCCTAACTAAGAGAGACAATTTGGGCTCTTAACCACTGAGCCATCTCTCCAGCCTCCTAACTGAGCGGAGAATGAGGATTTAAATATAGTCCTGTGAGAAGCTTAGGAGTAAATATGAGGGGGGTTATAAGATAAACAGTGGTTAATGTGAGTGTGTGTGTGTGTGTGTGCGTGTGTGTGTGTGTGTGTGCGTGCGCGCGCGTGTGTGTGGTGTGAATGTGGTCTTCATGGGCTGACATTGACATAAATAGTTTCATTTAACACCACAGAGATTTCGTCCTTCTCTCTTACTCTAGGTCTCTGTCTCAGTCTCTCTGTGTCTTTGATTCTTTGTGTATCTCTCTCTTCCTCCCTCCCTCCTTCCCTGTCTCTCTCTCCCCACTTTTTCAAACACACACCCCATTTGCCGACGAGTAGCACAAGCCCCCTTTAGCAGAGCTGGTCATAGCTGGAAGGTGAGACCACACAGCCAGCAGCCAAGGTTGGATGCTGGCCTGACTGTCTTAGCTGAGTCTCAGGTTTGGTCTTAGCATCCACCCTCTGTGAACAACGACACACATATACACACACTGCAGTGTGCACACGCACTGGCCAATTTCACTCTCCCTTCCTCTGCTCCCAGGGTGCTGGGGCAGGAATGGAAGCCGCATGTCCAGAGGCAGGCATAATTGAATAGCTGAAGGCATTACCTCCTTGATTAAACTGGTTGTTCATTTGAAGGGCCAATTAACCCAGCTAATACTCCAGGCCAGCCCAGCAGGTCCAACCCATCAAAGGATATATTAAGCCAATAATGAAGTGGCTGCATTACCCTTACTGAGGAGAATGGAGCTCTGCCTTATCCCAGGTCAGACTGGGGTCATGGACACTTCCTAGCAATGAGACTCGAGTCTACTCAGCTGGTGTAAACGTCTCTGAGCTCGATTTTAAGGATGAATGTGTTCTTGCATCCTAGGAAGATCTCTCTCAGGGGTGACATGGCTTCTTCCTGTGGTGATTTCCCGCACCTATGTAAGCCTCTTGCAATGCCACAGCTACCTTGTGACAGCGGAGAGCCGTTGCCGGCTCTGCCTTTCCTCTGGATCTTTTACTTTCTCACAGCATCCTTACTTATGGTTTGAATCAGTTGGGTTGATTCCAAAACACACTCGGATAGAGTCTGGGGCCACACTCTGACTGAGAGGGCTCAGTCTCCCCATGCCACCCAGAGAGGGTTTATAAAGCTATCCTCTGGAGTCTGAACTCCTTTGGAATGTTCTGGGTCAAGAAAGCACAGCCCCAGGCTGGGTTTGAGTTTAGCTACATATGCTGGTTGTGTGGCTTTGAAGCAAAGAAAACATCCCTCCTCTAGGGCCTCATTGATTTTTCTACAGAACTGAGATTAAAAGGCCCTGTGTGTTCTTCACATGGGTGGTAGGAACATAAAAATAAACACTTTTCCTAAAAAGCTCTGTAAATACCAATGTTCTAGGCACTGTAACCCATTTTCCCCATACTTGAACAAGTGGCCTCCTTCTGATGTGAACGGCAAATCTCAGATAAGGGCCATTTTCAAAGGCTTATTTGTCACATATTGTAGGCCCCTCTGAGGAACCCCGACAGCCTCATGTATGCCTATGTGACAGGCCTCTCTGGGGAAGAAGGGGAGCCAGGTTTAGCTAGCGACTGAGGTCAGACAGCTCTGGTTCAGAGTCATGCCTGATACCAGTGGCTGCCAGCTGTGCTGGATCTGACGCAGGGCCAGGTCTTTTCTGAGTTTTTTATTGCTGGTCCATTCATTAGAAGGGCACCAGACAGGGGTGACATTTCTTCCATATGTGAGTCTCCAGTGGCCCTGACTGGAACAGCTTTTGAGGGGCAGAGAGAAGCCGAGTTCCCCCATATGACTCATGGCAGAGGGTCACAAAGTCCTTGTCCTGCATCTCCCATGGGTCGCTTTTCTGTTAATGATTCCGTTCAACAAGGCTTGTTTTACAGGGGCTGTCTCAGAAGACTGCGGAGCCCTCTGCTGCAGACTAGCTCTTGGCCTTGAAGATAGATGCTCACAGTGGGCTTTTCGGAAGACAAACATTGTTAGCCTTCTGATGGCTTTAACTTTAAAATCCCTCCCTCCCTCTCCCTCCCCACTCCCAAACAGTGTTAACCTTCTGATGGCTTTAATTTTAAAAGATCTCTCTCTCTCTCTCTCTCTCTCTCCCTCCCTCCCTCCCTCCCTCCCTCCCTCTTTTTTTTAAAATTCTTTGTATATGGGTCTATGCACACGTGTATGCAGGTGCACTCCAAAAGTCCAGAAGAAGGGGTCAGATCCCTGAACTTAGAGTTACAGGCCACTGTGAGCTGCCAGATGTGGGTTCTGGAAACTGAACTCAGGTCCTCTGCAAGAGCAATATAGGCTCTTAACAGCTGAGCCGGCTCTCCAGCCCTTGGCTTTGACTTCTAAACCTGTTCTATCTCGGAGCTCCAGAACTTTCTTTGACTTTTAGGTCCCTGGTGGTTCCTTTCTCATGGCAAATGAAGGGGACCTCCTGTGCCTGCTCTGTGTCACCTGCTGATGTCATTCCAGGTGCCAAACACCTTACCTGCTGGTCTCCCAGGAAATACAACATAAGCCACAGAGGTGAAAAGAAGTTGTTTAATTAAACCTTAGATGCCTAAGTTAAAAATACACAGCTCCAAATAATTGTTACCCATTCCTCAGTAAAGTTTAAAGTCTGCATCTTTGGCATCTTATGTAAACAGACAGACAGACACACACACACAGAACAAGGTGTATGTGGGTTATAGGAGCCTATGAATGAATAGATAGATAGATAGATAGATAGATAGATAGATAGATAGATAGATAGAGGCAGGTTCTGTACACACTAGAAGAAGTGTGCACATGTCTTGGCATGCATGTGCATGTTCAAGTGGATCCACACATATGTACACCTCTGTTTGCTAATGTGGAGAGGGCAACATCACAGAGATGTTGTCTGAGGACATGGGTACATCCTTGTGGGAAGGGGCCCCTGCTGTCCCACCACTTGGGTGGAACAGGAGCTCTATGGGGTGGGGGCTAGAGTGCTGGGCCGTGTAAGCAAGTTCCTGGGAGAACCACTCACAAGACAAGCTGCACTGATTTGGAAGAGAGCTTCCTGTTCCAGCAGAATCTATAGACGGACTGACAAAGCTTGCTTTCAAGGGGCAAGGATGGCCATTTTACGATGAGGTAAAAGCTGGTCTTCATTTATCTCTATTAAAGGCTTTACAAATGATGTATTGATTATAACGAATGGAAAGGAAAACCACCCTACCATCTCATGTCAACTGTAAATCATCTGATATTAAGGATTAGGATATCCTGAGCAAGAATTGTGGTTTAAAAATGCAGAAATAAATTTTTCAATACTGAAGAATCAATAAACTACACTCAGGTTGAGATGAGAAGCTGTATGTAAAAGGGATCTGGGGTTACAGATGCATACAGTCGTGTGTGTGTGTGTGTGTGTGTGTGTGTGTGGTCACTGTTATATGTGTCCAGTAAAGCATGTCTGTGTGTCAGTAAGAAAGTATGTGTATCTGTGCATCGTCTATATGTGTATGTATATATACATGTGCATGCTAAATTTTCTTTGTGTTTGTTAAAGTTTATGTCTATGTCTCTGTGTGCATGTAAGTGTGTATGAGTGTCTATATTATCTAACTGTGGGCATGAGAGTGTTTGTGTAACCCTGGACACACACACACATCTGGGCCTCATTGTAACTTCTGGTGTCCTCCTCTCCTTCCCCTCCCCCTCCCCCCCCTCCTCCTCCTCTTCCTTCTCCTCCTCTGAAAGTTCACACACTAACATCTCAGGCTCTCTCCCCTAAGACTCCCTCAGGTTCAGTCTTCCCTGCTGCCCACACAGTGTCCCAGACTCACAGGCAAATCTAGGAGAGTCACCTCTGCCATGTCCTCAGCCATCTCTGGCTCTTAAGACTGTAACTTTGAGAGCTTGTTTGGAGGTTCTAGCAAGGGAGCGCAGCTCTATTCGGGGAAGGTCGTCCTCTTCGACCGAGCTGAGCGCGCAGCTTCAGGAGAGCTCAAGAACAATGGCAATGGGTTTTTGATTCTACTGCACGTACTGGCTTTGTGGGAGCCTAGGCAGTTTGGATGCTCACCTTACTAGACCTGGATGGAGGTGGGTGGTCCTTGGACTTCCCACAGGGTAGGGAACCCTGATTGCTCTTTGGGCTGATGAGGGAGGGGGACTTGATTGGGGGAGGGGGAGGGAAATTGGAGGCGGTGACGGGGAAGAGACAGAAATCTTTAATAAATAAATAAATTTTAAAAAAAAGACTGTAACTTTGAGACAATTCCTTCTCCTGGACTCCAGCCAGAAAAATCAGGCAGCAGGAGACTCCTCTAGCTTAGTTATCTGCAACCTGAAGGTGCCCTGCTCCTGGTGAACTGGTGAGTCTGGCAAGCTGGTGAGCCTGGTGGGCTGGTGAGCTGGAGAGTTGGTGAGGCAGCGGGAGCTGGAAAGTGCTCTGTGAGCCCAGAGATGCTCAAACAAACTCCTCCAGATTAAACACCTGGGGGGAAAACATGGTAGTGTCCCAGTGTTCAGCACAGAGCTTAGCAGGGAAAATATTTCAGGTGTGTGTGTGTGTGTGTGTGTGTAAACAGGGCTGTGTGGAACAGGCAAGTCTAAGGCAGCAGAGTCTGCCCTTGGAGTCTCCCCACCCCACGCCCCCTCCACCGCCACATATACCTTGGCTATGCCACGCTATTGCTTGTGAGGACTTAGGTGTCGCAGTGCACAGTTCTCCAGAGCTAATGAGACTGCAGCAAACCACCTGCATTTGCAGTGCCCCTGGAGGTCCTTGGGTGTGGTTCAAGGCCAGCTGACCACCTCTGCCTTGGAGGCCGCTCAGCCTGCAGCTGTCCTGACAGAAAAGCTCTCCCAAAAGGCAGCTCTGGGGTCTTCTGCCTTGCCTGCTGCTGAGTGTCTTATAGATTGTAGTGCTGCACGTCCCCAGTGCCTCTGGTTCTGGAGGGCTGGGACTAGACTTGGAAGTCACATAGAGAACCAGCTCCCAGGTACTGGTCTTGATGTAGTTGGTGCTTGGCCTTGGATGAACCCAACCCCAGGAGGCTGCAGCAACAGCCTTGCCTACGTGTGCCAGGCTTCCGAAGGCCCAGCCACAGACTGTGCTCAAATAACCAAATGAAGAATCCCTAGCTTTCCCTGGGACAACCTCATCTTTCAGGTTGACTCTAAGACCCAATCTAGAAGTCAGGCCTGGTGGTATGGGCCTGGAATCCCAGCTACTTCAGGAGCTTGAGGCAGAAGGATCCTGAGTTCAAGATCTGCCTGGGCTACAGAGAAGACAAGTCAACTTTGACATTGTCTCAAAAGCAATAAAAAGGGCTTAGATTGTAACTCAGTGGTAGAATATTTGCCTAGGACAAGTAAGGTGCGGGAGAAAAGTGAAGGAGAGAGGGAAGGAAAGAGGGAAGAAAGGAGGGAGGGAGGGAAGGAGGGAGGGAGGGAAGACAAAAAAGAAAGGAAGGGAGGGAAAAAAGAGGAGGGAGAAGGAGGAAATAGGAAGGAAGGAAGGACTTAATTGTGACCTTTCTTGACCCAAGGCTTCTCGTTGCCTTTATCACAGCTCCTCAGTGCTACATGGGGAGACATCCAGGTCAGGCCAGCCACTCCTGCCTGCAGCCTTCACTGTCACCCTCTGCAGGAGAGGCCCTTCTGAGGCGCTCTTACTGCTCCCATCTACTCCCTCCCCCTGGGCCAGCTGAACAGTTCACTCCTCGTGGTTCTGACCTCTCAGAAGCCCAGGTTCCCCATCATTCCCCTCCTCCAGGGGTGCAGCGGTTGAATTGGTCTGGCTCGCCCTTCGGCGCTGTAACCTGCATGTCTACCTGGGGCTGGCTATGTAATAGGTGCTCAATAAATATTTGCCAAGCAAATGAGACAACACACATTTTCCCAGCCTCGGGATTCTATTTAAGTCTTCATGATCAGCGAGTCAGCAGGCTGGTCAGGCTAGTGGTCTGTAATTGAGAATGGACAGAAAAGGCAAGGCAGTCCTTCATGCCAGTAGCATGTGTGTAACACGGGTGCAGCATATGCCTGTCTGTTCAATAATAGTGCTGTGGGAAAGTCAGAGGTTATCTTGATTTTGAACTTGGAGCCATGCTGGCCTGTAGCCCTTATTAACAACTTGGTGTAACTCCTAAGAACCTGGTTCTCTTCCTACTAAGGCCCCCTGCAGAGGTCCACTCAAGATGGGACAGGCTAGAAACTTGAGTGGTCGGCCATAGAAAATGGGACAAGGACCCTCAATTGTTGAGTTTTGACTAGGAGATGGTCATAAAGAGCCTGGCTCCTCAATCTAACCATGATGTCCCATCCATGAGCTGACCCTCACCAGCTGGTGACCTTGGGCCAGCTCCTTCTTGTCCTCAGGTGTAAGAAAGCAAGGCTGATGAGTCTTGGGGCAGGGGGTGTTCAGAACAGCAGAACTAGCTGGTGACACTCTGTTCTCTCCCTTCTCCTCCTGGGGGACACTAAGTTCCCATCTCCATTCCCTTGATTCCTACAAGCACCCAGCACAGGACAGATCTACAGTGCTTCATAATATCAGGTGGTCCCTCATGAGCCCAGAAATACGCACTGAGGAGGGCTGCAATAGCTCCCTTTCCTCCCACGAATCTGTGCTATCCTGAGGCACAGCACGCTGGAGTCTACTTCTAGACCTAGGGTATGTGTACCCCCAGTCCTACCAGCAAGCGCATCGCAGAGAGGCTGGGATCTGTGCTGTTTGCCATTCCTGGGAACGTGTGAGAGGAGTGTGGCCGGCAGCACTGGTGCTGAGGGAGGTGCAGGCTGGCAGCGTGCAGCAGGCGTTCCTTCCCAGAGAAGGGGAACAAGCTGTTCTTTCCCTACCTACCTTAACAGCCGCTCCTGCAATTGAGCTGTTCCCAGGCTTTCGCCCTAAGCTACGAGGAGTAGATTGGATGGAAATCATCAAGCCTCCTCGTCTAGAATAAATATTCTTGAAATGGAGCAAGTTATAAATAAGCAAGCAGCAATATCCTGTGTTATGAATATATAATTTCCATCTTTAATAGCTGACTAGGCCTCAGGGACTGTCTGAAAATGGCCTGTCTGGCCCTGATATTTTATATTTTAAAAAGGCTCCCTAACTTTTGTTTCTCAGCCCTTGGACAAAGATGTCTCTAGGGAAATGATGAGAGTTCCAAATCTCGGTGAGGCCGTGTGCAAGGGCAGGTGCTTTTTTTACTCTCTGAAGATTCCAGAAGCTGCAGAGGTTTATATGGAATTGGAGTCAGGGCTTGGAAGGGCCAAGCTCCTCTTACCCAGCCCTTCCTTCAGTAGACTATGTACCAGAAGCCAGAGGGGCAGAGTGACCACAGCTGTCCCTCTCTGAGCCCCTGGCTTGAATAAGCCCAGAGACAGTATGCTTGGTCATCTTACCTTCCAAAGACAGTGAATCTTTTCCCACCTCCAAAGATGTCATGTGCAGGGTCAGCCAGCCCAAGGTGCTTGTTCAACTGCCTAGCCAATGTTAAGCGGTTTGCGACTCTTAGAAAAATGCTATGCACTTAGCTGAGAGAAGAGCCACGTTGCTGTAGTCCCAGCACTCAGGAGGCAGAGGCATGAGGTCAAGAGTCAGAGGCTAGCCTGGTCTACATAGGGTGATTCTGTCTCAAAAAAAAAAAATACCCAGCCAGGTGGAGAAAGTAAGAAAGGCCAGCAGTCTGGGTATGTAGCTGAGGGGGTAGAGTGCTCCTTTAGCTTGCACAAGGTTCCCTGGGTTCAATCACCAATGTTTCATAAACCTGGCATGTTGAGGCTCACATGTGATCTCAGCCCTTGGGAGGTAGAAGCTGGAGTATCAGAAAGTCAAGGTCATCTTTGGGTTCAGGTAAATTCCAGGTCAGCCTGGGACACTCTAGGATCCCATCTCAGGAAGGGAAGGAGGGAGGGCGTGAACACTGTCTCAGAAGCTTTAGCGCAGCCCTAGAAGACGGCTCTGCCCCCATTTGAAAGATGAGAATAGTGATTTTTGCCGAGGCGATTAGATAATGCGCCCACAGAGGGAGGAGCATCAGAGCAAAGACCCTCTCAGGGGAAGCCTCTTTTCGGGGCTCCTTGTTGCTTTCTTAAAGGATGACCCGCTTTCTGAGGATCAGAGTAAGTTGGCAAGAAATGAGTTCAGCCGCAGGTCTCCTGATAATGGGGGGGTGAAGGGTATTATTGCCTGTGCAGTGTGCATGTTAAAATGTAAATGTCCTCTCCTGCGATTCCCAAGGTACACTCGTAATTATGAGCCAGCGTCTGAGGTTCTGATTTTGATGGCATTAGCTTTAATGGCCTTCTTCTTTTTTTTTTTTTTTTTTTGAAGTCGTTTAATTACTAATCAGCGCTGCCTTGCAAGCTAATGTGGTCCGCGTGCTTCTCTTCTGGGAGGAGGATTCCCTAGGCAGGGCAGCTGAGGAGCCTACCAGGGCCGTCTGCTGGGCCAGCTGCTCTCTGCCACAGTGGGAGTCTCCCACCTCTAATCGCCAGGCCTCCCTGCCACTTCACACTCTAAAAGTATAAGATCATCTTTGGAAGGCTCCTTAGCAATTGGCTAGCTCGACCTTACAAAAAGGGGAAACCGAGGCTCTGGGAGGCGCCACGGATTTCTAGGACGAGACTATGTGGGGCTTTTCCCCTCTCTTCTCGCTAATTTCTATCACATAAACTCAATTAAATTTCCAATTTCCATAGTTTAAAACTTTCCAATGTTAAAAACCCCATTTTCAGAAACTAATTTGGGCCTCATTCTCATTAACAGCTTGGCAACAGTCACGCAGCGAAGATCTCTCTCGGGTTAAAGAAAGAGGCTTGGCTGGAAAATCAGGATGTCTGTGGGCCCCCACTTTGTGTCTCTGGACAAGTGGAGTCACCCTGCTGTTTGTGATTGGTTTCCCTCTACGAGCTAATGAAAGGGATGGCATTCACTGGGTAGCACTCCAAACACTACTCTGTAAAGCTCTCTGTGGGGCACAGGGTGTAGCAAGGTGGACATGATTTCTGTTTCGGGAAGGGGGCGGTTCAAAAGGTCACATGATCAAATGTGGTGGGTTGAATGAAAACAAACCGCATAGGTGTAGATGTTTGGATGTTTGGGCACAGGTTGGGGGACTGTTTGGGAAGGATTAGGAGGTGTGTGGCCTTGTTTGAGGAGTGGTGGCCTTTTTGTAAAAGGTGTGTCCGTGGGGATGGGATTTTAGGTTTCAAAGATTCTCCATCCCCAGTGTCTCTCTCTGGCTCCAGCTTTCAGATCAGCATGTGGGCTCTCAGCTGCTCCTACAGCCATGCCTTTGCCCTACATTGCCGACTCCAGCCCTCTGAAGCTGTAAGCCTAATGAGATGCTTTCCTGTGTAAGTCGCCTTGGTCAGGGTGCTTTGGCATGGCAATGGAGAAATAACTAAGACATCAGGTCCTCTGGCCGACATGTGAGTGTGGGCCTTTGTTATGTACAGCACCTGTAAGCCTCTAGGAAGAGGCCATTTTTTTTTATGCCACTCTTACCAGTATACATTGCAGCACAAGCATTCCTAAGAAACAAATGGCATAGGCAGGCTCTTGGTGTCCCCTGCATTGCCCTTTGGTATTTCAGAGGCTGAAGCTACACTTCGTAGAGTGCTCGCCCAGCATGCATGAAGCCCTGGGTTCCACCCCAGCAGCCCTCACCAACTGGGCCTGGCGGTTCACACCTGTGACTCACTCCAGGACCTGGCAATGCACACCTGTGACTCCAGGACCTGGTGGTGCACACCTGTGACTCCAGGACCTAGCGGTGCACACCTGTGACTCGTGACTCCAGGACCTGGCGGTGCACACCTGTGACTCCAGGACCTGGCGGTGCACACCTGTGACTCGTGACTCCAGGACCTGGCGGTGCACACCTGTGACTCGTGACTCCAGGACCTGGCGGTGCACACCTGTGACTCCAGGACTTAGAAAACAGAGGCAAGAAAAATTAAGATATAACAGTGACAGTATTGAGACACCTAGTACTTACATATGCTCATTCTTTTAAAAAAATAGCATGTGTTGTGTGTAAGTGGGGGCAGGGTGCAAACAAAAGGCACAGTGCATATGTGGAGGAGGTCAGAGGACAACTTGAGAGAGGCAGTGTTCTCCTTCCACTGTGTGGTCCTGGGGATCAAATCAGGTAATCAGGCGTGACAGCAGGCAGCTTTACTCAGGGAGCCATCTTGCCAGCCATCTCCCCATGCTTTTGTTGAGAGCAGCTTCAGACTGCTACTCTGTGGGGACCTCCATTTTGTCATCCCTGTCTAGAACACCAGTGCCTGCCACACCAGAACTCACTGTCCCCTTCTGTTCCCTACCAAACTTTGCTCTTGGCAGGCCAGAAGACACTTCCCAGGTAAGCCATGTCCTCCTCATTCCCAATAGCCCTCCCTTACAGCCCTGCCTTGCAGAGTCTCCAGGCCTCCGACTAACTCCAGGCTAACCTCAGCATCATCTTCAAGTGCTTTCTTTGCACCAGCCTTGCAGTGTGCCTGGATCAAACACTGGGCTTCCTGCACCCTCTCTGACTGCAGAAACAGAGGTCTGATTGGGGAATACCGCTGAGGTCCAGGTAAGGGCTAAAGGGGCCTTGCGTCTCACCTTAGCCCAAGCGCCCTAGAAAGCAAGACCGACTTACTGAGCAACATGGGAAGTAAGAGTGGAGTTGGAGACAGGGAAAGAAAGTAGTGGGGCAAGAATCTACCAGCCACATGGCTGTCTGGAAAGACATTCAGCTGGGGTGATGACATTGTTCTCAGGTAGTAATACAGGAGGCTGGGGACCTGGCTCAGTTGCTTAGATGATGTGGGATTTCCCCCTGTATGCTGTGAATATCATTGGTTAATAAAGGAACTGCTCTGAGCCTATAGCAGAGCAGGGCGGGGCTGAGCAGAGCTAGGTGGGGAGGATTAAACTGAATGCTGGGAAAAAGAAGGGCGGAGTCAGAGAGAAGTCATGTAGCCCTGCCGGAGACAGATGCCAGAACTTTAGCCGGTAAGCTACAGCCATGTGGTGATACACAGATTAATAGAAATCAGTTAAATTAATATATAAGAGTTAGCCAATAAGGAGCTAGAGCTAATGGCCAAACAGTGATTTAATTAATACAGTTTCTGTGTGATTATTTTGGGGCTAAGTGGCTAGGGACAAACAAGCAGATTTCCTCCTACACTAAGATGCTTGCTGTGAAAGCACGAGGATCTGAATGAGTTCAGAGCCTTCCTCCCCCACCGCACTCCTCCTCCCCAGTGCCCACATAAAATCAGTAGGCACAGCAGTGTGCACTTCCATTAATCAGGGCATGAGGGTGGCAGAGACAAGAAGAGCCCTGGGACTTTGTGGCCAAATCAGTGAGCTACAGGTTCAGTGAGAGACCTCATCTAAAAAGTTAAGGTAGAGATTGTTTGAGGAAGTTATCCTTGGCTTCCACAGGCTCATGCAACAGCTCCACATGCCTGCACACACACGCGCGCACACACACACACACACATACTCCTACACACAAACATACACACAAAGGCCACACAATGACTGCCTACTGGGGAATGCCCCACTGGCATTTTTCATCCCCATCTCCTGTTTGCACAGACGAGTCCTGAGAAAGTCTGACCGTCAGTAGAAAAGTCCCAATCCAGGAGGGACATGCCAACAGCACAGATGAGAGAGTAAATGTCCTAGCGTCCTACACACACATCCCTGAAATCAGAAACACACAGCTAGCCCTGCAGTGGAATGTAATCCAGGGAAACACCTAAGATCCAGGCAACAAAGCAGGGCAAGCATTGCAGTGAGGTACAAGGAGTGTCTCCATCACTCTCATGTGCCTGCTTCTGCGTCTGGACTCTTGTCATCTCTAGTCTCTCATTACAATTTAGGGACTCATTCCCATTGTGGTCATGGAAATATTCTAATACAACATTTTATTAATTCTTTGAGAATTTTCTACATGCATACAGTAGATCCTGGTCATACACACACACACGCACGCACACACACACACACACACACACACCTCCCTATAACTCCTTCAGGATATACCTTCATCCGCACCTGTCTCCCAATTTCATGTCTTTTTTTCCTTTTCTTTATTCTTTCTTCTTTTAGTAGACCGCTGAGTCCAAATTGTGCTGCTCATACAGGCCTAGGCATGGAGCTTTTCCTGAAGCATGGTTTACTTATCAGGCCCACTCCCTAAAGAAAATAGATTCTCCTCCCCTAGCAACGATTGACTGTCAATAGCTTCTCAGCTAGGGACTGGGGACTCCTGAGTCCCTTCCTGATCCATGCTGGAACGTTGACTGGTTGGACCTGTGCTGTGTTTGTGTAGGCAGCCACCGTTCCTGTGAGTTCATCATTCCTGTCATAGGGTCTCATTTTTGTTTTTAAAAAGGAGGGAGTGTCTTCCTTTTCCCATACAGACCAATGACTACAGAGTCTCCCCAAATCTCTGAGAAGACACAAGGTGGATGGTGCAAGCCATACTCCCTCGCTGGTCCCAGCTCTCCAGAACAACCAGTGGCAGCTCTATCTTCCTGTTCCTCATCCATAATAGCCCCGTGGCTGCTTTGCTTTGCTCACGGGGCACAGAATGCTGGACCACATCCCGATGAGATCTGAGTCCTTGGTTTGAACTGCACTTGTGAGCTGTACTTCCTGCAATTGTTCATTTGTAAACTCTCGATACTGGGCAGAGGGGTGCCTGTGTTCAGAGAGAACCCCCCATCCCTATTGGGAAAGGGACCCTAAACAGGCAGCTTACACCACAGTATGGATGTGTGGCAGTGGCTTCTCCTGAGCACAGGATGTCACTTTTCCTTGGATAAATGCAACTTACAATATCTACTGTGATGCTGGCATTGATTTTTGAGACTTTCTTAAAACTAAAATTTGAATACATAAAACAATAAATTGTTCCAAAATTAAAGGTAAAAAAACCAGTCTCCTAATTCCTGTCCAGTAGGGAGCTGGCTGGTTTCTCATGAATTCTTACAGAGATATTATATACTCTTACAGGAAATTGTATGTGTGTGTGTGCTTATGCATGTATGTGTGCATGTATTTCTTCTACTTTCCAGAATTTCAATTTTTTCAAAGATTTTTTTTAATTTTATGTCTATGCATTTCTTCGTGTGTGTGTGTGTGTGTGTGTGTGTGTGTGTGTGTGTGTGTGTGTTGGTGCATCAGGCGCGTGCCTGAAGGGGACATCCGATCCTCTGGAACTGGGTGCTTGAAAGGATGTTTATAAGCTGCCATGTGGGTGGTAGGAACTAAACCCGTGTCCTCTGCAAAAGCAGTAAGTGCTTTTAACTGCTAAGCCGTCTCTCCAGTCTTTCTCCCAGCACTTTTTTTATGGTTCTGTCTCTTGTGTTTTTAACTTGGCAGAGTATTCTGCTCATCCATCTTCACAGAGAGACATCCAAGAGGTCCCCCTTGTATGTCATAGCTACCTGGGCTTCTGCAGGGCAGATGCACCATCACCATCCCTGGCCTTTCTCTCCCCCGTGGGAGAGTATTTAGGTTGTTTCATCTCTGAAGTTACAGAGAGTACCCGAAACGAGTACACGAGGCACAGCTTCCCGGGAGGAGCCCTTTTGCCATTTTAAGGGATGCTCCATTTGGAAGCTGTACCAATTCACACTTCCGTCAGAGATCTGGAAGTCTGCTCAGTTCTTTTCACACTACCACTCTCAGTATGTGTTTAAATCTTCCACAGTCTGCTTGGCGAAAGATGCTATTTCAATGTGGCTGAATTTACTTAGAGATTACTGCATCAAGCTTGGGTGTGTTTATGCCTCAGTTACCAACCAGAGATAAAGCTACTGGGGCTTTTGCAGGTTGTGGGTCTTATATCTTGATGTGTAATTGCAGAAATGAGGAGGGAAGCGAGAACCGAGGCTATCTTGCTTATTCATGCCTCCTTAGTTCCAGGAGCAGTGCATGTGCCTCATAGACGCTCAATAAACATGCTTTTCCTTTTTATCTTTCTTTTTCTTTCGGGGGGGGGGGAGGTGGGGGCTATGGTGTCTTACTGTGTCACCCAAACTGCCTGGAACATAATTAGTTCAGTTTGACCTTGAATTCCAGAAATCCTTACGAGGCCTCCTGAATGCTAGGATTACAGTTCAGAGTTTTTAAAAAAATTCAGGGAGGGGGACACCCATGTGCCACAGTGCATATATGGAGGTCAGAGGATACCCTCAAGAGTCAATCTTTGTCTTCTGTTGTGATGAATGAAGGGTCTTTTGCTATTTTCCATTGTGTATTTTTGTGTAACTGACCTCTGTGTTCTCAGGGGTTGCCCTGTCTCTACCTCCCATATCACTGTAGAAGAGCTGGAATTACAGATGTGTGTGCTACTCTCCCAACTGTAGATGGGTACTGAGGATCTAAACTCAGGTTGTCATACCCAAGCTTGATGCAGTAAAGTACAGCTAGGATTTTACCTGCCAAGCCACTCCCCAGACCAAGAAATGGGTAAACAGATGGTTGGATGAGCAGATGGATGTGGATGTATGCAAGGGTGGATGAATGTGGATGAATAGATGGGTGGGTGGGTGAATGGATAGACGGATAGATGGATGGGATGGATGGATGCATGGGTGTGTGGGTAGATGGATGGATGGATGAATGAATGGATGTATGGATGAATAGATGGATATGATGGATGGATGGATGCATGCATGCATGCATGCATGAATGAATACATGGGTGCATGGGTAGATGGATGAATGCATGGGTGCGTGGATGGGTGAATGAATGGATGGATGGATCAAACATGCTACTTATCCCATCTGTATATCTATTGATAGACCACAGAATTCTTTTCCATATTTCATCAAGTCCTTCCTCCCCATAGTCCAAAGGAGGGGTACTAAGGGCCTGATGGTTACGTACTCATCACAAATCCTTGTTGAGGATTAGTGCCACCCATGGAGATCCTAACAAGAGCCTGTGGTTATATTTCAACCTATAGAGTTCTTTGTGCTTCTGGCTGTCCATAACTACCAAGTGACTGGGCCAAAAGATAGGCACCTGGCACAAAGGTGTCTTAGTTACAGTCTGATCAGCAACCTAAGATCTGTGGGGATGGTGGGAGGAGATGGGCTGAGGCCATTAGAACTGAGTGTTGGGCCTCTGAGAGTTGACATACGACTAAAGAGTCAAAAGGTGAATTTGGGTTCTAGCAACCTCATAGGTTATGAGAAAGCCATGAGCTGGGAATCAGGATTAGGGGGTCTTTAAATGAGCAAAAGAATCTTTGTAGCAGAAAGAGATACCCTATGAGACGTGCAAACCTCTGGGGAGAAGTAGATTGAGTTATTGTCACTCGTCAGAGTCTCCCCGATTCCTGAAGTGGATTTAGGGTTCCATTGTTGGATTCCACGGGGTCCTTGAGTCTCTTCACAACGAACATTACTCCAGCATGCATATATACATAATTAAAAACAATAAAGATATATCTTTTTTAAAAAGACCCCCCCCAACTGAATCCCATCTTACAGTCATGGGGACTAGCTCTGAGCTCAGAGAAATAGGAATAGGAGCTGTCCTATCTCTTAGCTCAAGGCCTTGTATCATAGAAGGTCATCAGCACGTATTTGGCAATTGCTTGATTAGATGATTGATTTCTCAGTAGCTTAATTAAAACAACAGCTCTTGTAGCACGATGTGATTTCCAAGATGGTGGTGACAGGAATGCCCACCCCATGTGCTTTTCTGCAATGTGACTTTACCCCATCCAATCAAGAGATGGAGTCTAACTTGTCCCTCTTGAATGGGGATTGGCTGCAGTCAGTAGTTTATAACCAATAGAAACAATCCTGCCTGACTTTCAAGGTTAGGTCCTGGGAAAGCTTGGAGTCCTTCCTTTAACTCCTGAAATTCTGGCTTTGTGGAGGAAGTTCTCTCTCTCTCGTCCTCCCTTGCTAAGATCTCAACAGGTCAGCTGTGCATATAGACTTTGAAATATCCCAACCCAAGCACCAGGTGAAGAAAGCTCTGGGTGACTATGTGAATCTTCAAGGCTGGGGCTTCAGGCTCAGTGTGGCAGAGACAAAACATTGCCATTGGCTCTATCAGAATTCCTGATGTCAAGGATCTACGACTGTAGCAATCCAGTTTTGTTTACATCACTAAGTGTTAGGACGATTGGTGATTATGATGTCTTGGTTGTCAGCTTGACTACGTTTGGATCAACTAAAGTTCAAGTGGCTGGGCGCTCCTGTGTAGGATTTTCTTAATCAGATTATTTAAAGCAAGAAGATCAACACCTAATTCTGGGTCACACTTTCTGGTGGCAGCACACATAAAAGGATGTGGAAGAAAGAAACTTGCACTCTCACTGGCGAGACCATCTATCCTGTTGGTACGGCATTCCTTCACTGATGTTAGAACCAACTTCTTCAGGACTCCAACAGCTCTTCAGGAATCCTCCAGAACTCCAGTGCCAGTTTGGGACAGCTAAGACATCCAGCCTCATGCACTGAACAACTACTGGATTCTTGGTCTTTCCATCATGAACCAGCTATTATTGGACAACCCCAGCCTCAGTCTGATAAGCCACTCTAATAAATCTCACATATATTCAGTCTGTCAGTTCTGTTCCTCTAGAGATCCCTGACTAATACAGTTAGACAAGAGATAGATAAAGTAATATCTGGAATGGACGTCTTTGCTCTAGAACCTCAACTTCTGACCCACAATTCAGGCTTCCTTACAGATGAATTACTAATTCCAATAGACCTTTCTCCAACTGAAGTTGGTAAACCAAGCCGGAGCTTTTCTGGCACCAAGGCCATCTATAAAAAGAAAGTCTTTGATTTACACCCAAGGGAGTTGTGTTCCTTAAAAACTGTAGAAAGAAACTTCCTGATACATGAAGAGCTACATCTGGGTTTTTGGTTAAACACGCGCGCGCGCAGACACACACACACACACACACACACACACACACACACACACACACAAACTGGCTTCCTGTGCAGACAATGTGGGCTCAGTTGTCCGGAAAATAGTTCTGCAGTTAGGAAACTCTCCAATGGAGAAAGTCCAGGCTCTGGGGAGGACACTCTGAGCACAGAGTGTACTAGAGGAGAAAGTCAGGCTGGGGACCAGTTTGCATGCCAGCTCCTCCCTCGGGCTTCCCATGCAGAACTGGAAACCAGCCAGGAGCCCTGCATGCCATCCCCATGCCGCCTCCTTAAGCAGGCTACAGCCTCTGCATCTTGCATGTTCGGAAGCTAACAGTCTCATCAAACATGTAGCTGTTAGCCTGGAGCTTGGGCTCTGACGACTCGGGAAGGGAAGGATCTGATGACATTGTGAGGAAGCAGGTGTCCCCTGCATTCTGCCCAGCTGAGGTAGTAACCCACACATCGCTCCTAAGTCATCATGTCCCTTCACAGTTCGCACACACCTTCGAGCCTCTCTCGTCACCAAGGGCCTTCTTATTTCTCGATGGTTAGTGTAAACCTCAAACCTAAAGTCTAAAGGACATGGTCTCTGAAGGAGACCCAGGGATCCAGGAGACGGGCTGCCATTATTCTTGTCCAGGAGCCTTTGGGCTGGTCTCCTGGTCATTCTCTCAGGTACAGAGCCCTTCAGCGCTGCCAGATGATGTCACATACAAGGGTGTCTTTAGAGCCTGCAAGCTCCCTGTTGCACCCATGTTTTTTAGGTAAGGGTCTGTGCCTGTGAGAATTGCTGGGCATCCACAGAGGAGCAAGGAACAAGCTGAGTTCTGAACCAGGTTTCATGGCTGAACCCTTCTGCTCAATTGCCTCTCAACACAGGGTAACAAAGCTGGGGTATTTTCAGGGGTCTCTATCACTTTCCTCAAGACACATGTGTGACACCAGAAGGAAGGGTGACTGGCAGTAGCCTTTTGATGGCAATATTCCTGGAATTAGTCACCTCATATTGAGCATTAACTGTTAATCGAACCCCTGTGCACCCCATTGCTACTGCTTCTGACTCACGAGATACTCACTAGCTGACGGTCGTGACTTGGGTACCAAAGGGCCATGCACACCAACCAGCACCAGGCCTTCACAGTGCCCACTGCCCTTTCCCAGGCTCAGGAATACACCGAGCCTCACCCCCACATTTGGAAGGTTATGACCTTCTCTTTCAGGTGCAGTCCACCACCCCACGGGGAAAGGAGAAGTCCTCAGGGCTGAGGCCTGATTAAATTCTCCGCGGTGAGAAAGTGATACTGTGAGCTGATTCGTACCAGTAAATATGTGATTTACATTTAATTCCGAGTAACCTTTCTGGGCTCGCCGAGGTGTGAAGGAATCTGATGGGACTGGCTCTGCGGAGGAGGAGGCAGCCATTCATATTCATTAAGACCTCCACATTAGCCTGTGGAAGGGTGACAGCTTCGCCCGCCCTCCTCCTCCTGCCTGCCAGGGTCACAGCTCTGGGCAAGCCAACAGTCCCGATGCCTGGCTGGCACTTGGAGAGTAGTGTGGGGTAACAATGAGGGCTGGAAGCCCAGAGAGAGAGGGAACAGAGGAACCCACAGACCCAGCGACAGCCTGCCGTGAACAGCGGGTACCTCAGATAGCTGTCTTCACAGATCATCAGAGATGGCAAGACAGGGGTATGGACTGGAGAGGTGGCAGCTCCCAGAGGCCCTTCCATCCCCTTTGTGCATATTTATAAGGTGCCAGGAAGTCATCTCTGGTCCCTGAAGTCTGCTATGCATATGGAAGAGCCAGGGAAGCTGGGCTGGGGGTCTCAGGGCGGGTCAGGATAACGTTCTCTGTCCCTTGAGGTATTGGTTAATTTTGACTGACAGAGCTGTGGTCCCAGCAGGTGCTCATGACCCACTAACCTGGGGACATCAAAGAAGTGAACTGAAGTAGAGAGCTTCAAGTTTATCCCATGCATGATGGCCCAATTTCATTTCCATTGCTGTGATAGAATGTCCTGGAAAAGAGAAACGTAGGGTAGACACGCTTTGTCTTAGCTTACAGTCCAGGGTACCGTCCTGTGCTGTGGGGAAGTCTCAGAGGCAGGAGCTTGAGACAGCTGGTCACAGCACACCCACCATGAAGAACAGAGAAAGAAAGAATGCTTACGTGCTTAGTACCATGCTTTCTATGCACATATAGTCTCGGCCCAAATCCAGGGACTCTACCCATTTTCAGGATGGGTCTCCCCATATCAGTTAAGGCAATCAAGACCACTTCCCACACATGCTCACAGGGCAGCCTTAGGTGGCTGACTCCTCATTGAGACTCTCTTCCCATCACACACAGGCAGCCAGGATGCCTGCAGCCACTCACGATGGCACTTTCTCTGATCCTGAGCAGCAGAGTCGGAGCTGACAGTGGTGGCGGCACACTGAGGTGGCTCACAGAGCAAGCTGTCTTTTTAGCGCGTTCCTCTAGAGAGTCCTTCTGCCAGGTGAATTAACACCCGCCTCAGGAAGGGAGAGCATGGTGCCGCTCAGTCCTGTGCATAGACGAGGCTCCTGATGACATGTCTGGGCCATGGCCACCCAGACGATGAAGGTGGACAGTGTCATGGCCTTCACTGGACCACATCTGACTGACTCCCAAGCCTTCCCCCAACCACACTACTGTCAGAGCCTCTCATTCACTCCATCAGCCATTGGCTCATCGGAAGCGAATTTGTAGAGTAGATGATACTTCACCTGCAGTGTCCCTCAGATAAAGTATTTGGCTCTGAGGGAAGGGGAGACAGGACAAAGGCTGAAGACTTTACAAGGCCAACAAAGGGAATGATGTCTGAAGACTGGAGCGGATTGAAATGCTGGTGCTCAGAAGCCAGAAGGGAGGCAGGGGACGGTGGATAAGAGTCTGGTAGAGCAAGTGGGTCCCTGAGGAGGTATCGATCCCATTGGAGAAGGGACAATGTGATCCCACGGGAGATGGGACATCCCCTGATGTCAGGGGGGAGGTAAAAAGGGCAGAGGGGATGGGTATGAAGGTACTCATGAGTCTGGGTGACAAGGCCAGGAGGGCTCCGGAGGGAAGCTGAATCTAGGTGGGAGACTAAGCCCGAGTGGGAGGCCCCAGGTGAGCCTCCATCATCATCTAGTCCCTTTTCCTTTTTCAGGCAGACTCTTTCCTCACCTTTCCAACCCCGCCCTATATCACAAGGAGAAAGAAAATATGAAAGGGTGTTGCCTTGTGGGTCCCCACCATGCTGGCAAGACTCGGGAGAGAAGCAAAGGAGCCCGCGAGAAGACTGAAACTTGGGAGGAAGAGATCACAACCGAAGCAGAGGTCACGACTGGAGTAAGGCCCTGCCCTAGAGTCAGGGTGGAATAGGGTGTGGTGGGTCCCCGGAACCTACACGCATGTCCCAAGTTTGTGTGCACACATCTGTTCCGGTGGGTTAGAGGGAAGAGGGAGAGTGGGGTGAGGCTCATACATCCAAGGTGGAGGCAGTTGCCTCTGCAGGGAACATTTGTGGTTAAGTAATTAGTCACAGTAATCTCAGGGCAGACTGACTTTTAATCTGTGCTCACATCTGCCCCCATCATCACAGAACCAATCCAGGCCATTACCACATCAATAGGTCTCCCTATGTCACCCTGGCTACACCACCCTCTTCCTTCTGTCTGTCCCTCTTTCTCTTGTTCTGAATGGGGTTTCTTTCCTTCTTCAGGTGTCTGCAAGGCATACAGAGAGATAAGACAAATAGACACATAGAGAGATTGGGGTCCAGGTTTGGTTTAGTGTGCTTCTACCAGGGTAGGCTTCTCCACTCCCTGAGTGCCTTGTCCCCAAGTCCCGTTAGCTCCAGAAAGAGCTGCTGCAATCCACGCACACACTCCAATTTATTTCTGTCTTTTCCTTTCACAACATATGCTGGAGAGAGGGGGTTGGGGCTTAGGGGGTGGGAAAGGGGGAGGCCTCGTTTAATTTTCATGAGCATTCTGCTCTCTTGGAGAGACAGAAGACAGAGGCAGACAAGATCACCGGAGAAATTCGTGTGTTGTGCTTACTGCCCTAAGACAGTTGGGAAGGGGCCGCAAGATGACTCAGGAGGTGAAGGTGCTTGCTACCAAGCCTAAAGACCCGAATTCAATTCCCAGAACTCAGTGATAGAAGGAGAGAAATAAAGACCCTTGGGCCAGACATGGTATAAACACCTTTAATTCCAACACTCAGGAAGTAGAAGCAGGTGGATGTCTGTAAGTTCAAGGCCAGCCTGGTCTACCTAGCAAGTTTTAGGTCAACCAAGGCTACATAGAAAAGTCCTGTCCCTCCTCCGCCGCCACCCCCACCCACCCCGGGCAACAAAAAACACTTGAAGGGGTGCAAGAGGCTGAAAGCCGCCCTGGCCAAGCCCAGTACTACGATGGGTCCCAAGCTTTGTGTTGAAAGAGCCATGTGTCTGTCCCCAGTCAAATGGGTCAGGGTGACCTCCAAAGACAGAGACGGCTATGTGACAAGAGCCTCCATGTTCTTTTCAGGGATGGCACAGGGTTGGAATTACAAGATTGTTTTAATTGCCAGGGCTCCTGGAGGAAGCAGGGAACAGAAGGGTATGGAGTCAGAGGAAGGAGACAGCACAGGGCAGAGCCAGAGGCTGATCATGGAGGTTGCAGCCCTGCCTGAGGGCCCTGGGGACTGTCTCCTAGCTTTCCCAGGTGAGACTGCTAATGAGTTACTTCCCTTTCTTGTGCCTCAGTTTCCTCATCTGACAAGTCAAGAGGAAGTGGGGAGGCTATGGATTCAGAGGGATTCTTATGTCTGCCACTCACAGGGTCTACAACTTTGGAGTACCTTAAGCCTCTCGGTCCCTGCTCCTGGCCTAGTCGCTTGCCTCTTCTTCTCTGTCCACTGGCCCTGCTTCATTCAAACCAGCCCCGCTCCTTGCCAATGTGAAGACAGGCAGGAAAGCTCCATATCAGCACGGAAATTATAACCCGAGGCGTCTGATTCACCAGGGAGGGCACCTCACTCCTCCTCCTTTATTTTTAGCCCCTGTTATGTTGGCAAGGAGGCCTGAACTCGTTAACCTGTCTCACCAGAGCAGAGCCACTGAGGCCACAGAGGAGTAAGCCTGGCCCCAGCCCGGCCCTCCCCTCCCAGAGGGTTATTTATAGCCTTCCTTCCCTCTGGCGAATTAATTAACTAGTGATGGTGGCCTCCACACTGTTGTCTTTAGTTGGGTGTCCCCACTGAGGCAGTGTGGGAGTCAGTGGAGGGATGGGGAAGGCAGGGAGGTGAGCTGCCAACTGTCCAGCTTCAGCTCTGAGCAGCCCATGAAACCATCCTGCTTTTTCAGGGAAGTATTCCACCTTTCCTTCTTAGATGCTTGTGCAAATTAAACCCTCTGTGGATAAAGCGCTTGCCAATCAAGCCTGAGGATTGGAGTTCAGATCCCCAGCACCCACATACAAAACCAGTGGGCATAGAGGCCCACCCATACTTCCAGCTCTCAGGAACCCCCGGGCTGCCTAGACTAGCCTACCAGCAAGCTCAGGGTTCATGGAGAGACCTTGTCTCAGTAGATAAAGAGCAAAGCCACAGAAAACCCCTGACATCATCCTCTGACTTCCAAGCAGTGATTCACATACATGTACACACACAGACACGTGAGTACAGGCACGTGTGTGCACATACATACACACACACACACACACACACACACACACACGTTTCAGAATTTGACCAGGTGTTAGTTCAAAAGCAAATCCGAAATCTTTTTCCTTCCTTCAGCAAGGAAGCAAAAGACAGCCTGTGAGCTGGCATCTCTGGCCAGCGGAGTACCAGTGTCCAGGAAGGAGGCACCTTGGAGGACTGGAGAGCTTCAGTGGATGGCATAAGCACCCTGCCAGTAGAGACAGGAAGAAAAACTGCACAGGGCACTGTAAAAGGCCCCAGCAGCACAGACTTCCCATCTGCAAGGTGCAAAGGATTTCAAGGCCAGCCTCCTCCACTCCCAAATGGAGAAACTGAGGCTCGGAGTACGTTAACATCCTGCACATCCACTAAGCCTTTGAACACAATGCCTGATCTCCCCAGTGGGAGGCTGGCTCCTGATCTGGATTGGCTGTGCTCTGAAACTGCACCTCCACTGTCTGACTCTATCTACGGGCACTAAAGCACACATTGTCCTCTGATTTGTCCTTTCTGTCCCCTCAGCACTGCCTTCATTTGTCTTGTGGGGACCTCTTTGTGGCAGGTTATTTGGAACTACACTGGGGGTCTACAACCAGTGTAGCAATCACCTCCCCCCAACTCTCTATCTGTTCCCCTGTGGCTCCCCCAAATATACCTACATTATATAAAGAATGCTTCCACCCTCACCAACACAGCTCTAAAGCCGATCTCCCAGAAAATTCCACACCTGTCCCCCAGATGAACTGTATTCCATCCCCCTCCTCCATCCTGGATAGAATCCAGGTTTCTGACCCCAGGGCAGACTCCTGAACAAATGCACACAGGAGTCATCCCTCACCACCACCCACAAACCTCCACAAGTCCAAGGCCCCATGCACCCACTATCCACACCTACAACCACCCACCCTCAAGACAGGTATCTGGGAGGACAGCCCTTCAGATCACACATTTCCCTGGGAAAGTACAGCACCGACTTACAGGAGGACGGCTGGAGGAGGCTGAGAAGCCCAGGCCATGTGTTAGTGACTCGACTCTTGGCTTCGACAAAATACCTGATGAAGTCAGTTTAAGGATTTCTTCTGGCTCAGGGTTCAGGCTTCCGTCCATCAGGGTTGGGAGGTCACGGTGGCAGGAACTTGAAGCATCTGGCCACACTGCACCAGCAGTCAAGAAGAAGAGAGAAGCCAGTCTGAGCGCTCAGTTAGTCTCTCTTTAACATTCCGTCTGGGACCCCATCAGTGAATGGTGCTGGCCACAGCTAAGATGGGTTTTCCCACTTTAGTAACCCAGTCTAAAAAATCCCTCATAGGCATGCCCAGAAGCTAATCTTCTAGATGATTCTAGATCCTATCCACCTGACAGTACTGTCACAGGTCCACCCAGGAAACCCAGCAGCATTTTCCTTCCAGGGCACCCTACACCACTGCTCACAAAGACCCTAAGCTGTTGAGCACAGCCGGCTTCAGGCCTAATCTGGGGTTCTACCTTGTACCCTAGAAATGCCGTCCATCAGACTAGGCATAGGTTCCAGCTTACCATAGCAACCCAGGAGTGTGTGGATTGGAATGCTGCCCTCTGAGCACCTTGAGCGACCTTGCTGAGCACCGATGGGTGATTAGCTCTCATCAGCGCTAGCGTTAATATGAAAATCACTACAATTAAAGCTGCCAGCTTGGCCTGGTTCTGTGCTGAAGAGGCTGTGCATAGCTCCAGGAAAACACCCCGAACTGCCGCCCGCCCCACCTGATAGAAGAGCTTCATGCCCTCTCTGGCCTCCCTCTCCGCTCTTCAGAGTGGGGGTGCTAAGGCCAAGATCTCTGGGCGCAGTTGAATGAGGTTATTTTTGGTGGTGTTTTGGGTTTTGTTTTCTTTTTGTTTTTGTTTTTGTTTTTTTTTTTTGCTTTGTGTGTGTGTGTGTCTGTGTGTGTGTGAGTGAGCAATTTACCATTTGCACCTTTAAAATAGAGTGCAACTGGCTAATTGCCATGGCAATTAGGTAACTGCAGGTGCAATTAGCATCTCTCTAGCAAGGCAGGAAGGGGAGAGGAGGGGACAAGGAAAGGAATAAAAGGCAGGAGCAAGAGCCTGCAAGACAGGTGAATGGAGAAGACAAAAGCACACCAGCCAAAGAACCAGCACCGTCAGAAAAAAAGGCATACACAAAGCAGAAATGAACCAGTTGGCCTAGCCCCTTCCTGGAGGAGACAAAGAGACCCATATCATAGCCAGGAGAAGCAGGGCAGCTGTGGGCTTCCCGGGAGAAGGAGGGATTTGCAGGCTGAGCCTGGAGAAGGCTTCCACAGCAGATGCAGGGAGCCCTGCATCCTGTAAGTCTTAGAGCATCTGCCAAGGTCAGGGAGGTGGGAGAGGCAGATATCCATACAGGTACCTGCTGTACCATTCCCAGTCCACAGAGTTTAATACTGGAGCCATGAGACACACACATGACATGTCTATTCCGATTAAAAGGCTGGAGGTTTAATATTATTGTGTTGGATGTGTTTAACTGACAACTAAACATAACCTAGAACCTCCTATGAGAGCCTCAAAGAGAAATTATCTAGATCAAGCTGGTCTGTGAGCACATCTATTATATATATATATGTGTGTGTGTGTGTGTGTGTGTGTGTGTATGATGTGGGACCCCCCTCTATATGCTATGAATAACATTGGTTGATAAAGGAACTGCTTTGGGCCTATAGCAGAGCTATAGGGGAACAGAGCTAGGTGGGGAAAACTAAACTGAATGCTGGGAGGAAGAAGGGCAGACAAGCTTTCAGAAGGACCATATGGGTCAAGAGTGCTGCTGTACTCCTGCTCAAATAAAGTCATACTCTGACACGCAAGTACACGCGAGGTCCCGCAATCACCTTTGGAAGCTCACATATACACACACTCATCCTCAAGCACACACACACACATGTATTCAGGCACACACATACATCACATACATGCATCGCACACATGCATGATGTTAGGCAGCTATGTGGTTGTGGTGTGGTAGAGATGAAGGGGGGCTGTCTGGCTGTCTGCAGATACAGGAGGCTATGGGAGTCAAGATCACCCTCGGTACCAGTGAATCTCAGCAACAAAATGCCTGGCCAAAGCAACTTCAGGAAGGAAGGATTGATTCATTGACAAAGAATATTAACGAGCCCATGACAAAGCCCCATAGTCCTACTTTTTGCCAAGAGCAGTCAGTGGCTCGTAATCCTTTCTCCACTCTAGAGTGGAAAGGCTGTAGCCAAGCTAGAGCTGGGAGCATCAGACAGAGTATTGGGAGTGTTAGAGCCCCATCCTGGCCATGGAGACCCTACCCCTCTCCTTTTTCAACCTCCCATCCACCCTTTAATTTGCATGCCCAGTCTGTCTGATCTCTATCGCCACTGTCTTCCTCCCTCTCCCCTCCCTCGTTCCAGCTTTCTCCTTCCCTCCATTGGGTCCTTCAAGGTCTTCCCCCAGCAGTGCCTGACTCTCCCATTCACCCTTCTGTGTTAGAGAAACCAAACCTTCTGACCCACATGGAAACCCAAATCAAGGGATTCTAAAGGGGGCCTTTGACTATGGGTCTTTGACGGTAACACTAGTATGGATTGATGGCCCTCAACGGAGGCCTGGGCAGGTTTTGTGAGTGATGAAGGGTGAAAGCCCTCAAGGAGGCATGATCAATCCATGGCCCATGTGCCGAATGGGGCTCAGGATAGGTATGAATGCAGCCCACACAAAATAATAAGCTTAAATCATTATGAGATTTTCACCTCAATCGAGCAGGTCTCGAGCATGGCCTTTGTAGATGATGTTATATGGTGATGTTCACAGGCCAGACTCTGGAGCAGGCCATCAGCCCAGCAGCTAAAGGCACGTGCCACCTCATAATGCAAGCCTAATGACCCGAATCTGGTTCCTGAAGCCCACACAAAGGTAGAAGGGGAGAACCAACGCCACTCACTCTCTGACTTCTACACGTATACTGTGTCATGGGCCCCCACCTCACGTACACACTAATAAAGAAAATACCATAATGTGAGTACTCAATATACACACGTGTGTGTGTGTGTGTGTGTGTGTGTGTGTGTGTTTGTATGTGTGTGTGTGTGCGCACTCACACAAATGCTTTCTAGCCTGGAGACTACACTGTGAGATTATCATCTCCCTGTCTGGACAGCAGGTGTCCTTCACTGTCTAGTTCCGGTGTGTAGAAGCATGAGAGATGCTCAGAGCAGCTGGCCTTCTGTTCGGCTGCCCATAGTCTTACTGGGGGCAGGGCACTGTGACTAACCCCAAGGCATGGGCAGAGATCCCCTCCTTTTCCCTGGAATCTTGTAAGATCACAAATCCTCCAGGGTCTTCTGTGCTCCTACAGGGCTTGAAACAGATGTGGGCACAAAAGACTCAAGGTTAGTCCATCTGACTACCCCCTAAGGGTGGTCTGTGCAAGGCCAGGCAGATGAGTGTCACAAACCTGAGACTTACACCAGGACAAGGAGGGGGAGAGAGAGAGCAGGTGACAGGAAGGCCATGGTGTCACGCCTTCAATACCAAATCTGCTTGCCCCTGAGACTGTCCCACCTCTCACACTCCAGTCTTAAAGTGAACATCCTCTTTTTGTGCCCCCCACACACAGAGAAAATCAATTCACTCCTATGAGGAGAGGATTTTGTAAAGGACTTCTAGTTGATCTCATAATCAGCCTCTGCGTGAATAAGAGACTCAAACCTGGAGGGTCCGTAGTCAGAACTCAGTTCTAAAAGCACCTTCCACAACTGGCCATGGGAGCCCATAGCCCTCTCAGCTGCCACACTTCACAACATGGGCTCTCGGACAGGGGGAGCCCCATCCACAGCTGCCCTTGCAGAGGGGCCCAGCAGCTGCCACCCTGCCCCACAGAACCCAACTGCACCTGCTTCTCCACCAGCCTGACTGCATGGGAAGAAAGACCTACAGGCCAAGCCCAGGTCACACCACTGTACCCTGACTACAGGCGAGGCAGAAAAACAAATGGCACCACCCAGGGACTGGGGTGGGAAATTCCCAGGCAGAGGCAAAGCTATGCCCCAGTAACCAGGAGGGCAGCCAAACACCTGGTTCTCCACATAGGCTGCCCACAAGGCCAAAAGCCTGCCCTGGCCACTCACCTCTCCTGACTGTCACTAAGGAACCGGGGCCTGCTGCTGCATTGGGCTCTAACAGTGGCAAGGAATCAACAGACCACAGGCTGTGACCTTCTGGTGACATTTGGCTCAGACTGGAGCTGAGTTGGTACTACCTTGACACCTCAGACTCAGAAACACAGCCCCTACAGGCTACCTGTGGGAAAACACTGATGGGACACCTAGACCAGGTGTCAGAGTTCAGACCAGTAGGGAATGGTCAACCCCAGACGTCACCATGACTCATTTCAGCGGTGGCAGTGGTGATGTTTACTGAGTACTTGCTGAATGTCCAGTGCTCTTCTGAGTACCTAGCCCTGACAGTTCACTAAGGGACATTAGGAATTACTAGCTGTAGAACAGCTGAATAACTCACCTGGGACTATCCAGCTAGGAAGGGCAGGACTAGCTTAGACTGCAGACTTGAGCCCTTCAGGCTTTCTAGCGTCTTCTCCCAGGTAGTTTATTTTTCTTCTTCTAAAATATGAGTCCCAGGTAGACAAGAGACCCAGGTTCGTGGTTAGCGACTGAGCTTGCCCTTCTGTTTTCCTTCCTGATAGCTGGGCTGTTAGTTAGCGTCTCCAAATTTCACCTTTCCCACCTTTGAGAGAGAGCACTGAGGGCCATGGGCAGGAATGTTGTGGGAACAATGAAGTTGTTGGGGCCCGGCAGGTGCTTAAGAAGTGTTGAGTCAGATTGAAGTCAAGCTTGGGTCCTTCTGATAGCCCCTGGGACTAGGGAGTTGTGTGGGTCTTCCTCCCAAAATACCTGTTAATCTTAGAAGCTCTGTGGTATGGGGACAAGTACAGCTTCCTCTTCCATGGGGACGTCCTTGCCAGGCATCCTGTAGATCACCTACTCTGTGTCCCCCGAAGCCAACCCTGATGCACCTTCACAGCCTCTGTGTCTTCTCGCTACTCGCTTTCCTCCTGTCCCCAGGAAGCACACTCTGGGCTCCAGGAACCCTCAGGAGCTTGTCAAGCCTCACCAGAAAAAGGCAGCCTAGGTCTCTCAACGGGGATCAAAGATATTTAGGCTGGGAGGAGGGTTGCATTTTGAAAAGTCCCTAGGGTCAGAGGAAAGAACCTTACTCCTCAGAATGTAATTTGTATCTCTCCTACTAAGCTACAGCAGCTGCCCAGAACAATGTGGACACATGGAGTTGACGGTCAACTTGGGCTAAAGAGCTGCTGCGTTGTGTGTCAGAATAGCTAAAACAGGGTGGAGATGGAAAGATGGCTCAGTGGCTAAAAGCCCGTGTGGGCTGCGCTTCCAGAGGACCCAGGCTTCCTGCTGTGTGCCCTCCTCTGCTGCCTGCAGTTATTTTGTGGGTATATGTGTTTGTATGTTTTGGTGTACACCTGTATGTGTGTTCATCTGCCCTGGTGGAAGTCAGAGGACTTGGCTATTCTGTTCTAACAGTCTCCATCTTATTCCATTAAAACACAGTCTCTCACTGGACCTGAAGGTAGGCTTACCCAGTGATTGCCCTTTCTCTTCCAATTCATGGTGCTGGGACTTACAGTAGTCCCATGAGACTTTTTTTTATATAAATTTATTTATTTTTATATGCTCTAGTGTTTTTGCCTTCATATATGTCTGTGTGAGGGTGTTGGATCTCGTGGAACAGACAGTTGTGAGCTGCCATGTGGGTACTAGGAATTGAACCCCAGTCCTCTAGAAAAGGAGTCAGTTCTCTTAACCACTGAACCATCTCTCCAGCACCCCCCCCCCACAAGACTTTTTATGAGACGGTGGGGATTTGAACTCAAGTCATCCATCATGCATGCAAAGTAGAATACACACTGAGCCATCCCCTCAGTCCCTGTCTACGCCTTTCCTGAGCAGCTTCTGTCCCATTTTCTCCCCATGAGCCTGGGCTCTTCTGTCCGTGTGTGGTCAGGGTCCTGTAGAAGCCCTGCAGTGCCTAGCAAAGAGCCGTGCCAGCAGGTTCGCTGTGATGTCCTCAGTAGGCTTGCCGATGAGTGATGACATTTGTCAAGCGGGAGCCCAGGTCTGCAGCGAGGAGGGGAGGGGAGGGGAGCTCACTGCCTGCCACTGCCAGGCTGGCTGAGTGGTCTTGACAAGCAGGAGGGACCGCTGAGAAGACCCATCGTCCTCTGCACTTTAAAAGGCCAGCGCCCCTCCCGGAATCTCTCCTTGGAGACCTGCTAAAATAATACATTTAGACCTGCCAGCCCCAATCGCTTCCGTCTGTCAGGCTCCCTGTAAATAGCACTTCGTAGCCGAGCCAGGGAAAATACGATTCCAAGCAGCATGGGGGCAATCATACATCAATCGAAGAAAAACATTTTCCCCTTTCTTTCCACCAGCCCCCATAATTGCATTTTAAAACCATTCCTGTGTTTCTGGGAGACACCATGGTACCTGTTGCTTTTTAACTCGGAGCCGAGAGGCGCGGCGGAATGAGGCTAAACACAGCAAAGTTATTTTGATTTATTTTCCAACGTTGGAATCGGGAGCTTGCTGCGGGATTCAGCTGCGGGAAGACGAGCTGATGAAAATGTATTTCTTCCCATCGTTACTCTTTTAAATAGATGGGAGTTTTATTCTTGCTTTTTTTTTTTTGCCACTTTGCTGTGCTAGACTGAGCTTTATGACACCCTGGTATGCTGGCATCAGCTTCTGGATAGCGACATCAGCTGTCCTGTCCTTTGGTTTGCTGCCTGGCCCGTGCAGCATGCCCTGTGGTGTTCTTGTGTCTATAGGGACAGCTGAAGCTGGAAGGGTTAAGTGGTACCCATTTGTTCAGAAATTGAGTAGATGATCCCCTCCTCAGGCCTGGGAATCTCCACATATCTAGATGGGGACCTTCGGGACCGTGCTCCCAATAGAGCTACTTGGCAGCCCAGGCTCAGGGGTTGCCATGGAGACATTGTTATTAACAAGTCTGCTCTAGTTTGCTTTCTGTTGCTGTGGTGAAACACTACATTGACCAAAAGCATCTTGGGGGAGGAAAGGATTTATTTGGTTTTCACTTCCAGGTCACAGTCTATCACTAAGGGAAGGGAGGGCAGGAATCCAGAGCAGAAACCATGGAGGAATGCTGCTTGCTGGCTGGTTTTCTGCCTTCCTGGCTTTCTTAAAAGCCCAGGTCCACCTGCCTAGGGATGGAGCCACTCACAGTGGGCTGCCCCCCTGATGTCAAATATCAAATCATCATTTACGATAACCTCTCACAGACGTGGCCTCAGGTCAATTTGACCCAAATCTTCCATTGAGGTTCCTTCTTCCCAGGTGATGCTAGGTTGTAGCAAATTGACAATAAAAACTAACCAGGATAGCAGCTAATGGCATTTTTGTGCTGGCCCCCGAGCTGTCCCACCACGGCCCAGATACTCTGAGATCCTAGAGTATAAAGTAGAAGGTATAAAGTGTCAGGCCAGTCCTGTAAGTACACTCACAGTCTCTTTTCTAGAAAACATGTAACCCCAGCAAGCCCACTCAGCCCCACTGAGGATTAGGTCGCTGATGCCCATAGCACTTTCTGCAGGAGGTGATGGGGATTTAGCAAGATAACCCAAGGAATGGCTCAGAGCTGTGCTCAGATCAGAGGGCATGGTAAAGTTGACGATGATCTCTGTTTATTCCCTCGGAAGGACAGAAGGACTTGATCTCCAGGTAAAGACCATGGGGTCCCACATGCCACTTAAGTCCCCTTTCCTCTATACCATGTCATTAAACAAGTTTTTGCTTGTACTGGTCCCAAGCCCTTGAAGCATCCCTCCTTTCTGGTCTTCAAAACAGATGCTCTAACCGGCAAGCCTGGCTTATACAACACCCAGGAAGCTGTGTGAGCACCCGGGCTGGCCTGGGCCTGCTCTCTGACATTGGCTGCTGCTACGGAGCACCATGGATCTGACTACTTCTTTGTTTCTACACATCTATTAATTTAGTATGTGTGACATAGTTCTTAATAGTGTGTGTGTGTGTGTGTGTGTGTGTGTGTGTGTGTGTGTGTTCAGGTAAATGCCAGAGGTCCACACTGGGTGTCTCTCTTGAATGCTTTTCGCCTTAATTTTTGAGACAAGGGCTCTCACTGAACCTGGAGCTTGCTGATTCAGCTAGAGAGGCTGGCCAGGGAGCTCCGGGGACCGTCCTGTGCCTGCTGCCCAGTGCTGGGATCACAGATTTGTACTGCCACACTATGATGGGCTTTTTACCTGGGTGGAGCAGAGGGTCCAAACTTGGGTCCTCCTTCCAAGGCAAGTACTCCACAGACTTCTTAACCTGTAGTTCCTGGTTTCTTGATCTCAGCCTAGCCTCTTCTCAGGTCTGTTTCTATACTAGACAACAGAGGAGGAGAGGCCACTCTGGAACAGCCAGTGAGGGACTGAGACACTAGGAAAGCTGCCTTCCCAAGGAGGCAGATGCTTTGAACACACACGCACACACACACACACACACACACACACACACACACACACACACACACCATGCTAGGCCCAAGCAGGTGGATTGCAGTCCATTTGGCATGGGCTTAAGAAGCTTTGGGAATTCAATCTCAGATTTGGAAAGAAAGGACTCGGCTGAAACCTGAATATGGCACCAGGGAAGTGGTGCCCCCCAAATCTCCTGGCACTGGGAACTCATGCCGGTGATCCTCTCCTGATGACATTGTTCCCAGTCTCTGTTTCCTTATCTGCCAAGTGCAGAAAATAATCCCACTGTGACAAGTTCCCAGGAGAGCCATACAGATCCAGCACACGCAAACATTCAATTACCGGCCCGCAAATACAAAGGGCTGCTGCTACCCGCACAGCAGGGCGAGTCTGGCCTCTGAAGACAAGAGCCCAGGCTTTGTCCCTGTAAGGAAGGATGTGTCAACAGGGATTGTGCTAGCCACCTGGTTTTCAGAACACAGTAGGAGTCCAAAATGTGCCGATATTCTTAACAGCCCTCCAGGATGGGTCTCGCTGTATCCTGTGATTATTATGGTTGTCAGCCCGACTGGATCCACCTCTGCTCAGACACCTGCTCGTGCTAGCGTATTTCCTGGAAAGATGAACTGAGTGGGGAAGGAGGTCTCTGTGTCGTGGGTGGTGACTCTGCAGTAGACCAGATACGAAGAGGCCTGAGGGGAGAGCTGCTGCTTTTTGCCTGCATGCCTTCCTCCTTGATGGTGGGTGCTTCTACCATATAGATGCCACCGTAGCTGCCTCTTTCCTGACATCATTCCAGTGTTGGCTAAGGAACCACGGCTTTCCCAGAGTCCTCCAGGCCTTTGTGCCAGACTGAGACTGCTTAGGCATCCAGTGCTAGAAACGGAACTGTCACTGATTCTCTGCCTCTCCAGTGTAGGACCACCATCGCTGGACTACCTGACTCACACCGTGGGAGCCAGTTTAACATATGCTCATTTTTAATATCTGTTCATTCTGTTAGTTCTCTTTCTGTAGAGAACCTGAATAAGTCACATCCTTCTCCAGATGAGTCTCTGGGACCAAGGGTGGGTAAAGGACCTGCTAATGGTCACATAGCTGGGTACCAGCGAAGAAGCAGGCATTCTGGGGCCACCACCCATGTGACTTCAAGATTCCCTGGCATATGTAAATCGAGAGGGAAGTTGGCAGACATGAATCCATATGACTCACCGTACACTTTAGGAAGTTCCCGGCTTAGTGAGCTAAGCCCTCCCCTCCCGGCTGTCTTGTGGGATTATTGGGAAAATAGTTCAGTCTTCAAACCAGGTCTACAATTACACACTGTAATCATAATTGCTGCAACACGTTGATCACAAGTAGTTCACACATGTGATGAAACACCCCTGTAATCGCAACACCCAAAGGCTGAGGCAGAAGGATGGAGGTTTGGAGGAGTAGGTTACAAATTAGACCCTGTGGGTTTGTTTGTTTTTAAGTAGTGTGCAGGGCTGCACCGTGACCTGCCCAGGGGCTCCTGGGCGTTAGATCAGGATTTCAGGATGACCCTGCTGGGAGGCAATGTCAGCCTCCTTCTCTACTGCAGAGACAGTGACTCTCTTCCATTCCCCCTCAGACTACGTGGTTGGGGCTCAGAGCCTGAACCTGCTCTGTCCTCTGTGAAACTCTACAAACCTGCCTCAGCCCCATGTTGCCCAATGAGGGAGCATGGCGCAAGCTGGAGAAGACACTGGGTAGCTGAGGAAAATTGAGGTTGCCAGTGAAGTCCCTGTCGCCCTCTGAGGAAAGTGAGATTGTGCTTGGGTTGTTCGGATCCAGGGAGAGCCAGAAAACAGATGAAGGCAGCAGTGACAGTCAGAGCAAGTTAGGCCTGTGGCAGGGAGAGGGGGAGCAAGTTTGACCTAAAGGATGACCTGGTGACAGTTGGCATGAAAGATCCAGAAGCCGTGACACTGAGGAGCCACCTGGAGACACTTGAATGGGCAGAAAAGGGTCAGGTGGAAGAGCCCCTTCCGCTTTGCTGTTCTAGAAGAGGGGTGGGGCTGGAGGTCAGGCAGGTTCTCTTCACAGAGGTGGCCCCCTCAGGAGAAGTCCTGGATGTGGCTTTTGTGGTCAGTCTTTCAGCAGCAGAGGGAGCCAGCCACAACAGCCCTCCCTTCCAGAGGTCACTGCCACAGAGACCAGGAGGACAAACACTGGCAGAGCTGTGGAGCTGAGAGGAACCTGTGCAAATGAACTCAGGAAAAGTTCCCGGGTTCTGAGGTGGGGAGGGGTCATCAGGGATTGGGCAAAGGCTTGGGACAATTCTGAGCAGGCCTAGTGCAGCCTGCTCACCCAGACAGAGCAAAACACTGTCCTGGGAGGCTGAATCTCATTGTGGCTTTGCCTCCCATGTGGCAGGCGACCTGGGTAAGAGACTTCCTTCTGAGGCTGGATTTGCTCCCCAGAGAAAGAGAGCACAAGGCCTGGCTCAGCAGGACTTCCTCTTCAAGACCAGAAGTCTGACACTTAACACAGGGGGTCAGGGACGCTGGTGCCTTCAGGTCCACATGACAGGCACTGGCAAGAGGCCACAGGATATAGAAACCATGCCCAACTTACCAAGTTCCTCAGACCCTGGTTTGTTGTTGTTGTTGTTGTTATTTTGAGTCTCAGGTAGGCCAGGCTGATCTTGAACTTGAGGTATAGCTGAGGATGACCTTGAGCTTCTGATCCTCCTGCCTCTGTCCACCAGATCAAGCACTGGCTGGGTCCTTTACCCAGACCCCACTGATTGCCATCCTGAGTGCTAGGATTGCAGGCTGTACCACCGTACCTGCCAGGGCAGCCCGCACAGGCAAGCACTCTGCTATTGGAGGTACAGTGCCAGCTGCCCCTCTCCTCTGCCAATCCCTCTGGGCCAGAGATGCAGCTCACAGGTGGCACACACCAGACTCAGGCTGCTGACTCAGGCTGCTGACACTTGAGAGGCTCCAGGGACTTCTGACAGCTTTGGGGAGAGAATAGACACTGGTCTGCCCCCTCCGCACTGGCTGACAGAAATGAGAGGCGGTGGATGGGAGAGTGTAAGGGGCTCAGAGTGTTGGCAGTGACCACCCACCTAGTCCTCCTCTCGGGTTGGTCCCACCCTCCCCCAGCTGGCTGAGTCAGCCCCTTTGATTCCATCTGGGCCATCTCTGTGCCTTGGCTTCCATATCTAGGAGATGGGGCTAATGAGCCTTTCTCCCAGAAGATGAGGAGCAATCATTGTTGCCAAGGAAAGCCCCCACTGGGAATCTGATCAGGTGGCAAGCAAGTTACTTTTATGCAACAGCCTGAACCCTAAGTCTCATTCAGACTCTCCAAAGTCTCTGCACATTAGGTTTGGCCCATCTAGCCACTATGGAGGGGTTGGCTCTGCATACAAATGCAGAGAAGAAGCAAAGACACTATTATCCGAGATGCTTTCTATAGGTCCTTGCCAGAGAGGTGTCTCTTGAATTCATAGAACATCAGAAACCATGGTTTGTAGTGCGATGGCCGCTCCTAAGCCCCAAACCACCCCTCGGCGCATCAAGGCTGAGGCTGTGACTATCCTCTGCATCCATAACCCCTCTCCACTCTTCTGAGGAGGGTGACGTTCAAGTGGCAAAAATGAGCGGAGTGGAGGCAGAGGGGAGCACGAACCCAGGGCTGGTTTCGTGTGGCCTGAGAGATGTCTCTCAGTGATGGACTCTGAGCAGTCCTGCCCCATCTCTGTCCACAGGCGGGCCCTCTGGAAGTCTACCCTTCTAGGAGCAGGCACATCTGAGTTCACAAATCTGCCATACAAACCCTTTTCACCCGAAGCCTTTGAGGCACATGAAGTCAGGAACAAAATACCATTCTTCCCACTTCACAGATAGAAACACCGACGCTCAGAATTGGGGTAAGACTTCCCTAATGTCACCCATGAGAAACAGTTTTAGGATGGCAAGTCTGCTTGGCATCTTCCAACTTTATCCACTGAACTAAATGTCTGTCTCCAAATCAAGCTCTACCACCTAGCCACACCCAGCCACATCCAGCCAATGCAACAGGGAAAGGTGGGCAGTCTGGTCAAATCTGGAGCTATAGCTGTGCCCTGGGGGTGGGGGTGGAGTAGTTAGAAAACTTCCTAAGCCTTTACTCAATGACCCCCAAGAGAGGGCTCTCAGCCTGGTGTGTCCCCATACCAAGAGACCACTGATTAACTAACTAATGTGAATATGTGTGTTTAGCATGGAACATGCAGGAAAGCTGTACAAAAAATGAGAAGACACAGAAAGACGGGAAGTGAGAACCAAGTCTGGGGATGTAGCTCAATTGATAGACCACTTGTCTGGAATGCATGAGGTCCTACGTTTGATGCCCAGCATCACATAAAAAGTGGGGAGATGGTGCACACCCCGTCCGTCAAGAGGTAGAAACAGGTAGATCAATAGTTCAAGGTTATCCCAGAGGAAATAGTTTGCGGTTAGTCTGGACCACATGAGACCCTATCTGAATCAATCAACCAGTTGGTCAATCAATCAATCAGTCAGTCAGTCAGTCAAATTGATTAACCATCATCAGTAAAAGCAAGCCTCTTTCCCTGTCTTCCTGCGCTGTCTGGAGCCTGGGCACTCGGAGTGCTTTTCAGGGCATCACCCTTGCCAGCTTTGCGAATTCCCCAGACTATGCTATCTTTCTCGTTTAAAAGTCACAACAAGGGCATACATGTCCACATACGTGTGAGAGTCTTCCTTCCCTCGCCACACAAATGGTAATGTGTCAGAGCACAGTCACACACCAGACAATGGTGTCATGACAGTCCACGTCTCTGACAATTGCCTCAGGAGTCACCTGGAAACATCCAAGCCATCCTACGGTTGCAAGGCAGCGCATTCCTCACAGGTGTGTGGCGACACTGACGTCTGAACCGTCGTGTCCTCAGTCCTGTGTAGTCACAGCACACACGGCTGTGGGCAGTCTCTAAGAATTAATACTAGCAGTCAGTCGCGTTACTAACTTGTATATTTACTAGGCAATGTTTTATCGTCGTTTTAATTTCTTTATGTATTTGGGATGGTGTGTAGGTATGGAGGATGACTTCTGGGAGTCAGTTCCCACCTTCCACCACGTGTTTCCCAGGGGTAGAACTCAGGTCATCAGGCTTAGCAGCAGATACCTTTCCTGGCTGAGCCGGCTTGCCAGCCCTTTTGAAATTATTTTGGGATATCTTCCAACTTTAAAAAAAAAAGTGCTTTTACAAAATAGTATGCCACACTATGCCAGCAACAGCCTCACACATCTTGTGTTTTCCAGCATCTCTTGATTGATTTGTGTGAGCACATTCTATGATGTTTATACAATAGCTGTCTTGTGACGAAGTTCTCAGAACACAGCCCTGTCACTAAGCAACGTGTGACTGCAGAACCTGCGGCCTTATGGGATTAGATTAAGACTGCTTTTCTTTTTTAAAAAAGAAATCATTTTTTATTGTTTTATGAATTTGTGTATGTGTACTTGCGTCTGTATGTGTTTGTGTGTGTGTGTATGTTTGTGTGTGTGTGTGTATGTTTGTGTGTGTGTGTTTGTGTGTATGAACAGAAGGAAGCATTGCACATACGTGGGTCTGTGTGTGGAAGCCAGGGGGCAACCTTGGTGTCATTCCTCAAGCCCCATCAACCTTTCTGTTATGACCCCCACAAGGTTTTTCAGCAGCCTAGAACTTACCAGGTAGGCTAGATGGATGGTCCTTGTAGACGCAGGGGCCTGTCTGGCTCCGCCTCACCAGCACTAGAATCTTAAGCATGAGACCCCACTCTCAGGGTTTGTTTTCGGTTTTGTTTTCACGTGAGGATTCTGGGAACTGAACTCATTTCTTCAAGCTTGCAAAGCAAGCACTTTACACTCATATCTCCCCAGTCCTTAAACTGCTGTGTTCAGTGTGGCCCTGCGAGTTCACTAGGCACCACCGGGAAAGCTTCCACGCCGTGTAACGTGGGTGAGCTCCTCTGAATGCCCCTTTTCTCGTGATTGTGTAGGATCCCCTGGCAGGCGCCCCACTGGTGACTTACCAGTTCCCTGTGGATACCTCATGCCAAGCTCTTGCTTGCTTTTATAAAGAACGCTGCAGTGAACAGTGTCGTGCACACTTCTCACTTTCAGCTGTGAGACGCGCTCCTAGAGCAGGGTATGCTGGGCCTCACGGAAGGCCACATGCAGCCTACGCAGATGCTGCCCAATGGTTCTCCCCAGAGGTGCCACTGCCTCCCACTCCTGCCCACCCTCCTGCCAGCCAGGGCCTGTGCCCCACACCCTCAGCCCCAGAGTGCTGCTGAGCCTTTGATCTTTCTCAATCTGATGGTTGAAAGAGGGTCTCTGATTGAAGTTTTAATTTGCATTTCTTTTATGAGTAAGGCTGAGTAACTTTTCATAGGTTTGAGGGCCATTTATATACTCTTTTTGAAAGCTGTCTTCCTATATCGGACCTATTTTTTAATTGGCTTGTTGGCTTTTTCTTGTTGCTAGGCAAAAAGGCCGGTACACTAAAGGAATGAGTCCTATCTCTGGCAGCAACAGCAGGTTTACTTCTCCTCTGTCGTTTGTCCTTATTTGGGTCACTCGTTCCCCAGTGTAGGCTTCTTTAAACTTCAAAGGCTCAGGGCTGGGGAGAGGGCTCAGCGGGTGAAGGCACCCGCTGTGCAAGCCTGAGGACCTGGGTTTGAATCCTCTGCACCCACATAAAGAAACAGGGGTGGCTATGTGCACCTGTAATCCCAGTGTTGGGGTGGGAGTGGGGTGGGGGAGCAGAGGCCAGAGGATGGCTGGGACTTACTAGCTGCCAGTAAGCAATGCTGTCTTAAGAGAATATGGTGGGGAAGGGAGTGATAGAGAAGAACATTGGACATCCTCCTCTGGTCTCAGTTCATACCCATGCATGCATACGCATGTACACACACACACACACACACACCACAAATTCAAAGAAATTGAGAAAGAAAAAGAAGTTAAAATCTGAATCCCCAGTGTGACTCCAGGCTGGGAGCTGGAGGCCATACCACTTGTTTTCTTCTTTCTAAGTTAGGTATGGGCTCCGTGGAGCTCAGAAGCCCCTGCAGTTCTCGAATCTGAGATTGAAGTCCATGAGAGATGAGGCCCCAGTGCTCCGGAGTGCCAGGAGAGCCTGGAGAGTGTGAGCTATGACAGAAACAGGGGCCAGAAAGAGGAAGTGGGGAGCTAAAGACAAACAGCCAAAGTCAAAGCTACCCTGCGGCCATCAAACATTGCTCATGCAGGGTGGTCCAGAGAGCCTAATAAGGCCCAAAGGGGACTGAACATCCATGCTGTGACAAGGGAGAGCTATGTTCATCTCAACTAGAACCTGGCAGGGATTGTAGCTCTGGCTTCCAACAACCCCTGATCCTGGCAGGTGGCGTAGAGAGGCTCCCTAGGGTCTGGCCAGCACATAGGCAGACCCAGGCCTCATACTATAGGTAAATGCAATAGTCAGGGATCCAAGGGACTAGGAGGAGGCCATGGACAAGAAAGAGGTGGCAGCAACAGGGGAGCTCAAGACTCCTGGGTCTCTGTGTGCTGTTTTGCAACTGGGCTGGAAAGGCCAAGGAGAAAGGCAGGGGGCTAGTCAGTAACTAGAGCTCATGTTCCAAGTCCCCAGTGCCTGCAGCTCTGCACACACTTGAGCATTGCCCTGCACATGCTCAGTTGTCTCTGCCCAGCAACTTCATGGGTGAGTACTGGTGCCCAGGAGAGAACAGCATCCCACTCTGCAGAAGCATCCAGTCTGAGTCCAGAGAGGGAAGCTCCGCAGGGACTCTCATCTCCTTTCCCTGGTGCTGCATTGCTGAGCCTCCCTTACCAGCCTGGTTCTCCCTGCAGCCTCACCTCACCCCTAGGCTCAGAGCTGGTACCCAGTCCCCACTCAGTTATTTGTAACACGAACCCAAGAATTTCGCTAATCTAGAACCCCTGAAGGGGGAGGTGCAGTACACCTCCAGTCTGGGGCTGGAAGTCCCGCTCCTAACTCACAGAGGCCCCCTGGCCAACCTAGCCTGGTCTGACCAAAGAAGGAATGGGACCATAGAACATCTGTGTCACTCAGAGAAGCTCCACATGCTAAGAGCCCCTTTCCAGGGTGTCAGATGGACCTCTACTGTACTCCTCACCAGGGACTTCATGTGGCTTCACCGTGAGACCTAGAAGAACAGCTACCAGGCACGTCCCAGTTAACTGTATGCAGTCACCTAACAGACATTAAAAACCATTGTTGAAGGAAAGGAGGGAGGGAAGAAGGGAGGAAGGGAGGGAGGGAGGAAGGGAAGGAAGGAAGGAAGGAAGGAAGGAAGGAAGGAAGATAGGACAGAGATAACAAGAATTTGAGTGCTTTGATACAGGCCACTTCTGAACCACCAGTAAACAATATGACAGGCTTTATTTTATAAAGCAAAACAGGCCCCATGGCAAATGCATCAGGGTAACACCCTCAAGATATTTGGAAGAAAGGAGGCATGGCTCCAGAACCAGGGTCACCTCTCAGTTTGAGTCCCTTCAGAAGCCTAGTGGGAAAAGGCCAGGTGGGTAGAACAGCCAGGTTGGGGGCCAGGTGAGAGAGAGGCAAAGGATTGTTGTGTAGAGTGTCATCAGCAAGGACAAGGTCTGAGCAACAAGCTGGCTTACTGGAACCTGAGTATGTACATCCAAACGGCTCAACTTCTGCATCTGTGACACATCCTCCCTCCTGTTTCGGTGACTCACCAGCCTGGCCAACAAGATACATGGATCATCTAGCTAGGAAATGTCAGCCTTGACCGTTCCCTTCTTGGCACAGAAGACCTGCCATCTGCTGCCCAGCATCTCTCCCTAGATGCCAGCCATGTCAGTTGTCGATGACCTGTCCCCTACCCTGCTCAGCACAGGAGACGCTCCTAAATGTCTTGTATTAATTTGAATTGACTGCATTGAATTGAATTGACTTGAATCTAATTGAAGTGAATAGAATTGAATGGCAGATTACAGGCTCCATCAGAGCCTACTGACATGCAGCTTGGAGTGTTGGTCCACGAAACCGAAAGATGATTTTTGAGCCATGGTTTCTATTTTCTCCTTGAAGGAGTGGGTGGGTGGGAGGGAGTGGGAAGAGAGACAAAGGGACTCAAAATGACTCCACTAGAAAGCACCCCTTTCCAGTACCCCTCACCCCTGCCAGTTCTTTCAACTTGAGTGTCCAAACTCCCCAGTGCCTCTTTCCTTGAGGCTCCACAGGGACCTGTGAGGGTCCTTCCCTCAGCCTGAACACAGTGTCAATGTGAGTGCTGGTAAAGTGACTGAATGCTAGGTCAGGACGCACAGACCCAGGGAGACAGACACAAAGTGTCATCGTCCAGGCTGGGGATGCTACCGCGTGAAGCCAGCTGTACTAGCCAGGGTTCCCTAGAGAAACAGAGCTGATAGAATGAACAATATAGCTGTCTACCTATGGAAAGTCCAAGAATCCAGTAGCTGTTCAGTCCATGAGATTGGGTGTCTTAGCTGGTCTTTAGCATATACCAGAATCCTCAAGAAATAGGCTCTAATGCCAGTTAGGGGATGGACTTGGTAGCAAGAGGATGGGCAAGCAGACTAAGAGCAAAAGCATCCTCTTCCACGTTCTTTATACAGGCTGCCAGCAGGCAGTGTGGCCCAGATTAAAGGTGGATCCTCCCACCCCAGAAGATTTTTATTGAAAGTGGCTCTTTCTAGTTCAAATGATTTCATTAAGAAAAATCCCTCAGGCTGAAGAGATGGCCCCATGGTTAAGAGCATTGCCTGCTCTTCCAAAGGTCCTGAGTTCAATTCCCGGCAACCACATGGTGACTCACAACCATCTGTAATGAGGTCTGGTGCCCTCTTCTGGCCTGCAGACATACACACAGACAGAATATTGTATACATAAAAAAATAAATAAATATTTTTTAAAAATCTCTCACAGGTGAACACAGTTGCTTGGATTCTTAGTTAATTCCAGATGTAGACAAATAACAAGAATTGCCATCACAGCCACTGACCCCAGCATCCAGGGTCTTGTCCAGAACTCTCAGGGATGATGTTTCCCTTCTGACAAGACACACATCCTCTTCGGGGCCTTTATTTTTATTTCAATGACTGGGCTTGCTCCCTCCAAGGCTGGGGTCTCTATTTTTCCCCACTTCATTGCATCTTCTGGGTACACCCATTCCCTTTGATACCACTTGGTATCAAAGTATTACTGCCTCCACCTTGGCTTAGTCAACCGTGGCTCAGATACCTCTTTGTTGCTGAGACATCCTGAGACCCAGCTTCACTCCCCTCTGCGGGCCTTGGGCTGCTTTTAGCTCTCCTGGTCAGGACCTCCTCGGTCCTTCTCTGACTCTGGAGAAAGTAACAGCTGTCTGCTCAGATGTGCCATCCCAGAGCAGTGTGGTCTCGGCCTCACCTTTGCCACCCATGACCCCTGCACCCCCAGACCCTGTCGGCTTGACACACACACCCTCGTCAGCTCCTTTGGCTTAGTTCCAAGTCTGCCACCTGAGCCTGTCCCCTTCCTGGATAACTGTGGCCTTCTGACTTCCCTTCCCACACTCCCCGAGGCCCCTTGCGACTTGCTCCCCGCCTGCTGCCTGAGCCATGGTGCGAGAATAAAGCAGGTCAAATCTCATTAGCAGCCATGGCCTTACAAGCTAACAGTCATTTCTCATTATTTTGGAGTCGAAGGCCCAGGTCCCTAGTGCCAGATAAGCTTCCTTCTGCCCTGACCAGAACATTTCCATATGCCAGCTCCTAAATCTAGAATGATCGTCCTTCTCCCCTTCCTATAGTTAGAGCCTAGTCTCCGTCCAGTCTATGCTTTGAGCGTCAAGGGAACCTACGTTGATCTCCTAACTATGTCAGCCTCTTCCCTGTCCCCAAAGTGCCCACCATTCATGACGCCAGTGCCAGCTAATATTATCCATTTTCTAGTGTGTTCATGTGACTACCTTTCGTCTTCCCTTCTGGGCTGGGAAGCAGGGCGGGGTTCTGTTCTGGTTCTTTATCCTGCTATCAGGAGTCAGCCCTGTGTCTAAGACAGCAGAGGCTCAATGAGGGAGTGGCTGTATGAAGGCAGAGATGAGGAAAGACTGCGTGGATAAACTCATGAGTGGATTCAAGCAAGCAGAGAGGGCTTACATCCTAATGCTCATGGCCTGTTTCCACCAGCAGGAGGTCCAGATGTAGTCAGGCTGGCCGTACTCTCCCTGAGACAGTGTCCTCTGTCCCTCCTCTGGGTCCCCTAGCCCTAGAACTCACTGCTCTCTTCCCCACATCCAGCTAAATGTCACCCCTTGCAAAGCTCAGCTCAGCTTAAGTTGCAATAAACAGCCACCAAGAGGAAGGCTGGATGGTGACGTCAAATCTCTTCGCTCAGAATGGGGACTCACTCAATTCCACAGGGCCCAGAAGTTTCTGGTAGACGGCACCCAAGTAATAAAGGAACTTATTCTGGTTATATTTCCAGGAACAGAACCTACCCATTCAAGGTATGTGGGGGTGGGGTAGGGTAAAGATGGGGCACTCAGAAACTTCCAGATGCTGTCAGACCTACGGAACTCACACCTCACTCACCATGAAATTCCCAGGGAATCAGCTGGGAAATTCAGCAAGTGCACACAGTAGGGCTGATCCCCAGCTACCGGAGCATAGAGTGAGTGACATCCCCAACCTGAACACTGTCACTCACTCCAGGAGGATCCATCACCCTTGTTTACAAAGGTGACATAGCCAGGCAGTGGTGGCGCACACCTTTAATTCCAGGACTCAGGAGGCGGAGGCAGGCGGATCTCTGTAAGTTCAAGTTGTAGGATAGGCTCCAAAACTACACAGAGAAACCCTGCCTCAGAAAAAAAGGGGGGAATGGAAGGAGAAAATGAAAGGCACCTGGAACCAGCTTAGAAGACAGTGCCTCTGCAGCCTCCGATAGCCTGACGTCCCCAAGGTGAGGAGAGAGACCAAGTCTCTTGTTTAACCATCAGTTCCCGAGTCCCCAGAGTCTCAGAACAGTGCCAAGGTGGCACACTAGCACATGACCTATGCAGTGGCACCGTAGCCAGGCCACACAGAACTTTCCACCTCCTCTAGTCCACCCACGATAAGTAGGGAAACTGAGGGCAAAGAGGGCAACAGACTTGCTCTGGCAAATAAATAGCCTGTTAGGGGTCAGCCGGACCAAATGGTGAAGAGTGCTGGACCGGTGAGAGAACCTGCCTCAAAAAGCAAGCTAGGTGGTGTCCTGAGGAATGACATGCAGGGTTTCCGTCTTTCATACACATAACACGCACACATGTTTGTCTGCAAACAATAACCATGCATGCACACACACAGACATACACACCATGGTAGTTATAATTGTTTACACAGGACCAAAGGAACCCTTTAAATGTCCCTCCTCCCAGTATGCCATGTCTTTTCTGACCACTGGAGACACCAACAGGGTTTCCAGGTGAGGTCAAGGTGAGCGCCGCCCCTACTGTAAGTGGTTCAGGAAAGAATAGGAGCTGGGAGGAGCCTCCTGCACGTGCTGTGGTGTGAATCCATTTGGCTACCTTTTAGGATGAGGCCTAGCCAAGCTCAAGGCCAGTGCTGTCACGGTCTTGGATCTTGGATCTTGGGAGTGATGGCCAGCTCCTTTAGGCTGAGGGAGACGCCTGGTTTGCAACTGAATTGGCAGTGGCTAACGCTGCATAACAGCTACAGTAAAACAGATCATGGGAAACGTAATGGCCCGTGGTCAGCAATCACTGAATTATTTATGTCATTCTTGCCTCTTCAGAATTCTCTCTCTCTCTCTCTCTCTCTCTCTCTCTCTCTCTCTCTCTCTCTTCCTCAAGCACTGCAGCCCTGGTCTGACTGTCTGCAGACTTTTGAATAACAGGGCCGCAAAGAGACAGGGACCCGAGAGCACAGGGGCTGGAAGTTTCTGAGTAACCTTAGGAGGAAGGCGGGACTGGCTTCATGTAACCAACTGCCAAATTAAGGACACTCTTCCTTGAGATAACAACAACTTAAGTTTGTTGCTCTTTTGGTTCTTTGCTGATCGCCACATCCTTGCCCCTGTGAAGTAGGAATGAAGTGATCCTCCCTCCTAGGTTCCAGAAAGCACACTGAGAGTCAAAAATGTGAATAACTGGAACCAAAGTACCACCTCCCCACCCCCACAAAAAAAAAAAAAAAACAACCCACATGCACACACATGGAAGCAACTTGCTAAATGAAACAGGGAAACCAGCAGGCATTTCTGCAGTGTGGCCCTTCCCGACATCCCCAGCAGAACCAGGGGGATAAAGAAGGACTCCAGAGAGAACGGGACCTGGTCTGCCCTGCAATACACATTCCTATCATCCCCACATCTCATCTGCTGCCCAGGAACATGGTGGTCCAGAGCAGGGAAGTCCTGCTCGCTCATATGGGAGTTTTCCCACAATACTGTTTTGAATGGCTATGTAATAGCAGTCAGATCCAGAGATGCTCAAAGAACCGGAGGCCACTCCCTTGTATCTCTGTGCCTCCTTGGGGACAATTGCATTGTCTTAGAAAGGCTCATTACATAGCATCCGGTCTCTATAGCTTGGGCCTCATTTCACAATTTGGAACCCTAAATCCTCCTTACGCTTTCTCTTATCAAGCTACTTTCACTTCTTTTTTAAAAAGTAATTGCCTATGTTTACTATAATTTTTTTATTACTTATTAGAAATTTTAGCATGCTCTTAAATACCATTATTGAGATTGTTCTTGTTTTTTTGAATTAATTAATTGCTTTAATTTTATGCCTGAGCTTATGTATGTCAGGAGTCCACGGAGGCCAGAAGAGGGCACCAGATTCCCTGGAACTAGTTAGAGGTGGTTGTGAGGCACTGATAGGTGCTAGGAACCAAATCTAGGTCTTCTGAGACAACAGAAATACTCTTTGACCACAGAGTCATCTCTCCTGCTCTTAATTTTTGCTTTAGTCACTAAGATTATAATATTGTGTGAGTTCCTAACTTTGTACCTACATTTAACACACACACACACAAAGTGCGTGCATGTGCACACACACGCGTGCACACATCCACACACATGTTCAATCTCCCACCTCAGCTTCCCAAGTGCTATGACTATAGGAAATGCCACCATGCCTGGCTAGTCTGATTATTTTTAATGTGCAGTTTAAAGGGATTTAAAGATTTGGGAGAGCTTATAGATTAAAAATAAATTAAAATTTTTGCAAGAGAGAGTTTTATACCCATAAAAATGAAAACAGCTCATTATAGCAAGGAAAAGGACCACATGGGAGATCAAAGATGTTTAGAGAGCTGGGAGGTTGTACTGCACGCCTTTAATCCCAGGACTCAGGAGGCAGAGGCAGGCGAATCTCTGAGTTCAAGGCTAACCTGGTCTATGTTTCAGGACATACAGGGCTCCACAGAGAAACCTAGTCTCTGGAGAAGAAAAAAAAAGTGAGATTTTTAGAAATTATAATTTTGTTGGCAAAAATGAAGAGCATCATAAAAGACCTGGAAGGGAAGAAAGGATCAATAAAGTCAGTATCTCAGAATATAGGTTTAAATGTCAGAATGATCTTTTTAAAGGGGGAAGATAAAAAGGAGGAAGTGGATCCCAGAAACCCAGTACCAGACTGACAGGAGTTTGGAGGGGAACCGAGGCCTCCGAAGCGTAGTCTTCAGATAATGAAGAAAATTCCCCTGTACTGATGAAAGGGAGGAATTTTCCAGTTAAAGGTGGTAACTGTGTTATCAAAGCTCTTTCGGTTTCACCTGAAAGCAACCCAACTGCAAGGGCTCCAAGAAATAAATTAATACTTTGGTTAATCCAGCTTTGGTCCAGAGACCAAAAGTGGAAACCCCCTCCCACTCCCTCTCTCCTTCATCCCTCTCTCCTGCTCTATCTCCCCTCCTTCTTCCCCCCTCCCACTACTCTGTTCTATCTCTCTGGGTTGGCTCCCCAGGCAGGCTGTCTGCTGAGGTAGCTTAAGATAGTCTCTACTTCTTCCAGCTCAACCTCTCATCCTTGCACCTCTGGCACCCCAAAAGAGGAATGGTATAGTCTTGCTTCTCAGCATTATGGTCAGTGTTCAAAAATGCTCTCTGATTGGCCCAGTTGAGGTCACATGCCCCGTCTCCCCTGTGTGTGCCTCAAGAGATGCAGGGTTCTGATGCCTACCCTGCTGGAATGAAAGGACTCTTTCTTAACATTGTCTCCAAGATCTCACCCAGTGAGCGTGCTCGTACCAGTCCCCAGGGGAAGGGAAGCAAGCTAAAGCAAAAAGCAACAGCTGCCTCCTGCTTTCTCCGAGTTGAACAGGTGTAAAGCAGAAAAGACATGCACTTTATGGACCAGGAAGTTTCTCGGACTTTACCAACCAAGAGGAAGTCTTAAAACTTCTCAAGGAAAAAATTTAGGATAGCTAAAAAGAAACTACAATCAAAGTAGCCCTTGGGGCCTAGAGAGATGGCTCAGGCAGTGAGGTGCTTACTGGGCAAATGTTTGATCCCCAGAACCCACATTTTAAAAGCCATGCATGGCGGTGCATGCCTGTAACCCAGCACTGACTGGAGGAGATGTGTGGATCACCGGATTTGCTAGCCAGCCAGTCTGGTCAAATCAGCAAGCACAAGGCTCATGAAAAACCTTTTTCCAAAAAATAAGATGGAAGACACCTGAGATTGAATTTTGGCCTCCACATGCACACCTGCACATGTGCGGGTACACCAGTGTGAGCATCACTCTTACACACGCGTGTGTGCTCACACACACACGCATATGGGTCAGGGGGACTAGCCATTGATTTCATATGCAGTAAAGGCAGTAAAGCTAAGCCTACAGTATTTGGCAGAGAAATCATTGAGTCTCTTATTCAAGTACAAGGGCCTATTCTCTTCGCCATGACTGGTTGTTGGTTTCTGTATTAATCACGATCTATTGCAAATAGAAACTTTTCTGATGAGAGTTGAAAGGTGTTAATCGAGGAGTAAAATGACAAGTAATTAGAAGTTGGTTTAATATATAAAAATAGCAATACGGTTTTTCCATAGGACCTATGACCTGTCTTAACCTGATAGTGGTGCCAGGAACGGTTGCATCTTGTGAAATGGAACTTAAATCTGATCATAAAGTGATTTGTTACTTCTATAATGTTCATGCCACTATTACACTAGTGAGCATTTCTTCCCAGGTCAATTATTATTGTAGCTCCTAGGCTCACAACTAAGGAAGACTGGTGACTACTTTTCTGGTAGTGTGTCTAGCATCTTCCAGCACTATGAAACCAGCCAGTCGGGGTGAAACTACCAGGTGAATGAAAACCAGGGCAAGGGATGGGGGACACAAATCTGAGCAGAGGTTAGGAGAGGGGGTGAATATGATCAAAATACATTATATGAAATACTCAATTAAATTTTAAAAGGAGAAAATAATAAGTACAAAGGCCTAGGGAAGATATTTAAAACCCAGGGGTTCAGATTTACTTGCTTTGTTTCCTTACCACGTTGGATACATTTCCTGAAAGAAATCCTCAAGGACATGCACTGGCAAGATGAATGCCAACTCCAGAGAAGATGAAGAGTAAAAAACATTTACGATTTACCCAAGAAAAGACGGGAAAGAAATCCTAATGGGACAGCTGTACATATGGTACGCTAGGCAGTTAGCTCCAATTAGAGCAAGAAATTACGGGACCCAATGACGGGTGACGTAGAGGAGAAAATAGGGCCACCCAATGCTTGCAAGGAGCTGGACTGCTGAGGTTACCATAAAGACAAAGCCAGGAAGCCCCTGGGCATTGAGGAAAGGACACATCAGGAAAAACTGTGGGCACTCAGTGGAAAGGATGCTTTGGGGGCAGTGAGGCGGCTCAGAGAGTGCACCCACTTACAACCTGAGTTTGAACCTTAGGACCCATGTGGCAGAGGGTTTCTCACAAGTGTGCACTATGGTTAGAGTGTGCATACATCCCCAACACACACACACACAATAGATACATGTAACCAAAATATTTGTAAGAGGCACTGACCCCAGAGCGAGAAAGGATGTCACAGTATATCAAGATTCCTGCCCTAGTATTCCACCCGTTCCATTGTGGGACACCATCTGTCTTCTCAGCCCACAGAGCCAACCCACCCAGCATCAGGCAAAGAAGGGAAAACAAATGGTACTTTGAATCCCAACGTCACAGTTGGGATTTTATTGAGAACAGGTGGGAAGAGCCTCCCCAGGCTAGGATGGCCCCTTTTGAAAGTGATTGATACTTCAGTTTTGTTCCTGATGGGTGATCCCCATAGCATACTTAGGTTCCCATAGTATTTTATTCGGGATATTTACAATCTATCCCTCTGGATTACGAGCTCTATATCTGAGTATTCATCGAACCAAAACAAAACAAAGCAAAACAAAAATATTCATAGGGAAACCTGGAGAGATGGCTCAGCAGCTAAGAGCACTGGCTGACCTTGCAGAGGACCTGAGTTCCAGTCCCAGCAACCAGGTCTGGCAGCTCACAACCACCCACAGCTCCAGCTCCATGGGATCTGATGCTCCTTCTGGTGTACACTTTGGGTACTGCACAGATGTGGTATGTATACACTCAGGTACACTAGAATAAACATACTTCTTAAAAATTATTCAGAAGAAAGATGAATCTCTACTGAGCTGTGCCAATGATTCTCCCCTCTATTGCAGTAGGACAGCTGTTTACAGAACATTGGATTATATTGTATTGGATGTGCTAAGTCATCTGGATGAAAGATATACAGTATATGGATGGGCTAGGGACAAAGCTCAGTTGGTAGAGCGCTTCCTAGGACTCAGGGGGCAGATGGATTTTATTCTCAGCACCCCATATAATCCAGGTGCGGTAGTGCACACTGCAATTCCAGCATTCAGGAGTGGAAGGAGAAGAAGTCCAAGCCACCCCTTGCCACATAGCAAGATTGAGGCTAGCCTGGACTATATGAAACTATACGAATAGGAGGATATGTGCAGATTATATGCACAAATGACATCATTTTATATAAAGAACTTAAACATCCTTGCATTTTTGAGTCCATGGGAGTCTCAGAGCCAACCCCTGCGGATAACAAGAAAGGGGGGCATATAGATAAATTAGTCTGCTTATTTCTTTAGGCATAAGTTATATTTCAGTCTTATGTACTGGGTTCTCTCTTAACTAACAACTATTTCAAAACACACAGTATAAAATACAATGGCTTTAATGTCTTACCTCCTTCAAAGTTAAAAATGAAATAAAAAAGGAGAAACCATGCAAAGATTTTTATTTTGAAAAGAAAAATCCAAGCCTGCCTGTTCCTCATCTCCAACCTCAGCTTCTCTTTATTCTGATATTATCCAGGGAGATCTCCTTCATTGTCATCTCTAAACAATGAGATTTTAAGGATAGAGGCAGGTGTGCCTCTTTGTAATATTGTTAAGAATTTTCACAATTTCTACAATAATTCTTATTGTAAGAATGAGAATGGGTTGGGTGGTGGTGGCTCATGTCCTTAATCCCAGCACTCATGAGGCAGAGGCAGGTGGATTTCTGAGTTCAAGGCTACCCTGGTCTACAGAGTGAATTCCAGGACAGCCAGGGCTATGTGGAGAAACCCTGTCTTGAAAAAAAAAAAGTCAGAGAAAGGAAACAAGGAACATACCTAAACATAATAAAGGCAATATACAGCAAACCAACAGCCAACATCAAACTAAATGGAGAGAAACTCAGTGATCCCACTGAAATCAGGAACAAGACAAGGTTGTCCACTCTTTCCACATCTATTCAATATAGTTCTTGAGGTCCTAGCTACAGCAATAAGAGAACAAAAGAAGATCAAGGGGATACAAATTGGAAAAGAAGAAATCAAACTCTCATTATTTGTTGATGATATGATAGTTTACATAAGTGACCCCAAAAATTCTACCAAGGAACTTCTACAACTCATAAACACTTTCAGTAATGTAGCAGGATACAAGATTAACTCAAAAACAATTAGTAGCCCTCCTTTACACAGATGATAAATGGGCTAAGAAAGAAATTAGAGAAACATCACCCTTCAGAATAGCCACAAATAGCATAAAATATCTTGGAGTAACTCTGTACAACAAGAACTTTAAATCTTTGAAGAAAGAAATTGAAGAAGATGCCAGAAAGTGGAAAGACCTCCCATGGTCTTGGGTAGGAAGAATTAACATAGTAAAAATGGCAATCTTACCAAAAGCAATCTACAGATTCAGTGCTCAGTGTCACACATGCGTGCTACCTTCAGCAGCCTGTTTCCCCGAGCCTCCAAAATGGGAATGCCTTTGAGCCCCCAATGTCTTCCCAGTGGCCTGTGATTCTGATATATCTGTAAATTTCTGAGGCCCAACCCTGAGTCCACAGTTCAGGGGCACTTAGGAAACATGTATGAGATGAATAAATGAATGAATGAGTGAATGAATGAATGAGCGAGTGAATGAATGAATGAATGTTGTAATTTAGTGCCCCACCTCCATATTCTTCTGCGTCATGAGGATCTGTATGAAACCATCCAGCAGCCTCTCTAATGTCTGGAACTCAGGCTGGTGTGAGTGAGTGGTGATTAGGTTTAGTCCCTTTCCCAGGGCTTTCTAATTAGCTGCCCTGTACGGCTGATTAACCAAACTCTGTAAGATCCTGGCCAGTTTCTGTGTAGACTTCCATTTCTTCATTCTTGCCATTCTTTATGTGGTAGTTTGACTGTAATTACTCCCCATAATTTCAAAGGGAGTGGTGCTACTAGGAAGTGTGGCTTTGTTGGAGTGGGTGTGGCCTTCTTGGAGGAAGTGTGTCACTGTGGGGGTGGGCTTTGAGTTCTCATATATGCTCAAGCCATGCCCAATATCTCAGTTCACTTCCTGTTGCCTGCAAGATAAGTGACTCTCAGCTACTCCTGCAGTACCATGTCTGTCTGCATGCTACCATGCTCCCCGTCATAATAATGGACTAAAGCTCTGAAGCTGTAAGCCAGTCCCCTCAATTAAATGTCTTCCTTACAAGAGTTGCCATGGTCATGGTGTCTTTTCACAGCAAGGAAAACCCTAAGAAATTTATCTACACATCTAACACGGCCAATTCACCTAATCTCATCTATACAGTTCCATTCATCCATTCAGCCACCCATCCATCCAAGCACACGAGCATCTCATCCAACAGAACTTTCCTGTGTGCCAGGCTCTCTACCCTTACCGTGTCTGTGACTAACCCCTGCAGTTCCTTCGGGGTCCTTCCCAACTGGCCAGAGAGTCACCCCACAGCCTTCCATCACTCCTAGAGAGGAAACGAAATGGACTCTCACACTCTCTATCAAGGGGCATGGCACATAACGAGAGGCCTAAGATAGCTATTATGATACAAGGCACTGAGTTTTCTACTGAGCAGGGTAGTGCATGCCTGCCATCCCAGTACTCAAAGGTGGAGGGAGGAGGATTGTGGGCGTGGAGCCAGTGTGGCCTTTGAAACAAGGCCTTATCTCAGCGAAGTAAATAAATATTTTTTTAACCCAAAATCAAAACCGAACAAAAACCCTGAGTTTAACAAATGCTTTGCAAACGGTAGGCACTTAGCAATGTTGGGTCAGGCTGGGTGATGGGAAGGAAGATTGCAGTCTCTCTCGGAGCCACACTCAGGAGAGAGTCTGTCTCTTTATCTTGTGCAGCAAAAAGATCAGAATTGTCAGAATAGATGAAAGAATGCACAAAAACTAAACAAGTAAAATAAAATTAAGAGAAAAACAAACAAACAAACAAAAAAAGAATTGTCAGAATAGAACTGGGAAGACATAGAAGCAATTAATTGGGCCCCTGCTTCAGCGCTTGGTGTTCCTGGCTTGCCTTCTCCATCTTTGCCTCCTATCTCTCTGAACTGAGAAGGCAAGGCAGCAGGTTTCAGAGATATTTTTTGCTAATGGGCTGAAATATTACACCCATAATTATAGCCTGGCTGGATTTTTTTTTCTTTTGCTCATTTTGTTTAGCATGGCAAACAGTGTATCTGATTACAGCCATTCATGTCTCCTTTATGAAACCGGGTTTATCACACCCTGCAGAAGGGATCAGCCTGAGCCTGCACCAGGGAATTCACCTAGGCTGAGAAACCCTCTGTGGGCCTCTCGAGGGAAGTGATGGGTGGCAGGGTACTGCCTCTTAGCATGAAGCAAGGTAGGACAAGAGGATGAAAGTGTAGGCTGTTCCCTTTTCCCCACTGTCCCTGCTGTCACACGTCCTGTCTCCTCCTGCCCTGTGCCCTCCTGCCCCTTAGAAATTACAAAATGTCTCCTTCTTTCTCTTCCACTTAGACCTTTGCAATGCAAGTTTGGCGTGGTGGCTGACCCCATATGGCTTTACAGGACATCAAACAAGCTGGAAATGTTTTGTGTCCTCATAGACTCTTTCTAGACATAAAGCCAAGAAATTATAATTACAATAAAGTTAAGATAATATAATTTCATGTCATGATCTTACCAAACTTGGAGTCACAGTTTGTACCCCAAGGAGCCAGATTCTGCCACCTCAGCTTAAGAAGAAGTTAAATGAGTTAATAGAAAAAAATGCAGAGAAATGAGATTTGTTCAGATGGACCCTCTTTGGGAAGAGGAATAAAGAGGTCCAGTGGCTCATGTCAAGCCCATCATAAGAGGCCTGAAGTGAGGTGAAAATGAGAGCATACACTGCTGGGATATATACATACATACACACACACACACACACACACACACACACACACACACACACATATGCACATATAGGCTTTTCTAGGTCAAACTATGGTTCCACTCACCAGTGTCCCATCCTTGGCTCCAGTGTCTCCTACAAGGTAGTCAATGCATTGTCAGAACTGTGTAGAATTATAGAATTTCTTTCTGGGAGACAAGCTTCCCCTCTGGCTGGTGTCAAACTCCAGCCTTTTTCTTCTCCCAGCCTGAGATTCCTGGGGACCAGCGGGTGGGGAAGGCAGGGAATTCCAGTTCCTGTTGTTTCAACAGTCTGATAGTCAGATGGAGGAACACAGGTGTCTCTTTAGAATATATTCATTTCTGCCAGGCCAGTTACAATGACCTGTGCATTAATAAATACTAATAAACAAACCAATAATAACATTAAATATTAAATCACCTTTCTAACAAGCTTTATCCTGAACTTAAGAGTATAGCTCAGGCCTGGTACGGTGACACGTATTTTGTTGTCTTGGAAGCTGAGGCAAGGGAATCTAGGCTGGGCTAGAGTACATTTCTCTAGCAGGGAGCCATTCTTCCCAAAACAAACTGTCCAATAAAACAAGCGTACCCCCTCCATCAGTGATGATCACCCTTGATCTGCTGTACAGAATCTCCTTCTAGATACCACCTTCTAGAGTAGATATTATTTACTTAATATCTTAATTGTCTGCCTCCTCTGCCTTTCCCTCCAAGAGAGAGGAGGGGTGTTCTCAATGGTATTGACTTTAGTCACTGATATATCCAGTAGAGCAGTCGTCAGTTGACCCCTGAGGACACGTGACACCATAGGGAGCCCTGAATGCTCAATGCTGGGAGGAGATTGCTTATAGCCTCTGGTAAATAGACGCCCTTGTTGCTGCTAGACCTCCCACAGAGCACTTCCTCCAACACAGAGCCATCCTTCCCAAGTGCCCAAAAGGCCAGCCTCCCCCCCCCCCCTCCAGGATCCTGTGAGGGCATCTGGTAAGGGGTTCTACTTCATGAAAGTGACCTCAGAAAGCCTCTGCAAGGGGGTGGGGCACGCTGTCGGAACTAGGAGACACTGTGGAATGCCACAGAAGGTAGTCTGGATGTTATTTTAAGTGCAGTGGGAAGCCACAGGGTCAGATTTGAATGTGAACTTTTATTTTGAAAGAGAAATCTGGTTCCCATTCAGGGGCAGCTCAGGGAACTAGAGTGGAAGCAGCTTTCCCAGCATGGGAGGAGACAGTGGCTCCTCCTGGAAATGTGGGGGCTGAGCTGGGGACTGGGAGAGCAAGGAGAGGTGGGTGGGGAGATGTCCACGAGATGGAACCTCCTAATTGGCTGGTGGATTTGGGGTTGAAAGGGGATGACTCTCTGGTTTGGAAAAAGAAAAGAAGAAATGAAAGAAGGGAGGAAAAGGGAGGGGAAGGGCAGAAAGGAGGAACTATGAGCACTGTCACACTGTATGATGGTTAGTCTCGGGTGCCAATTTGATTGGAATTAGAATCACCATGGAGAGAAAAAACCCATCAGAATGTTTCCAGAAAGGGTTAATCAAGTATCTTAGCTACTTTTCTATTGCTATGAAGAGACAGCACAATCAAGGTAACTTATTTTATTTTTAAAAAAAAAGGTTTAATTGAGGACTTGCTTACAGTTTCAAAGGGTAAATAAATACATGACCATTATGGTGGGGAGCATGACAGCAGGCAGGCATGGAACTGGAGCAGTAGCTGAGAGCTTGTATCTGATCCACAAGCATGAGGCAGACAGAACTAAGAGAAGTGGTGTGGGCTTTTGAAACCTCAAAGCCCACTCCACAGGGACATATCTCCCCCAACAAAACCATCCTTCCTAAACAGTTCCATGCACTCTAAGCATTCAAACCTATGAGCCATGGGGACCATTCTCATGCCAACCACCACATTGAGGAAGGAAGACCTAACTTGATGTGGGCAGTACCATTCCACAGACAGGGGACTTGGAAAAAGGAACTGGGCACCAGCATCCTTTTCCCTCTGCTTCCTGACTGCTGCCACAATGTAAGCAAGTCCCCTCAAACTCCAAGGTGGACCTTAGGCACTCATGAGTTGTGAGCATAGTAAAGCCTCCCTCCCTTAGGCTGTCTCTCGTCACAACAGTGAGGGAAGTGTTTAAGCTGCATAGCAAGGGTGGTCTGGACTGGAGCCTCATCTCAGCTGCTCTTTGTTCCGGAATGGATCCCTGCGGGCTAGCTGGAATTCCACTACTTTTTTCCTCCAAGTGTATGGACTCGAGAACGTTCTGTGTGGTAGAGAAGACACCAAACCCACTTGCAGAACTCACTCCCTACCGCAGGAGTCAAGCCTGTAAGCAACTTGGACAGAAGACGAACTACAACCAACACTAAACCTCAAGCAATACTAAAGTAAGACACTGTGAAACCCAGTAAGAAGGGGAGCTGATGCCGCTGAGGAGTGAGTTGTGAGAGCCGACTGTAAAGTTCTGGTGGCCAGGAGGATAGTCAGCAGCCCCACAGTTCTGAGACAGGAACTTGCTCACCTGATTCTGGAGATAAAGAAATTCCAGGTTCCCAGTGACCCTGGAGACGACTGGCTGAACAAATGCATATGTGCCCCTGCCCAGTCCTCACAGTGTACCTGAATAGTACCAGAGAGAAGAGACCCAGGACAGTCCCTGAGAAGGAACTCAGTGGAGTGTGTTTCTAACAATAGCAATGGGTTGATTTTTTTATGATGCCCATCTAGCTGGAAAAGTAGGTTTGTTGTTTGATTGTGTTGGTGAGCATATCTGTGATGGGAAACTGATGCTAAGGAGGTGTGAACCTCCTGTCAATGTTGTAGACAGTATTGATGACTGATTTCCTTCTAAGATGATAATGTCCATGACATGCCTGAGAATTCTGCCATCTGTGACAGTTCTAAAACTGTGATTGTCTTAGTGTTATTTCATGTGACTGTAATAAAATATCCTCACAAGGGCCTGGAGAGGTGGCTCAGTGGTTAAGAGCACTGACTGCTCTTACAGAGAACCTGGGTTCTGGGAACAGAATACATGACAGATAGCTCACAACAGACTCTAACTTCTGCTCCAGGAGGGATGCCCTCTTCTGGCCTCCATGGGTACTGCAGACAGTTGGTACATATACAAACAGGCAGGAACACACACGTACACATAAAAGTAAATATTTTTTAAAGGAACTTCTTAAAAAATATCCTAACAAAAGCAGCTTAAGGGAGAAAGGTTTTATTTGGCTCACAGTTCCAGGTTACAATTTAATGTCATGGGGTAGTGAAGGCAGCAAAAACTTGAAACAGCTGGCCAGTTACATCCGCAGACTAGAGCAGAGAGTAGCAAACTCATAAAATACATGTTTTAGTGCTCAGCACACTGTCTCCTTTTCCTTCAGACTGTAGAATGGCACTGCCCACATTAACCATGGGTCTTCCTACCTCAACTAAAGTAATAAAATCTTTTATAGACATGTCCAGAGCCAACTTTCCCTGTTGATTCTAGATTATATAAGTGGGCAGTTAAGACCAACCACTGCAAGTCACTGGTGTGGATCAAAGATTATGACTAAAATTTTGCTAAGTGATAACCATAGTGTTCGAATTAGCAGTTACAGTAAAGAAAATGCTTTTGATAGCATTGATCACTGGATATAAACTATGGCAGTGACGATTACCATACTGCTCATGATTGATAGTGGTGGCAATATTTAAATAACATTGGTACTAATATTGCTGATACTGATCCTGACATTGGTGATGCCAACATTAGCAATAATGTTTAAGCTGGTAATGACATTGAGAATGTTTCAAAGATGCTGCACTGGGCTAGGGAGATGAATCAGCTGATAACTATCTGGCAAGCAGGTGGACCAGAATTTAGACCCCAGCATCCACATGAAAGTCAGGAGTAGAGGCAGTATCTGTAACTCCAGTGCTGGGGAGTAGAGACAGGCAGATTTACATGGCTCATTGAATGGCCAACCTAGATAAATCAATGAACTTTGGGTTTTGTGAGAGACGCTGTCTCAAAAAAAAAAAAAATTAAAAAAAGAAATGAGGTAGAAAGCAATTGAGGAGGCCACCTGATGCTGACCTCTGACCTCCTTGTGTGTGCACAAGTGCACAAGCACTCACAGACAAGCATGCACATGGACACACAGAAAGAGAGACAGACGAACAGAGACTCTGCTGTGCATCTCGGTGATACCTGTGTAGATGAAAATGGCCATGCTCACTTTTGTGACTCCTGTGCTCTGTGATGCAATACCGATGAGGATAACACGGCAACTGAATGTCTTCTCTGGAAAAAGATGGGAATTTGAATCCAAGGTCAGGCACTGACTATCATGTGGCTTCCAAAAAGTTACCTAACCACTCTGAGCCTGAGTTGCCTTATTTATTAAATGTAAGTGACTGGAATGTGCCAATCTCCTGGGATGGCAGAGAGGGTTAAACAACATCCAGTCCCAGAAGCACCGAGATCCATTGAACACACCATGAAATTAACAGTGCGCTACTGGGGAGGGAGAGATGCTCTTGGAGATAGCAGAGCTGATGATTCTCTTGATGATGCAATTAAAGATCATTTATTAATGATATGACCTCAGTGATTGTGATAAAGCTATTGATAGTGACAGGACCGAGAACCATGATTACATTTATGATCAATGACAGCAGTGTTGTAGAGTGTTAAAAGTACATCAGACAGTAAGGGCTCAATTTTCAATCCCGCCTCCTCCATCCTCTGTAACCTTGGCCACATCACAGCGCTGAAGGCCACAAGGAGTTTACCTAATCCACCTCCTCAGTTGACAGATGAAGCAATCTGGTCCAGAGAGATGAGGTGAGCGGCCACAACTCCCCCATCTGTCCCTTTTCCTCGTCAGTCTCTCAGATGGATTTCTGTGCTGTGGTGTGTGCGTGTGTGTGTGTATGTGTGTGTGCGTGCAGTGTATTGTGTATATGCATGAGCATGGGTGTACAAGTGCACACATCTCTTCTGAGCATTTTCCCCAACAGCAGAGCAACTAACTGGGCTGATTTGCAAAGAGCCATTTTGTAGGAAGTCAGGCCTTGGGTGTTCTTCAGCAATTTTTCTCTTCTTAGACAAGCAGAGGCTGGGGCTTGCTACCGATTGGCTGTGGCCAGACAAGGAGTTGAAACGGGTAATATTTGCCTAGTTTTTAATGTCTGGTGTCTACAGTCTGCACGTCCATCATCCTATTATATTGATGACAGGCAGGCCCAAGCCACAGAGAAGAAACAAATTACCTAATAAATCACAGCCCCAGAATCTAAAGTGGACAGTGTTATTAGACTAAGGGAAAGAGGGATGCCAGGCAATAGGTAGGGCTGCCCGTGAAAATGGTCCAAGCAGGGACTCATCTGTCTATTTCTCCATAAATAATTATACAGCACTGATATGCATCTGAGACAGAACCATGATATGTTATTATTAACTAAACAGCGGGGTGGGGGTGGCAGGCAGGAGATGGAAAGAGCACAGTGAAACGCAGCAGTCGCTTTGGCAACAACAGATAGGGACGCGATGACCTAAGTCTCTGGAATCTGAAGACCCTGGGACCCTTATTCTGGGCAGAAGCACGAAAAAAAATTTGAGAAAAATAATGGAGGGGGTGAACTAAAATATACTAAGGTCCTATTGCATTCCAGGGCAGTGGTTCGGCCCTGTTATCCCTTGATCTGCAAGGGCCTGGCGAGAGGCCCCATGCACAGCAGATGAGAACACAAACTGGAGCTGTACTGCCGGCCTTTGAAATCCAGGGCTATGTCATTCTAGACAAGTCACCAAAGCTCTCTGGGTCTCTGCTTCCTCCTCTGTAGGCTGAGGAAGATCCGTGGTGCACTTCCATCCAGTCGAGGTGAGGAGAGACAGGTGGTGCTGGCAACGCTTTTAGGCGGGTTCCCAGTGCTGAGAAATGGCGACATGATAGGCACAGGGCTCAAAACATCAGCAGTCCTCACTGAAAGTGGAAAGGCTGAGATGCCAGGGGAAGGGCCATGCCCAAAGGTATATAGAAACAAAAGAAAAGTGACATTTAAATCTACCAGAACAACTCTGAAATCCATTCTGCTCCCACCTATGGGTGGGCAAAACCTAAAGAATGAGAGATGAAATATTTTAGGCTAGGTGGACCAGTCCCTTTTGCATCTACACAGTTTATAGCTTGAAAGCAGCCGAATAAGACACATGAAAAGCCAAGTCACAGTGTCTATAAAACTTTATTTGTAGCTATAGACAGCAGGCAGGATTTGGTGGGAGCTTTCAAAGAACTCTACCTAAACTCCTCTGACAACTTGTCTTAATGACAAAAGGCATTTTCAAATGCCTGGAATGTGTCACCCAGACCCTCCTGCAGGCACAGTTCACAAAAGCCACTGCCTCCCTGGGTTTGGAAGTTCTGTCAGGTTAGAGGAGTCAGGGGAGGGAGCCTGGAGGAAGCTGTGTTCTCAGGGAGCAGAGCCAGGAAGCAGTCCCTGCCCCACCAATTCTCTGCGGGTTTTTGCCTAGAAACCTCATGACAATCCTTTGTGGGCTATTAATAAGCAACTTGAACCCATAATCACCCACTGCTTAGCTTCCTGGCTTTAATTTCCATGGAGGCTAGAAAAACAGCTGCTAAGGAGTTTCCCTCCAGACAATAGCAGCAAACATCCCCTCACCCCCTGTAGACATCGCTAAGCAGGGGCTGGCACTGCCCTATGGCCCTAAGTCTTTCTGCTCTCTCACACTCAGACCCAGGGGACCGGTCTATGTCTTGCAGAGATGGGAGGGATGGACACTGCTCAGAAACCAGACTGCCTGCTAGACCAGGGACCGCCGCCCTGGATGGATCACAGCCTACCCAAGAGAGCTTCTGGGGGCGGAGGTCCTGGCTTCTTCCACCCGTAGCCACAGCCGCTGTGACCTTCTTTGCTCTTCTATTCAGAGATAACAGACAGCCCCCTGCGCACGTGACTGTCCTGCCTCCACACTGTGGCCCTCCTCCAGGAAGATAATGAGCACTTACTAGGTTTCATCATCAGAGCCCCTATTTGCCAGGCAGATAATTTAGAACTTCAGTGGAGTGAAATTGCCTTTGGTTCAGCCTCAGTGACTGGAGACTCCTGGCTGTTAGGAAACCTCATCCCGCTGTGCTGCTTGCTGTGGGAAGGGCACTAGGGTAGGGGTGGGAGACTTGCATATGCAATTCAGCCCATTCATTTGAAAAAAATCAAAAATAGAAACAAAGAAACATAACAGGTAGTTCAGTGCTGCGTACCTACCTTGGGATGAGTAAGCTGAGAGGTAAGTCCTGTACTTACAGCTTGCTGCTAACTTAGCTGTGACTGAACCTTGGGCAGGTAGCCAGTCCTGTCTGAACCTCCCCATCTGTCCCATGGGAGGGCTTGGCTCTTCTCAGCCTGCCTACCTGCATAGCACCAGTCCTGAAAGGACCGAAGGTGTACACTTGGACAATTAGACCGTGTGAGAGGAGCCCAGTCGGCAAAGAACCTGCCTTGCATGTACAATGAGTGACCAGGGTAGTGAGAAGGCTAGACGGGGAGCCAGGTGGTGGTGGCTCATGCCTTCTATTCCAGCACTCAGGAGGCAGAGGCAGGGGGATCTCCATGAGTTAGAGGACAGCCTGGTCTACAGAGCTAGTCCCAGGACAGCCAAGGCTGTTACACAGAGAAAACCCTGTCTCAAAACAAAAGAAAACAAAACAAAAACAAACAAACAAACAAAACCAAACCAGAAAAGAAAGGAAAGACAAGACAAGTCAAGAAGAGAAGAGAAAAGGCTGGATGTGGTAGTAAAGACTTTGTAATCCCAACACCGAGGAGGCAAAGAAAGACAGCCAGATCCCTCTGCCTGGCCAGCTAGCCCCACAGGCTAGCCACACACCAGTGAAAGGTTTTTTAAAAAGGTTGATAAACCGGGCATGGTGGTACATGTCTTTAATCCCAACACTGAGGAGGCAGAAACAAGAGGATCTCTGAGTTGGAGGCCAGTCTGGTCTACAAAGCAAGTACAACCAGGCCCACAAGTAGAAACTCCATCTCAAAATAAATAGAATAAAAATTGATAGGTGCACCTACACACATAAACAGCAATACACGAACACACACATTCAGGAGGTTAATACATTTTTTGTGGCTTAATAAAATATAATTAATTAAATATAGAGCTTGCTATCTATTGGGACTGGCTTGAAATCCTGTTTCTCCAAAAGTCCTCTTGCTGTGTGTACCATGGTCAAGCATGGACCTCTGCAAGTGCGATGGTAAACTGAGAATAGATGTCCTGCCCTGCAAAGCCTTTCGCTGGATTTTGAATCATAGCACGGGAGGCAGGAGCAAGAAACTGGTCTGCAGGAACCCAGAGTCAGGAGCCCTGGACTAGGAGTCAGAGATGTGATGTTACTAAGTGGGTTCTGTCTGCTCTTCAGTCTCCCTGAATCCCTCCATCCAGCAACACTCCCTGGGCTCCATGACAAAAAACTAGCCCTTGACCAAGTGCCTGGGAAACAGATATTGCTCTGCTCTCTGCCCTTGGGCAGGCAGGAAATGAGTCTAAGCAGTGTGGCTGTCACCAGGAAAGAGTCTGTTCCCAGACGGTGGGGTCCAGAAGAGGGGAGGGGATGGGTGGTGGGACTGGAGAGAGGCCACCGGTGTAATAACAGATGATTTCGGTGGCCTTGGGCACACCTGCTCCCTGCATGTGGGTTCTCAGCATCTATCCCTGAAGCTCAACGCTCCCAGCAGCACAGCTGACTTCTCCAGAAGGTGATGTCAACTTTTATAAGCAAAGGTGACCTAAGACGCTAACATGATAGACTTATGCAAGGGACAATTTACGAGTGACAGCCACCAGGCAGACTGAAGAAGCAGATCTCCTTGTGGTCACCGGGGACCTGCACCCCATGTCCTTCATGGCCACTCAATATTCCCACATCTCACCAGGCAGAGCCCAAAGTCTGGCCGTCTCTTTTCCTAACCACCGCAGCACTTGGATTCCACAAAGACAGCATTGAACCAAATTCTAGATCTAATTGAACCCCTGCTCAGTGGCTGCCCGACCCCCCAAGAATATCAAGAACTCACCTGCTCATCATCCGTCTGAGGGAGCAGATGAGAGTCCGGGTTTCCTGTCTCTAATACACTGCTCTCAGAGCTCCCACCACCCCAGGTCAGGCCCCTGTCTCTTGCCTGCAATGAATTGCATCGTGTGTAATTGATAAATTATGCAAAAGGGTGCCTGGCAGCTTTCTGAAATGTTGGATAGCTTCGAGGCAGCCCCTGGGGACACAGCCTAATTTCATGGAAACCTCACACTCTGTCTGGCCTGTTTTGTGTAAGTCAGATTGATCTAACAAGACTCTGGAGAGTTGACGTGACTTCTAATTTCATTCTCTAGGTGAGCGGAATGAGATATCACCGTGAAGAGAATGTGTCTCGGGGAGACGGTTCCAGCGGTGGAAGTCATGTCTGCTGTCTGCCTGGTGCATCTTCCCCAGCCAGATTCTCGGCTTCAGCATCCAGCCTTTTCCCCCACTGGGGGAGGGGCAGTGTGTCAAAGGAGGGAAGAGTGGGCAAATCAGCGGGAGCCCTCGGGAAGGAGGAAGGATGGCTGGACAGAGGGATGCTGGCTGTCTTCTTTGCTGGGACCACTCCAGCCTGCAACTAGGGATGGCAACTTTGATCTCAAAGGGTCAAGCTCAGCTGCACGTCTCTGCTCAGGTCTCTTTGACTGAACTGAGTTGTGGGCCAGAGCACCCGTGGGGACTTGGCTACGTGTTAAACTCCAAAGAAAGAGGATGCCCAAGTTAGAAACAGGGGTGAGATCCAATCATCCTCCCAGAGTCGGTGGGGCTTGTTGCAGCTCACTAGGGTTCCCAGGAGGTGTGCTCCTGACTCTGCTAAGCACCTACTGAATACTAGACTTCATAATGCTCACAATTACCTGGAGAGATACGTGTGACAATCTAGGGAAAAATAAAAACACAGATCCACAGTCACACAGCTCTTCAGTGACATGGCTAGGATTCGAACTCAGGGCTCTCTGATACCAAAGCCTGAACCTGACTCTCTGGGGGTCTGTGGGAAGGAAGGTGATAGTCACTTCAGTTTTCTTGCATGCCCATCGGGTATCTGTTGGGCCACACCTCTTACCTGGTGGTGTACGGCTTCATTCTTAAAGATTTACTGTGTGTAGCGTGGGAGCTGGGGAGATAGTTTAGTAAAGAAGAGGTTTTCCTTGCAAGCAAGAGGACATGAATTCAACCCTCAGACCCCACCTAATAACAGCCAAGCACAGTAGCAAACTCTTGTAATTCCCAAACTGGAGAGACAGAGACATTTAGATCCTGAAGGATTACTGACTGATCAACTAGCCTAGACTACTAGTTGAATTCCAGGCCAGTGAGAAACCCTGTCGCAAAAACAAAGAGAAGAACAAAGAAAAAGAAAAGGTGGACAGTGCCTGAGGAATAACACCTGATTGATGTGGGAGTCTTCTGTTTTGTGTCGATTTCATTGGTTAAATAAAGAAACTGCCTTGTCCCTTTAATAGGACAGAAAATTAGGTAGGTGGAGTAAACAGAACAGAATGCTGGGAGAAAGAAGCCGAGTCAGTGAGTCGCCATGATTCTCCCACCCAACACAGACGCAGGTTAAGATCTTCCCTGGTAAGCCACCTCGTGGGCTACACAGATTATTAGAAATGGGTTAGATCAATATGTAAGAGCTAGCCAATAAGAGGCTGAAACTAATGGGCCAGGCAGAGTTTAAAAGAATACAGTTTCCGTATAATTATTTCGAGTATAAAGCTAGCCGTGCAAGTGGCCAGGTGCCAGGAACGTAGCCTGCTGCTCCTCACTACACCGGATCTCTTTTTACCTCCACATCTCCACACATGCACACATACATGCACACACATGTCTACCCACGCCCACACCACCACATAGACACACATCTGATCAGGAAATCAGAGAGGCTGCAAGGTATTCTGGCCTGAGTCAGTAGACTTGAGCTATGGCCCAGGGCCCAGCAAATTCTGATAGCGCCCACAAAGCATTGCCTATCCCAACCAGGCCAACTTTGCTTGCCAAATCCAGGTAAAGGCCATCCCACCTACTCCCCAGGTTTGTCTGGAGCCTCTGATGCAGTAGGCATGAGCCATTGTAGTCTAATCCCAAACTCAGTGGCAGTAATAGCCGTGTGTGTGTGTGTGTGTGTGTGTGTGTGTGTGTGTGTGTGTGTTGAGGACTTACTGAATGGCTGGCTAGAGCTGTCCTGAGCATGCATAGGCTAAGACTCGTAATTTTTGCTTTTTGTTGGGATCTGCCTTGTGGAAGCTTTAGTGTCTTGTCCTTGCCTCTCAATGCTTTGATCAATAATCAAGAAGCCTAATGCATAGCAATCCCCACGCCCATCCCCAAGTCCTGGATGCAGACAGTGAGAGCTCAGGAGGAAGATACAGACAGAGAGGCAAAAGTCAGCCTTGTGGCCAGACTGGATGGAGGTTATGGCTTAGAGAGGTGGTTCCTGTGGGTTTCCTCTTGAATAAACCCTTCACAGCTTAGCCCTATGCCCCAGAATAGACAGCTGTGGCCCAGCTAAGTGGGTCAGATCACAGAGCATATAAAGGTCAGGAAGCCCCTCCCCTTGTAGACAGGTGCACAAGGCTGAGAAACCAAGGCCAGAAAGGATGGACGGACCCAGAAAGTCCCCCTCCCAGACTCCATGATATTACCTTCATCTAGCAAGGGACTTGTCTCCAAGGAAAAATGTGGCTGGGGAATTTCATTCAAGGGTGGCAGCCATCTTGGTTTGTCCTGGAGAGATCTCTAGTTCAGCGTTCAACGTCTTACATCCCAGGACAGCCCCAGCCCCAGCTGATAAGGGGCATGCACTCTTCCGAGGTAGCGCCTAACCGTCAAGGAGCTAGTTCCATTCACTGGCACCTTAGCAAAGGTTTCTCGATATCAGTGGGGGTCTGGATGGGCTGTAGGTCAGGGCTCCCTAGTTTGTTGAACCCATGCTTCCTGGTAATGCCCTCAGTAATGTTTGGAGATTTCTCTTACTCCGGACCTTCCCCAGGTACCTTGGAAACGACTAGGACAGTACCACATGGTACTAACCCGGCCAGGCCCATGAGCCTACTCTGTGTGTCTCCAATAGGAGCTTATCTTCCAGCCATCACAGTGGCAACAATCCAAATGTCTGCCTAGATAAAATAAGTCACCAGGGAAGAAAGACCCTCAGTTGGTGGTGGGGGAGGGGGGGGTTGTCATCAGATTGGCCTGTGGACATGCCTAAGGGGCATTTCCTTGATTAAAGATTGACATAGGAGGCCCCAGCCTGATGCAGATAGTATCACCCCCGGGCAGAAGGCCCTGATTAAGAAAGCAGGCTGAACAATCCAGTAGGCAGCTCCTCCATGGTCTCTGTGTCAGTTCCTGCCTCCAGGTTCCTGCTTCAAGTTCCTGCCTTGACTTCCCTTGATTGACTGTAACTTAGGAGACAAACAAACCCTTTCTTCCCCAAGTTCCCATAGGTTTTTCCGCTTATCACAGCAATAGAGAGACACACTAAGACAGCAGCATTCATCTTCCTGATCAAGAGGAAAAGAGGCTTGGCCACTTCCTATAATGTCACAGCTAGTAGGGTCCTCTGTGGACGACTGGGAGGACAAGAGGTAACTTGATAGAAGGACATTCTATCTGGAAAAGCACGCCTTCTCTGCCATCTGGGCACAGCGCTGCCCTCAGCCTCCTTTTCTCTACCTCAAAATGGAGCCCTGTCCCACCTGAACAGCATTCAGGAGGGCTTTCAGAGTTCCTCAGGACCATGGTGGCTTCCTTTGACCTTAGGTCCCTCCCAGCTGCCAGCTTCAGGCCACCTCAAACTGTCACAGCCCAGGTGTCCTGGCTTGACCCCCACCTAAGCCTAACCCCTCAGGGAAGGACTCAGCTCTTGACTGTGAAGGTGAAGGTTTGATTGTGTGAAGCTTCTGCTGTGTTTCACAGGTCACCTTCTGTAAGTAGATACCTGGGGTCTCTAGAATAATAAGGCCCCTTGCCAAGAGGAGAGATAAACTTGGCAGGTGTCGGATCACCTGGGAAGGCCTGAGAAGTACTGACAGCGTGCACTATGCTGCCGCTGCCTGCTGGCCCTAGACGCTGAGAGATTAATTTACTAATTGCTTTCATGCTGCAACCAGTCTAGGGCAGAGGAGCCTAGAGTGTGACCATCAGCAAAGATCTTTCAACTACTCTCTGTGAAGGCTGAACTGAGGTTTGGGACTCAAGAGATGGGGAAGAGATATGAACCCAGGGAAAAGCACTTCCATCCCTGGGGACAGGGGACAGAAGAGTCCCAGGCTGGAGACTTTCCATGGCAAGCCCCACATCCACAGCCTTGAAAGGTATATTAAAGAGGACTTCGCTGTCTGGGCGGAGGGGAGAGGAGCCGCTCATGCCTGCTTCAACCCAGTCAGCTGTCTCTAATAAGAAAAGTTGGGACTTGGGGTTGGGGGAAGGGAGTTGGGAACATGATCCCACCTGGCCAGGTGGGGGTGGAGGACAGAGAGCAGCAGGGGGACAGAGAGCCAGTCTTGTTTATTGAGTCTGGGTCATGGTACAAGGTCATCTGTGATATTTTCTGTTGCGTTTATTGTCTGTAGACTTTCTAACCTAAAACAAAACCTGATTCAATCCTTGAGGGACGCCAGCAATAGGGGGAACCATGATGAGACAGAAGTGGGAGTTAGGTCACATAGGATCCAGCTGGTACTCAACCCACCTGACCCCAGAGCTGGTTTCTTCTTGCCTTACAGCAGAACAATCACCAGAGCCGGATTCCAAGCCACTGGAACAGCCTGGCAGCCCTTCTGGGAACACCTGTGCTAGGAGCTGCTGAGGCAATGGGGCTGGGGTCAGAGCTCAGATGGTTGGGCCGGCTCCTGCTGAGTCAGCAAACAGAAGACAGCAGCCTTCCTGGAAATCGCGATAACAGTAGATACCACATAGTTAGGAAACACTGCGGCAGGGTGGGACCAGAGCCCTGAGCCGGCTCCACAAGAATTCTGCTCAGCTCTTTGGAGCCTGGTATCTACCACACCTCGCCCACCACCTACCAAAACAGGCCTTTGAAATCCTTCCTGCTCTGTCCCACCCACCTCTCCTTTTACAGTCATTTGCATAGTTGGCTTTTCATCTAGAATCCCCTGAGAGGCAAAACTAAAGAGCATCCATTGTCCTCTGTCAGAGAGGTTTCCCCCATCCCTCCTCCTCTCCTTCTTTGGCTCTAGGCCTGCCTTCTTTCTCAGTCCTGTGATCTTCGGTGTTCACATCTTCTCTGAATATTCATGCCCTCCCCGGCAGTTCTTGGCCACTCCCCCAGCGCTACCCCTCACCACTGAGCTGCCAGCCCCTCCAGTCCCCTCCTGTGTGACTGTGACTTCCGAACTAATCCTGCTGGCTGAGTCTGGCTCCTTCCCTTTCTTGGGTTACGCCCATAAGCTCTCCAGCATTTCAGGCCTGCCTGTACTCCACTGAACTATCTGAGACTCTGACCAAGGCCTCTGCAGTCCCCAATAATGTGACTTCACAGCAAGGCTCACCAGAAGAAGCAGAAACAAGCACTTAACGCTATGGCCACCCGAACCAGCATCTCACCCATGCCCACATGACCCTTTCCAGAGGTGTGGGCAGGTAGGTGGCTGAGTCAAACGCAAGCCTAGCGACCACCAAGTCATCTCCCCAACTGTATTGGCTTCTGAGAGTGAAGAGTCCAAGATGTCTTCCTAGCACAGGAATACCCAGGACAGGCTAGGGGGAGGAAACCTGAACGAGTTAAGGGCAAGTCCGAAGGTCCAGCTGAGGTGGTGTCTGCTTAGAGTGCCCTAAGAGAGCTTCAAGTGGGAGAGCGTGTCAGCTGAACATCCGGCCATTCTGTTCTGTAAGGGAAAGTGCCCAGCTGCTGTCTGCGGGAACGCACAAAAGCAGCATTTCTGGTGCCTTTCCCAGGAGAGTATGGTTTGGGCTGAGCCCAGGAGAAGTCGGGGACCACCCAACACATGTGCTCTGTGCAAGGAAGACTGGTCTGGATCCTTCTTTAATGATGTGATAATCTGAGAGAGACCCAAAGGAGGCCTGCTGAGTTACTAGGCTCCAGGCCCCTCCTTCCCATGCACAGCCACACTGGGCTTCAGGACGAGCTGCCTGCAGCCAGGAGCACAGCTCCCCCATAGGGCTGGTGTGTGTGTGTGTGTGTGTGTGTGTGTGTGTGTGTGTGTGTGTGTGTAGGGGTCGCCCTAGTCAGAGGCAAGGGTGACACAGCTAAGGGTGTTATTATAATTGGTCCTGATGAAGAGATCCAGCCTCATATGGCTAAGGAAAGTAAGGTACATTCCCTGGTTCGAGAAACTTGCCCTAAGCTGGCAGCAATGGCACACACCTTTAATCCAGCACCCAGAAAGTGGAGGGAGGCAAGCAGATCTCTGTGAGTTCCAGGCCAGCCTGGACAGTCACGGCTACATAGAAAGACCCTGTCTCAAAAAACAGAACCCAAGGCAGGTGTGATGGTGCACACCTTTTAACCCAGAACTCAGGAGGCAGAGGCCAGTGAATCTCTGGGAGTTTGAAGTCAGCCTGGTCTACAGAGTGAGTTCTGGGACAGCCAGAGCTGTTACACAGAGAATCCCTGTCTCGAAAAGCAAACAAACAAACAAAAACAAAACTGAAACCTAGATAAGTAAGAAAGAAGTAAAGAAATAAGAAAGAAAGGAAGGAAGGAACTTGTCCAAGACCGGATCTCCCAACCAGTGGTTGGTGGTCACAGCAAACCCAGATCTTCACATCCAGCCTTCATCGTTGCTACTTCCTTTCACCCCGGGACACACTGGGGAAATATTTACTTATTGATTCACTGATAGACACCACCCACCAGTTCTATCAAGACCACCCCTTTGGATGGCAGGCTGCGTTTCCCAAATGCCAACCGTATGAACAATATATTCATCATTCCCTGTAATACTTTGTCTTCTGGTGATTGAGACTTGGAAAATGCCAGTCCCACAGAAGGAAGATGACAAGAGCTCAGGCTGTTGGAATATTTTTGCTTTAAGGGAGTGGGAGTTTTGAAAAGCCCTGGTACAGCGCATGTCTCTTCCCCTACTGCTAGGCATGAAGGGGAGGGGATCATCATGCCAGATTCTGGGAGCTGATGGGAGCCCTGGGACTTTGCGTCTGGCTGCTGGACGATTCCCTCCCCTCCCCAGCCCTGGAGCCAGCTGGCTGACAGGCACTGAATTGGTATCTTAAGATAGATGCCTGTCAAGTGGTCTTCATGTTGTGACAGTAGGCAATTATGATTTATTTAAAAAGGAATTTGCAGTAAACTGAAGCTAAAGGGGGGAGGAAGATCAGAGAATGTAGAATGGAGAAAATCACTTGGAAGAATTTGGTTGATGGGCTTTTAACTAGAAGACAGAGGAGAGAAAATTTCAAGGGTAGAAACACACACATCCATAGAGGACCCAGAAATCCAGGCCATCTGTCTCCCACTTGACAAAAGTAAGCAATTCATGTTTTCTCTAAATCTTTCCTAAAGGAACTTTACTTCTTACAGGAAGCCCTCCAGATTTTTCAGCTGGACAGGATAATAGGTTTCTGAGCGTTCTCTGTCATCTCCCCTCTCCAAAGAACATACCATTTCACCGCCACCTGTGCAATAATTGTGTGACTATGTGATGGCTCCCACACGGCTCCACTCGAGCAGGGAAACATGTATGTGCATATGTCCACACACACAAACATGGGAGAGCTTATGTTCGGAATCCTTAGGATAGAGCAGAGTTGAATCACCTCCACTTCAGCCCAGTGCAAACCTACCCAAGGTCAGTCTCTGCTGAGTTCTGCACCGTTGGTCCCAATACTTCAGCCAGCAAATGAGTCCTTGCTTTCCTGCACCCCATCCTCCCTACTGTCCCACTCACAAACCACTCATAAACAATTTCAGTGTTGCATGGGGAGTGTATCACCTGAACCCAGATGTTTGACAGGACAGTAAGTGGGGCATGATTTTCCTTTAGAAATTGTGCTCGGTGATCACGCATGCGTTTAATCCCAGCTATCAGGAGGCAGAGGCAGGCAGATCTCTGTGAGTTCAAGGCTAGCCTGATCTATAGAGCAAGTTCAGGGCTATTACAAAGCCAGGGCTATTACACAGAAAAACTTTGTAGAAAGAAAGAAAGAAACAAACAAAGAAACAAAGAGAAGGGGAAGGAAGGAAGGAAGGAAGAAAGGAAAGAAAGGAAGAAGGAAGAAAGGAAGGAAGGAGTTTTCAGAAGGTTAGAAGAGCTGGGGATGTAGGTCAGCTGGTGGAATATGTGTTTAGGGATGCATTAAGCCTTGGGTTCAGTCCTCAGCAGCATTTAAAAAATGGGCATGGCTGCAAATAACTACAAGTCCTGTATTTGGGAGGTAGAGGATCAAGGATGAGGAGTTCAAAGTTCTCCTGGCCTGTGTGAGACCCTGGCTCCAGAACAAACAAACAAACAAACAAATAAAATGAACCAGAAATTAGAGAGTCAAAATCATTCTGTCCCCTTAGTAATGACAAGCACAAAACCAGACAAGAAAAACTTTTTATTTATTTATTTATTTAACTTTATTATGTTTGTTGGTGTGAAGGTGTCAGATCTCATGGAACTGCATTTTCAGACAGTTATGAGCTGCCATGTGGGTGCTGGGAATCGAACCTGGGTCCTCTGGAAGAGCAATCAGTGCTCTTAACCGCTGAGTCATCTCTCCAGCCCCACAAGAAAAACTTTTGAGGGCAGCAGTAATGTCATCCAAGAGGCCTGGCTTAGGTCTGGCCCTGTTCTTTCAAAGCAGTGAGCTGCTGACAAGACTGTGTTTCTTCCTCTGTGAAGTGAGGATTGTCATCACCTCAGGGACTGGATGGGTTAAAGGACATATTGATGAAACTGGAATTCTACTTCATGGGAAGCCCCCAGTGAAGAGAGAGAGGAGCTCTCAGTCCCTTTGAGTCTCACTCCTTGTCTCTCTGTGGAGGCTTCCTTCCCCTTCCCTGGTCCTCAATTTCTCTGGCAACCACTTAGGAAGGGTGATGACTTATGCCTTCCATCTCCAGATATGTTTGTGTGAATATGTTTTGTTCTCTATTTATCCAGGCCTGAGAAATACAAAGCATTAAGAATCAGAATATTTTAACATAGATACAGGTGGTTAAAGTTCAAATCCTCATTTGCTCCTTCCGGGCAAGGTGATTGAGCAAATTAGCCTTTCTTCACTTTAGTGACATATCTGTAGATGCAGAAATAATACCTGCAGAGTCTTCAGGAACCCAGAGCCCTGCAGTTGAGTCCTAGTCAGCATGAAAAAATTACCTAGAAGGAAGGGGTTCCCCTTGTAACCAAGCTTGTAGACAGATAAATCACGGCCACTTTTCCCCAAAAATGTCTTTCTTCATCTTCTAACCTTCTGGCCAACTCCCCAGTTGCCCTATGCCCCTTTTCAGGAAGATAGTTGTAGAAGGTAAACTCAGGACAAATCTAGAATTCTCTTCACTGGGAGCATAAAAGGTCCCTTGGGCTGTGTAAGTGGACCGGAAAGTAAGTTTTGAGTTGGGGAGGTGGCTAACCGGGTAGAGTGCTGGCTTGAGTTCAATCTGATAAACATATGGAAGAAAAACCCAGACAGTGGACAGCAGGACGGCTGGGTGGGGTGCGTGCGTGCTTGCGTGTGTGTGTGTGTGTGTGTGTGTGTGTGTGTGTGTGTGTGTGTGTGTGAGAGAGTGTGTGAGTGTGTGAGAGAGTGTGTGTGTGTGGTGTGTGTGTGTGTGTGTGTGTGTGTGTGTGTGTGTGAAATCTTAGGCTGCATTGTCCTGGCTACCTGAGTTTGAGAACCAACTCCAAAGTTGTCCTCTGCCCCCCTCCATATGTACACCATGGCACACTAATGATATCCAAACTCACACACACCACACACACACACACACACACACACACACTGACATACTTAAAGCAGCTCCGGGGAAGATGAAGTGGAATACACAGTGTTAAGCAGTCAACCCAACTTCTGACATGAAAAACGTCCTTGACAACACAGGAGCCAGGGGTGTCGCTACCTCTGTGAGCCCAACAGCCCTGCTCTGCCACTAGACAGCTCCCTTCCTGACACGGCCTCCACCTAGCCGTTTTGCTCTGAAAGGACATCTTCTCCATAGAAACGGAGGCGATTGGGGAGGGGCTGACAATGGGGCTTGGCTCCCGAGAAGTCACACAATCTTTGGTCTGTTAACTAGAAGGCCAGGAGCCAGTGGTGTGATGGGGTCAGAGAGTGGGAGCCTGCAAACCAGCAGCGTCAATAGGCTAAGTCTCTGGCAAGCCCAAAGGCCGAAGAACCAGGCATGTTGCTGGCTGGGAACAGGAAAAGACAGACGTCCCTGATCAAGCAGATGGCAAGGCTTTCTCTTCTCTGACAAGTCCTCAGTGGGTTGAAGGGTATCTCCCATGTTGAGGAAAATCATCTTGCTCTTTACTTCATCCACCAATCCACGTACCAATCTCTTCCAGAACTTTCCTCACAGACACACCCAGAATGTTTCAACTATCTGGGTATCTCAGTCAAGCTGACGCATAAAGCCAGCATTTCTGAGTTTCATCCGGGTCATAGGTCACACACCCCTCCTGTGCCTGGAAGGTCCTCTCTTACTTCCTCCTCAGTGAAGTGCAGACTCCCCCACAGCTCTTGCTGTGCTCTGGGAAGGGAAGTGTGCCTGGTCCAGGAACACACTCTGGGATTCTGAAAATGTCTTTCTAATAACACCCCCTCCTCCCCACCCTCGCACCCTCACACCCAGTCAGTCACCTCTCCCATGTCACAGAAGCCCTCCCTCCATTGCAGCCCTTTGGCAAACACCCTACATGGGCGGTGCTCTGGGGACTGTGTGGCCTGTGACTCAAAGAGGATGAGTTTATCCAGCTCTGAGGACCATTGGCCGACTGACCACAGGCAGGAAGAACCTGAGGAAAGAGAACCTGTGTGTTCCCACAGGCGAGCCTCTGAGGGAGGCAAGAAATGCCAGGTGGATTTGTTTCTTTCCTCATTGCTGTGATAAAAATGCTCGACAAGAAGCAACTTAAGGAAAGAAGGGTTTATTGGTCACCACTGAGAGGCTATGGTCATCCTCCCTGCAGAGAATGCAGAGGGGCCAGAGCCAGAGGCATCTGTCTGTAGTCAGGAAGCAGAGAGTCATCCTCCCTATACTCTCACCCCTCCGGTCCTGCTTGCACCAGTCCAGTCTTGCTTGCTTCCCACCATGGTGACTGACCATGCCTGTCAATTCACTGGACGGCTGTAAGGGGTACTCTTCCCACCACCATTCCAGGGAGGCAAAAGCTGCCTGCCACCCCCAGATCTGCCACAGTATGCAGGATGCAGGCAAGCCCTCTGGACCAAGCAGGCCCCTAACCCTCCCATTGCCCACACCCCTCTATGATTTCACCATTCCTACCCACATCTGTTCCCAGTCCTACCCACATCTGTTCCCAGTCCCAATCTACTTTGAATAACTATATGTGTCTTTTTGTTGGTTGGTTGGTTGGTTGGTTGGTTTGGTTTTGGGTTTTTTATTTTGTTTTTTCTTTGTTGGAGACGACTTATCTGAGTTTCAATTATAATGGCCCGGGATCACTTTGAAACAAACAAAAACAACAAAGACAAAGAAGCAGAGAGGGACAAGTGGCGAAGGCCTGTGCCCACCTCACTTTCTTTTTAATCAGCCTTGGACTCCAGCCCTTGGGATGGTGCAGCCAATGGTTAGGGCGGGTCTCTCCACCACAATTAGCCTAACCTAGAAAGTCCCTCACATGTGTGCTCAGAGACTTGTTCCCATGATGATTCTACAGCCTGTCAGATCAGCAATCCAGATCAGCCATCTTCACCAAAGGCTGTAGAGAGCATGGGCCCGCCATGACAGCCAGCAGCTGGAGGTCAGTCATCCATGAATCTGACACACTAAAAGCATGCACCTGGGCTAAACACATACCTACTATTATTCTTGCTATTATTCCCTCAACAATACAGAATAACAGCTTCGAGCGTCACTTTTATATTGTATTAGTTACGGTACCTCACCTGGAAATGCTCTAAACTTCGACTTTTTAAAGTGTGGGAGAGTGTGCTCAGGTCATCTGTAAGTGCTGTACCACTGGATGTTTGAAACTAGAGCATCAAAGGGTTTGGGTACTCAGGTCTGGACCAATTCCCCCACTGCCATCAAAACAAAACAACAAAAATAACAACAACAAACCTACCATAACCAAAAGCCACTTGAAGAGGAAAACATTTATTTCATCTTACACTTCCAGGAAATGGTCCATTAACAGGGAAGTTACGGCAGGAACTTGGAGGCAGGAAGTGAAGCAGAGCCATAGAGGAGTTTCCTTTTCTGGCTTGCTCTCGAAGGCTTGCTCAGCCACTAGCCTGGGGTGGCATGATCCACGTGAACTGGGCCCTCTCAGATCAGTCCTCCATCAAGCAAAAGCACCACAGGCTTGTCCACAGGCCGGTTTAGCGGGAACATTTTTTTTTCAACTGAGGTTCCCTCTTCCCAAATGACTCTAGGCTTGTGTCAAGTCGACAGGGAGCTAGCCAGCACATCACGGATACCAAAGGGAAGATGTACCATAAGGAAAGCAAACCCTCCGAGACAAAGAGTGGTTTGGTTACTACTAAGATGCGTGGTACTCACCGGACTAGTGAGAGCCATTTAAAGCATAATTAGAGGAAATTATGAGCCCTCCATTTTGTCTGTTTCCTACCCTTACTCTGGGTTACAGACTTCCTGGCCAATGCCTTTTATCCTTTAGCAAACTTTGATCTCATTATCATGATTCTATTTATTTATTTAAAGGGGGTATATGTGCCATGCTGTTCATGTCGAAGCCCGAGGACAACATGCAGAAGTCTTTTTTCTCCCACTGCCACAGCCCACAAGCTTGGATCATAAGAACTTTAATTTCTAGCTGGTGCGTGCGATGACTTGGGGTAAACGCCCCTGAGACCTGGTGGACAAGCCTGTGGTGCATTTTCTTGATTGATGATTGGTGATCAATGCCCAGGACCTGCGCAGTGCAAGAAGATAACAGACTCTGGTAAGTTGCCCCTTCACTCCCACATGTGTGCTGTGGCACACACACACACACATACACACACACATGTATTCACACTTATGACACATAACATAAATAAAAATGTTTAAGCCTTTTACTTTTCCATCCGTGCCCTCAATAATCAAGAATGGACTGACAGGGAACTACCAGGAGTCAAACTGCAGACAGGAGAGAAAGTGGGAGAAAGGGGGTGCGCTAGTTTCTCATTACCGAGGTAAACATTTCAGAACAGCGGCTGAGTGAAGGAAGGTTTGTTTGGACCCGTGTTTTAAAGGTTCTGGTGGATGGTAAACTGGTACACAAACATACACTTAAACCACCTTTTGAGTGGAATTCAAGGTCTCTGTTACTGCTCACAATGCTCACAAAGGGACTTAGCGGTGTGTATGAATCTAGCTTTCAGGTTCAGAATACCTGGCAGCCTTCTATATAAGCAGTGAGATAGGACCATCAGATTCCCAGTGAGTCCCCAGCAGCCAGAAACAACCTAAATGTCTCTCAACTGAAGAATGGGTAAAGAAAATGTAGTACATTTCCACAATGGAGTACTACTTGGTGTTAAAATACAATGACATCTTGAAATTTCCATGAAAATGGATGGGTTACCTCACTCAGAGGTAACCTAGAGCCAGATAGACAACATGGTATGTACTCATTCATAAGTGTCCCAGGATGCTCTGCCCCCTGAAGGGTTCCCCACCCTTCAAACGTCACTACTCCAAGGACCACACTTACACCATAGGAGCCATAGGAACACTCACAACCGTGTGAGGGGAGGGCATGTTTGAAATGTGTGTTACCTTTATATTGAGAATCTATAGATGGGCGTGGGGCCAGCAGCTGAAAAAAGCATGTATAATATATGCATACAGCACTAATTCTAAAACCTAGTTCTATTGAGCAAGAAAGATAAGGACAATATAATACATAAAAATATCAATGAGACCAGGTCAGAAACATCAGCAGAGTGATTCGAACATGGAATTTAGGTATAGTGAAGAGCAGACGAAGTGGCACTCACACAGTCTCGCCTGCTCCAGAGCTGTCCTTTAGCATGCGGGAATCAGCCCAGGCTGGCATTAAAATCACTGGTATCCCAGCCTGACCTCAAACCTGAGATCTTCTAGTACCTAGCCTCTGCCTCCCAAGTGTTAGAATTACGGGCATGAGCCATCATGCCTCGCCTTGCAATTCATTCGAAGAGATTTGTCTGGATCCAGAACAAGACTGTTTGGCTAATCAAAACACACACGTGCAGCCGCCTCTTTGCCTCATGGATCAACAACCTCAGGTTCATATACCAGAGCTGGGGGGGGGGGGGAGGGCTGGGAAATCCAAAAGAACAGTCCTAGTCTGTCTCTGATTCACACCAGGGTGCGAAAGGGCATCAGGGAAACGCCACCCGAGTCCTCCTCCTGATGAAGACTCTCTGTGCAGTCTATCCCCAGCAAAGCTGTAATTCAGGCTTCCAACAACCTGTGATTTACATCCTGGGTTGGTGTAAAAGATATTGTGCAGAGCCTTCTGAGTGTGTTCTGTGTGTTTGTATAAATCTCGCTACTCAAAATATCTCCCACAGTTGACTGACAGCCCATGTAATTTAGCAGAAGGCTAAAAATTAAAATCCTCAAGCCTGCTGAGGGAGTGTAAGAATCCAGTAACACCGAGCGCCGCCCCCTCGCCCAGGCCCAAGCTCGGCAGATGCCAGGGCTGTTCATTTTGGAGACGGAACAAAATATTTGTATTTAGATTTATTAAAGTCATTATTCCACCATTTGTTCCAATGTGCTTTATTAAAACCGGATCTCGTGTCTGTTTTGAAAGTATTACCTGATTTACATAAGCCAGTCCCAGCCCTAATTACGGCTTCCTTTGGTGTCTTTTCATTCCGAGGGAGGCTCGCGCTCCCCCGCCTGGTTTTTTTTTTTAATTTTTTTTTTTTTGTCGCCTGCCTTCATGGCCCATATGTCTGCCTTGAGATAGCAAGAATCCGAGCCTATAAATAGATGCTTCAGAACAGTCCCGCTGCCAGTTATCTGTCCACACATCAACATTACCATAATTGCAACAGGCAACGTGTAATCTCCCTAATCACACGTTCCAGTCGGAAAACTGGATCGGGTTTCATAAATTGTATAATTTGAGGCTTTCCTAAGCTAACCGCTGGGCAGGCAGGCTGCCTTGGGTCATCCAGGACTTGGCGGTGTCCCCCTCCCCCGCCTCAGTCTGGCCAAGCTGCCGGTGGTGTCACGGTGACAGGCACCTGAGAGAAAAAAATGGTGCCGCGCTCTCTCTGCGTCATGACCACTCCGCTACCAGCAGGCAGTTTGCACGTTATTCCTTTTTATCCCTCTGGGGGAAATAGCGTTAAGTGTTCTCAGGATCCAGATGAAGACATCAAGAGAGGTGAGATGTTGCACAGAAAGTCGCCGAGACTCAAACACAGATCCCAGAAGCTGCCCGCCATGCCCCAGATTGGATCTGCAACCTGGCGCCAGGGAGGTTCCAGTGAATCCCTTATTTTCGTCCTTTCAATGGCTTATATAAATCTCATTCTTACTTAATTCTGAAGACCAAACCGACCAACACTTCAGCAGCCCAGGCTGCTATCTGGAGTCACTGGGCTTGCAGAGAAAAGCTGGGGAGGCCCAGTACAAACTGACTCCAAGGCCCCCTCAGCCAGGGTCTTCTCTCCTGGGGTCCCTCTCCTCCTTTGTTTTCTTTGCTAGGCTCTCAGAAGAATGCTAATTGGGCCAAGGCAGCAGGCAGAGCTAGGAGGCAGGCCAGCCTTCTGCCAGGCTCCCCAGACCACTGTTCAGTTTTCCTGGGGCTTGGTAAGGACTTCAGGAAATTACCTCTGAGCTTTCTACCTTCCTTGGGGAGTTTCTGGGGGGGGGGCTCCTTTTGTTTTGCATTACAAGAAGCCTCTGGTGATGCTATTCATACTGGAGGTCCCTGGCGTGACTGATGACACCCTGATATATAGACTGGTCCCCAAGGACTCGGTGTGCTCTCTGGCAGTGTTCTCTCCAGCCGTGCCTAGTAATTGGCCAGCCTTGCAAAGTTCCAGATGTCTATTAAATGCTTTAAATTGAACACTAATCAGATGATGGTGTGGTTACCAGCAAGGTCCCCCAGGCCTCGCTCAGAAGGAACCATCTAATCTATAGCCCTCAATGTTTCCAGCTTGAGGAAACTGACAGTCAGGAAGGGGATGGGACTATCATGGTCTTAGGCAATGCTAGGTTCTCCTCTGTGGTTTATTGATCTGCTTGTGTGCACACACGCATGTGATGGCAATGTATTGTGTGTGTGTGTGTGTGTGTGTGTGTGTGTGCGCACTCGTGTACCACTGACAGTAGGATCTAGGATCTCCTGGGAGACACACCTCTGGGCATGTCTGCGAGGGAGGTTCTAGACTGGGTTAAGGTGGAAAGCATTCTAGATGTGGGCAGCACCCTGCCAAGGGTTGGTGAGCCAGACTGAATAAAAAGAAGAAAGCAGGCCGAGCGCCAGCATGCACCGCTCTCTGCTTCCTTACTGGGTGCAAAGAGACCAGCTACCTCAAATTCTTCCACCATGACTTCCCCATCATGGTGGACTGTACCCCAAAACTGTGTCCGAATAAATCCCTCCACCTTAAGCTGTTTTTGTCAGGTCTTCTTGTTTTTCTTTTTCTTTTTTTCTTTCTTTCTTTTTATTTTTGGCAGCAAAGAGAAAAGTACCAATATAGGCTCCTTCCTCTCCCCCAGGAGCCTCTTGGTGCGATGGCTGCTGTGATCTCTGCCAGCCTTCTAGACAAGAGGCTGAAGAGCCGGACTTCTCAGGCCTGGCCCCAGAGCATCACAAAGTAACTGTCCTAGCTGCTTTTTATGGGTTTTGTTGTTGTTGCTGGTTGGTGTGGGGGGAGGGGGCGCATTTTCTTAATTAGTGATTATTTGCTAGAACCAAGCCTATTGTGGGTGGTGTCATCCCTGGGCTATATAAGAAAGCAGGTTGAGGAAGCCATGGAGAGCAAACCAGTAGGCTGTGTGTCTGCTTCTATTCCTGCCCTGACATCTTTTGATGAGAGACTGTGATGTGTAACTAACTGTAAGCTAAATTAAACTCTTTAATCCCCAAGTTACTTTTGGTCATGGTGTTTTACCACAGCAGTAGAAACCAAAGTAAGAGAGTGACCTCAGGCCTTGCTGGGTGGATCGTCATCATCAAAACAAGGCTTTGTCTATGGAGATGGAGACATGGATGCCCATCACCTATAATTGGACTCTCAGCACCGGACGAAGAATGTCCCAGAAGTTTCCAGACCTAGGAATGGGGCCTTCCAGCTGACCACCGCCCAGGGCATCCCCTGTGAGCAAACTGGACCAAAACCATTCATATTACAGTCAGATGTCCAAGGGGTTGCCTCAGCAGCACCTGGAGACTGGCTTGAAATACATCCCCCATGGGCTCTACCCATGAAGTGCTGAATCATAGCTCAGAGGGGTGGGATGTCTGAATTCCAGCGTTTGGAGTCACCTGGGTTTCAGAAAGGCAGCCAGATGGGCCGAGGCCTGGAGGGCCTTCCTGGATGATGCTTCCCCGAGGCTTCTGACCATAGAATGAGGACACAGACTAGCACACAGCATGCTGGGAGCAAAGATAAACTTCCTACGTGCTCCCAGCAGCGCAGCCCTACCTGCAGGCTCCTCACGGGGGCTCCTGGCTCCATCCAGACGTGAGCCAGCCTTGCTTTTTAAGCTTTGAGGGTCCAGGCCTAACCTGTTTCCACTGCTGGGAATGTGAGTCCATACCCACTTCACCCTGGGGGCTCAGCATGGGACTCCCACAGAAGCCCTGACCGTCTAAACTTCTCCAGGAAGCGTCCCCTTCTGCCCTCTTTTGGCTTCCAGTACACCTGCCTAGAATCTATCCCTGTTGCCCGGTACTCAGTTGGCAGTACACAGTACTCCCCTACCAGATACAAGCCCTGACAGCACCCACAGCTCTCATGACTACCCTAACACCTTACTACAGTAGGGTTTTGCTTTTGCTCTCTCTATTTCTGTGTGTGTGTGTGTGTGTTTGTGCATGCGTGTGTGTGCGTGTGTGTGCGCGCGCGCACACGCATGTGCTCTAACCCACTCACTCATGGATCATCCGGGACTCAGGAACAGGGGACTGTGACAGACTGTGAGGAAGCTACATCATCAATTCACAATCAGGAAGGGTTCCTGCTTGCTCCTTCACCTTTTTCTCTGAGGTTCTAGAAGGCTAGCCTCAAGCTGATCTCTCAAGCCAGGCCCAGAAGATCTGAGTTCCCCATCCCCCACCCCCTTTTTTCCCTTGACACACCCACCCAGGCATAGCCTCTTGCCAAGACTGTCCTATCAGCAGGGCACACATCAGGCCTGCCTGAGAGCATCGGCCACACTCAGCCCATCTGGTTCAGCTAGGCAGATAGCTACAGTGATCCAGATCGTGGGTGCTTGTCCAGGGCTGCTCAGCCAGTTCTATGGACAAGGGCAGGGACCCTCCAGCCCTGTGACGGCCCTCAGAGCCTGCCTCTGATGGGCGCTACACGAGGAACACTATCTAGCACTATGACTTAGGAACCAGGGCCTGTGTGCTCAGAGTCCCACTCCTCTACCCCACAAGCTTAGGCTCACATCCTTGGAGCCCCAAGATTTCAGAGGCCTCCCTGGTCATGTGGGGACCAGACTTTGCCTACCTAAACACAGACAGCATCAGTGGGCCAGATGACCTACTCGACATCCAAAATACATATTTAAAACCAGGGGTCCACTGCCTTTCCCCACCCTTTCCCCCCTTGGGTGACACTCACTTCATTTGCTCCCTGCTGCCCCAGCCTCAGGGATCTTGTCCCTGCTCTTACCTCTGCCAGTGACCCTGTTCCCCTTCAGGATGTCACAGACAGCTGAAACTTGGCAGGGCTGGGGACCGGGAAGGATTACATTTATGTAATGATGTGTCATAGGAAAATTAAAAGATAATGAAAATCAGAAGTCCTGTGAGACTTTGATCCCTTTCCTGGCCTGTCTAATAAAAGCCTTGGGTTCTTCACGGTTGCATCAATGACACTGGGGATTGTTCCAGACCCACAAAGGCTTGTCCTCTCTTTACAGCTAGACAGGGATCTAGGCTACCCTTTCCCTGAGCCTGGTGTATGTGTGGCAGTGGCGGTGTGTGCATGGAGGGGGCAATATTTAAGTGGGTTTGACGCAGGTTTTCTTCTTTAACCCCAGATCTGTAGCTTGTGCGGTGAACTGTTTCCAAGGGTTCCCTGGGCGTTAATTGGGGATGGAGTATTCTTCCTAATCATGGAGCTTGTCTAGGGCTGATGAACAAGGGCCTGGGCTCCTCCTCCTGTGGGGCTCAGGGAACCTGCCTCTCACAGCTAGCTTCTGACAGGCACAAGGAAATTGTCCTAGCCCTGTGACCTAGGAAGAAAACTGCGACTTCTGTGTCCCACTCACAAGCCCACAAGCTCATGATCCCACTCTTGGAGCCCCGGATCTCAGAGGACTCCTCAGTCAGGTGCAGATGGTCTCACCTGCCTGAACACTGATGACCCAAATTAAAGAATTACAAACCAGGAGTCTCAGTCCAAATTCTCTGCAGATTCTTACACATTTAGGCCCCTGCTTTGACTGGCCAATGTGGACAGCAGCTATCAGTGAGTCCATGTCTCTGAAGGACTGGTTTCCCCTGTCTGCTCAGGACTCAGGAGAGCATCCTCAATAGGGAGTTTGGAAAGCACACTATGATAGAAGGTTCTAGAAGATATGGCACCCTGTATAAATTGGGAAGCTCGGAGACAGATAAATGGACATGTTTCACCAGCAATAGAGCAGAGCCCAGAGTGGTGTCTTGTTACATCTCTGAGGCAGACTCAGGCATCCTGGAATGCGGACAGGGTGAGCAGTGGGATTCCTTGTTGCTACTTGTCTCTGCCGAGATGGCCCACAGGGTTTGCAGCTTCTCCAGTTGCACAATATTAGGGCAGGTGGGCCTGAGCTCCTGGAGCCAGTCTTGCCTTCGGGGCCATTCCTTCCTTTGCCCACAGCCTGTGGCTGGGTCAGGAGGTGACTCCAGCCCCTCCCTGGGCTCCTGACCCTTGCAGAGTGGCCGGGCAAGTGCTGTTCTCCCTGGAGGACTCATAGCAAGGGCCAGCTGAAGGGGGTGGGGTGGAGGAATGGCTGGGTTGCAAGGTGGGGCCGTACTACTTTGTTTTCCTGAGGGATGCGGGCAAAGGTGTGTGCAGGGAACCATAGTATGTGGCTGCCAGTGTGCTAAGAGTTTTCCTATACCCCCTCGCTTTGACCCCACATAACAAAGAAAGGCGAGGGTTGGGGAGATGATGGCACTGTTTACTCAAGGTTAGAACCCATGCTTGATATTGTTATAAGTCCAGGACTTTGATCTCAAAGTCAACACCTTGCCTGTCTGTAGGACTGTGCACCTGGCCTCAACTCCCCCAAAAGCAGGGACTGAGCACACCTTTGCTCAGTAAAATTAGTGGCTGCCAAACCTACCTTGGCCAGTTCAAAGAGCCTGGCTAATTCCAGGGCATCCTGAAGCCCTGGGTCCTGGCTGGGATCACCCTCCTGCCTTCCATCCCTCAGTAATGACTGCATCCAGCTGGACGGGTGAGTCAGTGCCCTCATTCTCACGTATCTGGGAGGGGAGGCTTCTCCCTGCTGTCAGTTTGGCTACATCAGCTGGTATGGGGGTGCCCTGGCAGTCAGGCTGCGATCAGCCAGGCCCTGGAGCTTGGCAGCCTTCCTATACTACATCACAAGGTTCGTCCTTTCCCTAACCCACCAGCCTCGCCCCTGGGATCAGAGAACCACTTCTAGAAGCTTCTAGACACTTCTACCATGTCCTGGATCAGGCTGTGGTGACCTCTGGTACATGGCTCCCAGAGTCCCTGTCCTGGCCTCAGCAGAAGCCTGCTTCCCAGAGCACCCAGCCAGGCACAGAACTTGCTTCCCAGAGCACACAGCCAGGCTCAAAGGCCAGACTGCTGGTTCAGAGCCAGTCGGAAGCATATGAGGAGAAGGAATTGGGCCCAACCGCCCAGCAGTGAGGGAAGTGGATCTTGGCTGGACCTTCAGGTGGGATGTGTGGGAGGGTAATCTCCAATTGGACTGTGCAGGTAGGCACAAGACCATCTGCTGAGTGCCAAGGCAAACATCACACCACATGCTAGGGTGGCCTTCACCTTAGGGGGAGGAGACAGAGCATCAGCCCGTGTTCCGGCAAGGTGGCAAACTTTCAGGTCCTGTTTCTCATCTACAAGATGGGTTTAATAAAGCCAGGCTTGTTCTGTTCAGGCCCTGCAGCCATTTCCACAGAGGGCCTGGCCAAAGGCCTGTGTGCCGGCCTACTGCCAATACAGACATTTCTTTACACCCCCTGTGTTGCTCAACAAGACCTGCGCCATCTTCTCTTGGTCCCTTTCCATGTTCATCATCGTTGGATGAGGAAGAACCTAGGGGCATTTTGCACAAGGCTTGCCTTGCCCTGAAGTGAAGTACCTCACAAGAGACAGAGCAAGCTTTGTGCCCTCCCTTAGACCCGTCCCTCTGCACACTTGATCCCATGAAGAGCCCGAGGTTCCAAATGGGAACTAGGGTATTGTTGGCATCACTCTTCTGACTTTAGTAATTTGCTCCAGGAATCAAGCATGTACTAGCTGCTAAGGGTGGCACTTGGGCACATAGTCCCTATCCAAAAGGGTTCATGGGGAAAAGAGAAAGAGATAAGCTAATGACCTCTAGCTCAGACAGATACCAACAAGCTGGTGTGAGGCATATTTCAACCGTGGAATCTCATTTGTGAGCGTTATCAGTGCAACAGACTCGGGGTTCAAGAGGCTAAGCAGAGGAGTTCAGGAGAGGCAGAGGGCCTGGAGGCCCTAGGCGCTAGCAGGAAGAATTGCCTGGACTGGCCTGGGCTGGCCTAGAGCAATGCCTCTAGGGAACTCAGGTGTTCTGAACAGCCTAGTAGTACAGGTGTGTGAAGCCCCCATGGAGCCCTGGGATATAACCAGCAAGAGGCATGTGGGCACCCTGTGGCCCATATCTCTGCCTTCCAGGAAATGATTGGATGAGGTAAGACTCACCCCTAGCATATTTAAAGAGCACCTTCACCAGCAGATCTCCAACTGTGGGTGTGGCATATGAAATCTGATGTCACTCTCCTCCTCTGGTGATGCTGCCAGCCCCTCTGTGAAGGAAAGATATGCACTCAGATTCACACACCATATCCAGAAGGCAAGGACCCCCCCCACACACACACACACAGCCTATCTCCACTGAAGAAGCTCTTTGAAGAATTTCTCCCATAGATTTCAGCAGCTGAAACACTTGGTTCCCAGGTGGTGGAGCTGTACGGAAAGGTTTAGGAGGCGTGGCGTTGGAGAGAGTGCATCACTGGGGCTGGGATTTGAGGGTTCATATCCTCACCCACTTTCAGTTCTTGCCTCTCTGCTTTGTGCTTGAGGCTAAAAATGTGGTCTCTCAGCTGCCTGCTCTGGCCAGCTTGCCTGCCACTTGTTGCCACGCTTCCCCACCATGATGGAACCCTCTGAAACCTTAAAACCCCAAATAAACTGTTTTTCCGTAAGTTGCTTTGGGATCTGGTGTTTATCACAGCAGGAGAAAAGCAACTAATACAAGGCCAAGGCCAACATAGCAAGATGTTTCTTTCCTTCCACTATGTGGGACCTAGGGACCAAACTCAGCATCACCTTATCTGCTTAGCCATCTTACAGCCCCAATGAACCTCCTGTTTTGTTTGTTTGTTTGTTTTGTTTTGTTTTTCAAAAACGGTTTATCTGAGTATCTCTGGCTGTCCTGGAACTCACTCTGTAGACCAGGATGGCCTTGAACTCTGAGATCTGCTTGTCTCTGCCTCCTGAGTACTGGAATTAAAGTTATACACCACCACCTGGCTAAGAACCTCTTGCTATGGCCCAACTCCTATATTTTGCAGATGATGAAATTGAGACACAAATGTGACTTTGGGGCTGAAAAGTTGTCCCAGTGGTTAAGAGTACTGATTGCTCTTCCAGAGGACCTGAGTAAGATTCCCGGCATCCACAGAGTGGCTCACAACCATCTATAATTCCAGTTCCAGGGGATCTGATGTATTTCTTCTGTCCTCTGCTGGCATAAGGCACACACATGCTGCTCAAATATATATGCAGCCAGAACACCCATATATATAAACTAAAAATACAATCGAAGAGGAATGTGCCTTTCTACTGGTGACCAGTGAGACATGGAAAATGGACCTAGACTTCTGCATTCTGCCCAAGGGTTCTCCCATAGACACCTGCTTCTGTCACCTGCTAATGGATATCCCTGCCCAGCTGCAGTTCTTGGTGTCCTGCCTCAAGATGGAAGGAATAGACTGAGCTTCCTGTCCTTTCAACCACTGCCCATTCCTATCCCATGATTCCTCTCTCCAAAAACCTCCACACGACTCTCCTTACACACAGCCCTGCTATGACCACACGGCACACTTCATCTCTGTGAAAATCTCCAGGTGCTCATTCATCCCTGCCACACACAGGCACAGTCCTGTTCCAGGGGTGCCTCTTCTGACTTTCATGGGCACCAGGCATGCACGTGGTGTGTACGTGTACATGCAGGCAAAACATTCATACATAAAACTAAATAAATTAATTTGTAAAAGAAGAATACTTAGGAATAAATTTAATCAAAGATGTGAAAGATCTATACATTGAGAACTATAAGACACTGGTGTATAAAGTTGAAGAAGATACAAGTAAATGGAGATATTCATGGATTGGGAGAAATAATATTCTTAAAACATCCACACTACCCAATGCCATCTACAGTTAATGTTGTCCCTCTCAAGATTCCAATGAAAATTTTTGAGAAAATAGGAAAAAAAAAGTTCTAAAATTCGTATAGAACCACAAAGACTCCAGTCAAAGCAATCTTGATTACAAAGACCAAAACTGCTACAGGCATCATACTACCTCAGCTTAAAATATACTGCAAAGCTACAGTAATCAAAACAACAGGGTACGGTCACAGAAACAATTAAAGAGATCAATGTAGCAGAATGCCCAGAAACAAATCCATATTTAATAAAATCAATTGTTTTAGGACAGTTTCCTCCATAATCGGTAGTGACACAGAAAAGAATGAAACGTAGGTCTTTATCTCATAACACACGCAAGCATTCAAGATGGATTATTAAGATGTCCTGGTAGAGAGAATGAACTTGTAAAATGTAAGGGAAATGCCCCCACAACGCTGGTCCTTGCGATGGATTTTAGTATATGAAATAAAGACGCAGACAATAAGAGCAAACATGGGATTGTCCCAGGTTAAAAGGTTCTACACACCAGAGGAGGCAGCCAGTGGTGTGGAGGCATAGCCCTCAGACTGGAAGCAAATATTTGCAAATTGCACACATGAAAAGGAGTTGACATTCAAACTACATGGAGCACTCAAGTAACTCCATTGTAAGAAAACACATAAGCAATTAAAAATGGCCGAGGGGTCAATTGAACACTGTTTAAAAACAACAAACAAACAAACAAAACCTCATGCCAACCAGATGCCTCATGGGTAAAGGCACCTGTGGCCAAGCCTGAAGTCCTGCGTGACCCTCATGGTGGATGCAAAGAACTGACTGCCGGGAGCTGCCCACTGATCTCCACACACTCAAATAAATAAGTGTAATTAAAAAAATGCTCAGCATCACTAAAAACACAAGGAAAGATCTCCCAAACCTGTTAGTTCGGCTGCTAACAAAAAGATCAAAGCTAACAAGTGCTGGCAGGAGTGTAAAGACGGAGTCCTTGCACACCGCCAGCGCAGATGTGGGCTAACGCTGCCGTTAGCGGAGAGAGGATAGGAATGACTCCAAGATTTAAAACAGTGCTCGGGGCTGATGCAGGCAGACCACCTGTGGGTGGGGAACTGGAGGAAACAGAACCTGTACGGAAAAGAGACCTCTGTGCTGTGTCCAGCCGTAGCAGAGATAAGGAATGAGCCTAGGCGTCCTCCCACAGACAGGTAAAGACGGCTCTGAGTACAAAGCACAATAGGAGAGACTGGAGAGCAAACTCAGTGCTTGCTCTCAACCCACATATGAAAAGCAAGGTGTGGTGCCCGGGCTGGTGATCCCAGTGCTATGGAGGCAGAGACGGGCCGATCCTTGGGGCTCAGTGGCCCCCTAGCCTAGTTGGCAAGCTCCAGGCTGGTGAGAAACCTTGTCTCAAAATGAAAGTGAACAAAACCCAAAGAACAGTATTTGAGGTGTCCTCTGGTTTCCACATGCATGTGCACGCAAGAGCATGCACACCTGAGCACATGTACACACAGGGAGGAGGTGAATAAACACAGCTCTTCCTCCCGGTTTCCAGAAGCTGATGATAGCCTACTCATCCATCCTCCTTGACCCATCGTCATAGCCAGAAAGCATTTTGGTAAAAATGGTGTACCGCCTTTCTGGCCTTGAGAATTAACTTCCAGCTCTTGGTGTGGTATACAAAGCTTCCCTGACTATGATCAATGCCTTCTGCCCAAACCATCCCATCCTGCCTCATGCCCACACCCATTCTTGGCCCCAGCTGGACAAACACGTGGCACTTCCAGCTGCCCCTCGACCCAGAGCACTAAGATGTGCTCAGACCAGCTTCCTGCCCTTTAACCTCAAGGTCTGCTGGTGGACTTGTTTTTAAATTCCTTTCTCTCCACAGGAATGTTCTCCAAGGGCCAAGCCACCTTCCCGCCTCTGGACTTTTGGAAACCCTGGGACACAAGGGATTCACTGTAGATGGCTCACACAGCAAGCTCCTCACACAAAACAAGCACAGTATTTTAGTCATAGGCAATACAGGGTCTGAAATTAAAGTCAGGGGATAAAGGAAATATGGAACCCCTCCCCTGAAAAGCAATGTGAGGGCTGATGGAACACACCACACCATACACACATACACACACACACACACACACACACACACACACACACACACACACACACTGGGTGGGGGTGGACACAACAAATAGCTTAGCCAAGTAGCCCAATCTTCACTGATATGCAAAGTTCCCAACCAGCTCAAACACACAGAATAATAAAAGCCACTGAGATGTTCTGGCTTGTCCCCTCCTTTCTGCCTAGGTAGGTCTGGGTCTTGCTTAATGGCAAAGGTTACACACAGGTGCAGCCCCAAGGGACCTGCATTCCTGACTCTGGTAGTTCGATTTTCAGTTTTCTAGAATAGCCCTTTCTGTGCTGTGTCTGCAATGTGTTGGATCTGATAAAAGATTGCCTCAAAGTTCAAAAGGGAGCAAACTTTGTAAGCCATTTGTAAGAGATCCCGTGGATGCCGGTGAGGCAGTATCAGTGGGTGACGATAGAGCAAAAGGAATCCCACAGCTCATCCGTGGGTGGGCTAACTGCTCAGCTCCATCCCTGATTGCCTGTCTACAGGAAGGGGACTCTCACAGTCTTGACTTCCCCAGGCAGGGGAGCACACACTGGGTGCTCCCTTCAGATGCTGGGGACAGTGAGATGGCTCAGCAGGTGAAGGTGCTTGCAGCCAAGCCTGATGACCTGAGTTCAATCCCTGGGACCCACACAAGGGAAGGAGAGAACTAACTCCTGCTAGTTGTCCTCTGACTTTCCCCACACACACTGTGGTGTGTACATACACATGTGCAGGAGTGTGTTCACACCAGATAGATAGATAGATAGATAGATAGATAGATAGATAGATAGATAGGCATAAAACTTTTTGATTTTAAAGGTTGGCTAAGATGGTAGCTTCTAAAAGAGACAACCATGAGCAAAACAGGTGGATATTTAATCAATAAGAATAGACTCTCTGAGCTATGCAGGCAAGCACAGCTACAGCTAGGGAAGGCAGACAGGAGCCTGCTCTGTTGGAGGACCAAAGACACCACATTCCATCTTTATAGCCTGTAAATGTGACCTCATCTGGAGAAAGGGCTGTTCCAGATATAATTAAGAGAAGAGCCTCGAGGCAAGGATGATCCAGGATGATCAGGATGAAGTGTGAGGCTGAAGTGGCCACAAGCATCCAGGCAGGCACAAGGAGATAGTGGAGAAGCAGAGGCGTGAAGAGAGATGGAGGGAGATCTGAAGGCGCTGGTGTTGAAGATAGGAGCGAGGAGGCCACGAACCAAGGCTTGCCTGCAGTCACCAGGATCGGGGAGAGGCGAGGAATAGATTGTTCCCTGGAGCCCCTAAGAGGAGCTTGGCTTTGTGAAGACACCTTGGTCTCAGCCCAGTGATGCTGACTTTGGTCTTGTGGCCTCTGAAACTTAAAGAAGATAGATCTCTGCGGTTGGAAGCCATCATGCTCATAGTAGCTCATTACAGCTGTCCCAGGAGATCCAGGCAGGTCCTGAAGGCCAACCCATTTTCATCTTACTTGGACATACCCAAAGACACATAGCATTCTAGAGTCTTAGCCAAGGCCCTGTCCTACTGGGCTTCCTCCTGGCCATGCTGAGACCCCAAAAGACCAAGATGGGGAACTCCCAGTTGCCATGGTGACTTACAGCTGCCCTAGAGTGGTCAGCACTACCCCCAGGCTAGATGTTTGCCTGCCACCTGAGTCCCATCCTAGGTTCTATGGGACAGAGTTGGGGAGCGGGAAACAGTTTATAAAGATCTACCCCAGTGTAAGAAGGAAAAGAAATTGGACCAGGCCAGGGAATTGCAACGCTAGGCAGATGAATCATCAGCCCACCCAGGCAAGAGCTGTCCATTGAGGTGGCTGGGAGTTTATAGCCTACCATGGTCTGAATGTGGCTTGGGGTTGACTCTTGGAAAGTCGTGCTTAAAGTGTGTGTTGGGGGATGTAGGGGGGGTCAGAGTACAAGTTTGAGTATCATTCCTTAGGTGCTATTTAACTTCACTGTGAGATTCTCAGCTGGCCTGGAACTTGCTTGCCAAATAGGTCAAGCTGGCTTGCCAGTGAACCCCGTGCATCTGCCTGTCTCTGCCTCCCTGGTGCTGGGATTACAAGTGTGCACCACACCCTGCATTTTCCATTTGTGTTCTGGGGGATCAAACTCATGCCCTTGGGCTCCCAGGGCAAGCCATCTGCACAAGGCCTCCTGCTGAGCTGTGGTTGTTGTTGAGGAGGTATTAGAGGGTGTGCCAATAGCAGATGAGTAAGAGACTGAAAGACATGACTGTCTTCTTCCCAGGACAGGCCCATTTTCCTGAAAGTCAGCTGTTAGAACCAAGACGGCATCTTCAGTTTCATCCGTCCTACAAGTGTCGGCTCACCTTCCTGCTTGTCCACAGTCATGACCCAGCAATGTGCGGCTGCCCAGTCTTGAATTTCCAGCTTCCAGAACTATGACTTAAGTAGACATTTTTTTCTTTCTGATTTCTCCAGTTCCAGGGCGTGTGTTACAGCAGCCACTGGTAGGGAGACACCTCCGTCTTGCACTGGAGAGAAACACCGTCTGCTCTGGAGCGGCAGAAGCAGCCGAGGCGGGAATTCAAGGAGGCAGCAGCTGCTACACATATGGGCAGGGCAGCCTCTTCAAAGGTGGCTCTGGGCAGCGCGTGGAACTCAAGTCATGGTCTACAAACAAGGAGAGTCTTCCACCGCCACCTTCAACTCTTCCTGGATGACTCTGACAGCACCCAATGTCCATAGATCCTCTCCGCCCAGAGAGAGAACTTGTTAGAAATACAGATTCTATTATGGGCCCTAGAGTCCATAAAAACACATATAAATTAGACTCACTTATTTATTGGGAGAAGGCATGTCAGGGTGTGACTGTGGAAGGAGTCAGTCTCACCTTCCACCATGTGGGTCCCAGGGCTTGAACTCAGACCGTTAGGCTTGACAGCAAGCTCTTCTTCCTGCTGAATCATCTCGCTTGCCTGACATTCTGTTTTGAGAAGCAATCACTTGACCAGAGGCCAAGGACAGCACCAATCTGTTTTGTTAGAGCCCTAGTATAATATGAGTCATGTGTGATGGCTCAGGCCTTTAATCCCAGCACTCAGGAGGCAGAGACAGGTGGAACTCTGTGAGTTTGAGGCCAGCCTCATCTATATAGTGATGATGTAGATGTAGTCCAAGACAACCAGACTGCGTAAATAGACCCTATCTCAAAAAAATTCTTTCTAAACTTAAGACTTAGGGACTAGAGAGATGGTTCATCAGTTAAGAGCACTGGCTGTTCTTCCAGAGGACATGGGTTCAACTCCCAGCATCCACAAGGAAGCTTACAACTGTCTGTAACTCCAGTTCCAGGAGATCTGGACACTGTACATAAGTGGGGTACAGACATACACATAAAAATAATAAAATAATACTTTATATAACATTTCAATAATTATAATTAATAATTAATAAAATAATAAAATAATATTTTTGCATATTTTACAGAGAAGACTATGAGACGGAAACATCGACTTTTACACATGTCAACTTGATAGCTCTCTCCCATTATTTTAAATACAAATAAAAAGCTTCCCACCAAGGCTGGGATGTGGCTCAGTTGGTAGAGCGCTTGCCTAGTGCACACAAATCCCTGGGTTTAATCCCCAGAACTCCAGAAACCCGGTGTGGCAGCACATGCCTGTAACCCAGTCATATAGGAGGTAGAGAGGGAGGAGGATCAGAAGTTTGGGACCCTTCTCAGCTTCTCAGGAGTTTGAGGCCAGCATTTGGGTGGGGGCCTCTCAGTCACACCCCCAGCAGGCAGCTCTGGCTAATCTGTGGAACAGTCCTGAGCACTGCAGGGACCTCAGGCCTTTCTGACCTCCCTGGCTACAGCCACACCTGCTCCACTGAATGCCCACATGGCCACCTGTTCCCGCTGACTTCCCCCCTCAGCTACGTCTGCTCTAGCAGCCCTTCGTCCCAGATTTCCCTTCTACATGAGGCCTTTAATCTTTGCAGGTTTTTCCCCCCTTAACATCCCTGACTCTCTTGTGAAATGCAAATTAATTAGCGTCTAATTACTCCCTCCTCACTGAGTCTGCAGCCTTCTCTGTCAGGTTTCTGTTGAACATCTCTCTCATCAGCTGAGAACACAGCCCATTAGGAACAATGTAGTTTAGGGGGAGGCAGACAGCCCCTCCCCCTGCCTCTCAGGCTTTGTCAGAAACCAGCTAAGCGGAAGATTCCAGAAGTACACCCGTTTCGACCCCACCTGCCACTCATTCTAATCACCGGCCTCATTTCAGGGAACTGACTGTAGTTTGTGCCCTGGGCTGTTGCTAGGTCAAGGTACGAAAGCCAGCCTCTCGCCTCAGGGAGGCTGCCGGATGGGGAGCCAAGATCTGCCTGTGTGCAACTGTCCATGCCCTGCCAGCCAGTAAGGAAATGTGGAGCATGCCCAGGGACACGGCGTAGTCTTTCAACCCAGACGGCTAAGTTTTACTTTAGGAGGTGACAGCCAACTCGAGCTGGCTGTCAGCCTTTGCCCCCAGTCTTCCTGAAGCCAGCCTGCATAGGGGAGAAAGGGTCACCAACTCTCTGGAAGACCGACAGCTTGGGTCCCTCAGGGAGCTGAAGATGATGGACTCAGTACTGGGAGAATTAGCCCAGTCTGGATTGTGCTGGGCACGGTTGTCTCAATGTACGAATATGTTTACATGTGTTTGAGTACGAATGAGCATGTGTACACATTCCTGTCCAGGCCAGAGGTCATTTCTCAGGGAATCCTCTACCTTGATTTTTAGGGACAAGATCTCTCACTGGCCTTGAGTTCGCAGATTCTGCCGAGCTGTCACGGGATCTTGTCCCATCTCCCCGGCACTGGGGTTACAGACGGGCACTACCACGCTTGTCTTTCCACGGGTGCTGGGGACTGAACTCAGGTCCTCATACTTTTGCAGCGATCACTTTACCAACCCTGTCCCCGCCCCGAATCTCTCCGAGTACCATTCTTTACCTCTGATGACTACTACTCTCTTTCTTTAGGCAGGGTCACTTTATACTTTCCTGGTTTCTGAAATTAATGGCGCCTGTGCTGAAAATGTGTGCCCTGGGCCTGCTGGGAACAGCTGGCGCCAAACCTCCACTCTTCCGATAGAGATGTGGGAGTGGCTAGTTCTCAGAGGAAAGGGACTCCTGGGAGAAGACACCTTTCCCAGACCCTGCCTTGGGGGGACTGACACCCATACCTGCCCGCTCCCACCATCTGCCTGAGACCCTGGCAGGAAGTCGCTCATAGAGTTCTTTTGGCTTCAGGTCACCTGGCTCTCCTCTGCCTCGGACAGACAGGTCACCCCTCAACTTCAGCAGCGCCTGATCAGGGTTTAGATGTCCTGACTCCCGGTTCATTGCACTCCTTAAATGCCACACAGTTCACTGTGGCCTAGAAAAGGCAGCTCTTGGCCCATGGAGAGCAACTCACTCTCTGCCTCCAGTGGCCTGGCCTCCAGAAGATTGGGCCAGTATCCAGAAACTGATGAGGAGGGATGGTGCTGGGGAGGTTGGAGAGAGGGGCATACACCTTTCTGTGAGAGAGGTCCCTAGTTTCTGCGGCTGAGAACTGAGGAAGAACCCTCTGGTGGCTAAGGCAGGAGACAGGCCAAGGGAGGCAAAGGCCCCAGTGGATAGAGGGAGCCCTGTGAAAGATACTACGGTGGCAGAGGGTAGGGACTATGGCCTAGCTGGCCCTTAGCCATGTGCTCCAGGGATTGCTCCTGGTCTTTCTAAGCTGAGAAAAACCCAGCTAGTATTTCCCAAGGGGGCTGTTGAGTCATACATAGCCCTATGCTGCCAGGCCAGTCTTGGGAGAAAACACCTTTCCCATACCTGGCCCAGACCCTGCCTTGAGGGGACTGCCACATACACCTGGCCCCTCCTACTACCTGACTTGGACCCTGGCAGGAAGTAGCTCAGATAGTTCTGTTGGCTTCGGGTCACTTGGTTGTCCTCTACCTCAGACAGACAGGTCACGGGGTCACCCCGCTTGGCTGAGGACCTGGTGATTTAACTGCTGAACAGGCACTAGCTCCATTCCCTGGGCCCTGAAGCTCCCCGAGGAAGCATGAACACAACCCCATCTCTCACCCCCAACTCGGTCAGTAACACCAATAACACCCAGGGCTTCACTGGGGTTCGTTTGAGATGTGACTGCAACACTGGTCAGAGTCCCGACAGGCTGTGATGGGCCCTGTGGCCAAGAGCCAAGAAAACATGGAGGCAATGTGGGCTGCATCGGCTGGAGAGAGGTCACGCTTCTATCAAGTGTAAAAGGTTGGTAGAGGTCTCCTAGTTGTGAGCCCTGGGGGGCTTTGCTAAAGCAGGTGGCATCTAAGCTGGCCCTGGAGGGTGGATGGAACTCCATCCAGGCTCAGAGCATCAGGAGATCATGACACACAACCAGGTTGGCTGGACTTTTAAGGCCTGGAGTTGAGTTGGGGACCATCAAGAGAAGGACATTGAGTGGGATTAGCAGGGAGCTAGAGAAGGTAACAAAGCAAGGTGGCCTAAGATTAGGGTAACAGAAACAAATCACTGAGGACTACAATGACAGGAGCCAGGGGTGGAAGTATAATTTACTTTCTATTGCTTATTTGGCTTACAATTGCCAATGATAGTCCTTTGTTAAGAGGAGTCGAGCAGGAAGCAGGCAGACCAGGAAACTACTTACTGTCTTGCTTGGCACGTTCCTTACAAAAGCCCAGATCCACCTACAGAGGGAATGACACCACCCACAGAGGACTGAGCCCTCCTGATTAACAATGAAGAGAATGCGCCTCAGGCCAATGTGGTGGAGGCAAGTTCTCAGACAAGGTTCCCTCTTCCTAGGTTTGTGTCACCTTGACAGAAACAAACTAAAACAGGGGGTGTAAGGACAGTTGCCCAGAGACAAATGAGGAGATGGCTGCCTGCAACCAGCAGAGGACAGAGGACCTGGAAATGATCTTGGAAGGATACATCCAAATGTAGGGTGCCTGGGGACAGTCCGGAAGCAGGATGAAAGTATAAATGTGTGTATAGTAGGTCTGGGGACTGGAAGGGCAACTGACAGCAAAGGCTGAGGTTGGGGCCTGCGTCCTGGCTCCAGGGTTCGAACTACTGGGCATTCTCTTAAACTGGAGCGGTCTAATTTGGGGCTCAAGCGAGAGATCAAGGCTGCTGATAAAGTGATGATGGGAAGATGGGTGGCCAGAGAGCTGCTGAAGAGAGGGAGCCCTGGCTGGGTGTGTGGAGCGCACCTTCCTCATGCTAATTTATGTATTTCCTTCCGTCTTTGTCTCAGAAAACCTCTGGCTTCTTGACAACTACACAAGGCTCGACTCTGGCTTCCCCTCCACACTCTCCCAGACCCTACACTGGGTAGTGGCAATCCTCTCTGGGAGTTTACAGCTTAATAACCTACCATACTACAGGGGCCCTGAGGCGTTGAGGCTAGGAGACCCTTACCATCCCACTGTACCCACTGACCCCACTTGCCAGACCCTCCTAATCTTTTTTCTTTTTTTGAGACAGGGTTTCTCTGTATAACAGTTCTGGTTTTCCTGGAACTCTCTCTGTAGACCAGGCTGGGATTAAAGGCGTGCGCCACCACCGCCCAGCAGACCCTTCTAACCTATCCACTCCTCTCTGCTACATCCATCAACACCCACCCGCATGCTCTGTACAAACAAGGAATCATCTGGTAGTGTAGGGAGCCCCAGAGCTGCGGGGCTCATTTGCCCCAGCACCAGAGCCCGTCCAACCTGACCGAGGCAAACCTTGTGTAGAGGTCACTGCTCCGGGCATTCCTCTGGGCAAAGTTCCAGGTCGCTCTCAGCTTCCTCTTAACCTTCTACTGCTCCCCACCCCTGCCACCTCCCCAGCTGCCTATGGCCTCAGTCCACCGCACTGTCACTAACAGCTGACACAGCTTTCCCAGTCCTCCCACAAGAAAAGAGGAATTTGAGCCTGATTTGGAGGGGACTCCTAAAGCTAACATCAGGCCTGATTGGCATGAACACCCCCACTCCCCCCAGAACTCCAGGCCAGCTGTGGCATGCAGGGGAGCTGAAGGAAAAGGTGCTGTGGGGAAGAAAGCCACACTTCAAATCCCCAGGGCGGCCGTGCCTTCTTCTTGTTTCTTTTGCCCTATCCTGCCTCTGGGAGCCGGTCTGGGGGAGGAGGAGGAAACCATGATGGGGAGATGGAAAATATTCTTGTTATTGTTCTAAGGCCGCAGCCTGTGGCTGTGGAGGGAGGGCGGGGGGAGGATGGGGGGAGAGGTTAACAAGATTAAAAAAGCCATAATGAGGCCACAGCACAAACCCTGCAATTATGCTCCCAAATTTAATCAAAACAGCTTCCCGCACTGGGCCTGTAACGTATCTAACAGGCCCCGTCAGGTTCTGCCTCCCAGGCCCAGCACTGAGATAGGACAGGGCCCTGAAGTCTTTTTGCAGAGGAGGCGCAGAGCAGAGTAGGCCTGTCCTGGCATTTCCCACCTACCCCAGCTCATCCAGGTGAGCTCATCCTCAGAGCTTCTTTTCCTCCTGCTCCCCAACCTCCACCCTGTCCCTATAGCACAACCACGAGCTATGTGTGGCCCCTGGCTCCCTCAGGGAACCCCCAGGGCTAGCTCTTCTCCTGGTCACAAACAGATGTTTATGCAATGCCTGACTTTCTGGCAGGCTGAGAGGAAGGTAGGTAGGTTTGTTTGCTTGTTTCGGTGCTGGGTTGAATAGAGCCTCATGCATGTTTCCCAGTCCAACGGGAGAAATGAGTGGCACACGCTGTCCCCATCAGCAAACCTGAGGTCAGGCTACATCTCTGTCAACAAATCGGATGAGCCTCTAGCCTGAGCTGCATCTCAGTTTCCTCCTAATCTGGCAAAGTTGATTGACATGGTACCATTCCATTAAAAAAAATTAGTATGTTTATTTTGGAGGATGGAGATGGACATGCCACATCCTGTGTGTGGAGATCAGAGGGAAACTCCTGGGAGTCAGTTCCCTCCTCCCACTATGTGGGTCCTGGGGATTGAGCTCAGGTCCTTAGCCTTGGCAGCAGGCATCCTTAGCCACCATTTCTAACAGTGACTTGTAAGAAAGCTCGGGTTTGTGACAAGGCCTGTGTTGCCTTTGGGGATGTGCTCACTGTGGGAAGTCACGTGAAATCCACAGGCTCTGGGTGGGCTGGAGGTTAGGAATAAACACAGGTGGTTAAAGTCCAGCCGCACAGGATCTTCCTGGGAGGAGGGACATACAGAAACGAAGAGATGAAGGCTATTGCAGAGCTGAAACAAAGGTGCCGAGGTCCAGAGCGTCACACAACTGGCTCGAGATGACACAGGAGGCTAACACCAGGGGGTGAACTTAGAACCTGGAACTTTTTGGCCCTGATCCCAGAGCTCAAAGCCCTTTTCATGGCAGAGAAGCTGGCAGTTTGGGGTTGAGTCCCCTGAGGGCTGTTATGTTCATTGTTCTCGTGTGTCTGGACACTTTGTGGAGGCCAGTTTCCTGCCTGGAAAGTAAAGCCATGGTGGTGACTGTCACATGGGGCTCCCGTCTTAGGACATCCTTCCCAGCCAATGAGCCTCCTAGAGGAAGCAGAGATGGCTCAGGGCTCCTGCCAGGGTCTCTCTTGCTCCCAGACATAACTCCCCAGGACCAAGATGTGGACCCAGCTCATCCAGAACCTTGCCAAGCACACATATGTTCAGGAAGGCTGTCCATCCACTCCTCTCTGCCCCAGGACCTCTGATAACTCCATGGGGAGCCAGTGCACAGCTAGTTTACTGGAAGCAACCACACCCCTCCTGGGAGTGCACTGGTGTTTGGAGACAGTGGGAAGAAGCCGAAGATAATCTCAGAGGATACGGTGATGACGGACTTCACCAACTGACTGAAGGGGAAGGAGATGGCTTCAGGATATTGGGTCACAACCAAATACAACCTGGATAAGGGTGACTGGGACCAGAGAGTTTAGGGAGCTGGTTCTCAAGCAGCGTGTCTCAACCCCATGTCAAACTTCTATCTCCAAAAAATATTTCCACTATGACTCATAACAGTAGCAAAATTACTGTTATGAAGTAGCAACAAAGATAATTTTATGCGTGGGGGTCACCACAACACGAGAAATGGTACCAAAGGATGGCGGGATTAGGAAGGTTGAGAGCCACCAGGCTAGAGTCTCAGCAATTCTCAGAGGCAATACCAAGAACTGAATGTGATTTTTGTCAGCCAGGGCCTGAGCTTTTCCACATTCAAGAAACAGTTCAAAGGGATTATTGCATACACTTAGCCCTTCCCAGCTGCCCAGGCAACAATCCTGGTCAAAGGTACTCTTATCCCTGGCCTCAAGGACTCAGGAGGCAGCTGTGAATGAGAACAGAGCTAGATCCACCTAGAAGGCCAGAAGGAAGATCAAAATCAACCTCCAGCTGGGTAGCCCATAGGGTCAGTTACTCAGCCTCTCTGTTGATAGGACTGATAATAACCCTGCCTTTTCAAATCCGAGGGTGAGTTTTTAAAAACCAAGAGACCTGATAGGAGTGGGGGTGCACACCTTTAATCCCAGCACTTGGGAGGCCGAAGCAGGCAGATTTATGTGAGTTTGGAGCCATCCTGGTCTACATAGGCCAGCCAAGCACTTGAGACTCTGTTTTTTTAAAAAAAAAATCAAGAGATCTCCTTTGACCAAGTGGTTTGTAGCTTGTTCTTAAGAGGATTAAGCAAGCACTTATTTCCCAGGGACATAAGGTAGACAGCCCTGAGAGCTGCTAGAGAGGGAGAGATAAGGGGCTAGGAGAGAGGGGCAGGGAGGGGAGTGTGATCCTGGGGTAGAAAGAGCTGAGGGGAGGGGGCAGCTGCTGAAGCTGAAAGGATGGGCAGGATCCCGCCGGCTAGGGTGGAGAGGAGCTAGTTCCAGCCAGGAACTGAAGGAGCAACAGAACACAGGGAGGACAGACAGACAGAAGGACAGAGAATGCACGTGTGTGTGTGTGTGTGTGTGTGTGTGTGTGTGTGTGTGTGTGTATACGCATTTTATTTGCCACTGATGTGTGTGATTGGACACTCTCTGGGCATATGTATGTATGTGAGTGGTGGATGGTATGAAATGTGTGTATTGTGTGGTGTATGCATGTGTGTGTGTGTGTGTGATATATGGTGTCTACATGTGTTTGTATGGTATGTGCTGTGTGCGCAGTATCAGGGCCAGGTGTGTTGGGGATTTCTTACTTCCCAGTAGAGAGAAACTTTGGCAGAGGACAGCTCTGTACAGGAAGCAGTGAGGCCTGGGGGTAAGAAACAGGAGGAAGCCTCACTGACAGACCTTTTTAAAAGGGAGGAGCATAAACAGAGGTCCCCTTTCACACCAGGGTGGTCCAGCCCATTCACCCTGTTTGTGGGGCAGGACAGGTGAGGGAAGCCACGCCCGACTACAACCTCACTGTCACCCCATGTTGTTGAAGAACAGAGGCCTGACAATGTTGATCTAAGGCTGCTAGTGACATGCTGGCCAGGGGTCTAGACTGCAGCCAGCAAGACCAGGCCAGAACCTAGTGTTTTCTGCCCTCGCAGTGGCAACCGAGCCTCTGGGCTATCAGTTGACAAGTCCATGCCTCTCCTGATAGCCATGCCTTGGGTTTTGCCCCTCTGAGAATCTGATGTGAACTCTGAACAGGAGGGGCACTGTCAAACTGGAACTCCCGTGCCCTCCCGCAGATACTGGTGTGACCACCACAGCTCAACACAGCTTCTGTAGCCAGGTGGTGGCCTCTCTGGGAGCTAGCCCACTTACCAGCCTGGGGCCTCTATTTCTTCATCTATGACAGAGCAAATGACTCTCTGGCACCCAGCTCTTGAACTTCGGTGAAGGGCAGTGAGGGGTGTTGGTGTGGCTAAAGGTGTCTTGCTTCTGGCTGGCCCTTAAGTTGCTAAGTCTGGAAAACAAAGGGTAAGACAAAACTCAGGATTTAGTCACTTATTAATTCTCCCCATAGCTAATCAGCGGCCTAGTAGCCAAACTAAGATTCAGACTGGGACTGGCCAGCACCAGAACCAAAGTTTGGAACACCCCAGTCTAGAGAAGGCAACAGGAACCAAGCACCAACAATGCAGAAGGGTTGGGTTTGACCCAGGGTTATCCTGCCCGCCTCAGAATTCTCTTTCAACATCTCCCTCTGGGCATGGCCTCTGGAAGGTATGGGACCTAAAAGTACATCTGTCACGAGCTGGAGAAACAATGCCTTTGAGAAGACACCCAAGCAAGGAATTTGGGCTCAGAGTCAGTCTCTGTAGCTACTGTCCTCTGTGATCGTCCACAGGTCGTTTCTCCCTAGAAGGTCTCCCTTTTTTCACCTGTAGAGTGTTTATGCCAACTCCTGCCTCTTTCAGTATGGGGAGACTGAAATGGATGTTTCTGCAGCTATGGAGGTAGCTTAGCGGGTAAAGTGCCTGCCACGTACGTGTGAGACCCAAGTTCAAATCCCCACCTCCTATATAAAATCTGGGTGTGGTAGCACACCTGGAACCTTAGCACTGGGAAACCAGGGGGAAATCCCTGGAGCTCCTGGAGCCACTAAGCCTGACCAGTCAGTGAGTTTCAGGCTGGTGACAGATACTATCTCAAAACAACAACAACGAAGAAGAACGAGCACTGAGTGTATAAAATGACCTGAGTTGGAGCCCACACATTAATCTTTCTTTCTAAAAGTAAATATTAAAAAATAATAAAATGGAGAGCAACAAGGAAGACAGCCAGTGCCTCCCCCCCTCCCTCCCCGTGTGCTTGCATCACACACGTCCACGCAGCTACACTGCAGAAGCATTTCTGGTCTGCTTGTGCTAGTTTCTAGACAGAGACACACACACAACTGAGAAATGCCCCTGCCCTCAGAGAAGGGCCCTGGGAGAGGAGGAAGGATGGCTCATATGTCCTGAACACTTACTGGCTAGTAGGTAGGCATGAAGCTAAGGAATTTGCCCCACATGTAATTTTTCCAAATGCCTTGTGAGGACAGAAGAGAAAAAAACGAGGCTTGTGGAGCATGGAGAAGTTTCCAATGTCAGCATAACTAAAAGTCTGTCAGTCCCCAGGTGGTGGTGGCATAAGCCTTTAATCCCAGACAGACGCAGGGGGGATCGCTGAGTCCAAGGCCAGCCTGGTCTACAGAGTGAGTTCCTGGACAGCTAGGGCTACACAGAGAAATTTCATCTCGGAAACACACACACACACACAAACAAAAAGGGGTCTCTTGGTCTCTAAAACATGGATTATTTTCCCCTGAAACCCTGCTTTATACTTGGGGTTCACAACTCAGCCTGCCAGCTGGGGTGAGCACTCCTGGGTAGTCAAAGGGTGGTGGAGGACACTGTGACCTCTGATACTGAGTGACAAGACGATGACATGAACATAGGATGTGGTCACAATTGAAAGGACCTAAGAAGCACACACACACACACACAAATCTCCCAGGGTAGGGGTTATTTGATTTGGATTTTAAGAAACAGAAGGTTTTGGGTTTTTTTTTTTCATTGTTTTTGTTTTCAGATACAGAAAATGAGGTCATTCAGAACAGAGAGCATTTCCTGCATGTGGCAGGCAGACAGAAATCAGACAGCCGTCTCGGGGGATTGCAGATAGGTCTCCAGGACAAGGAGGCGGTCGGGAGACGCGTGGACAAGGCATCTGTCATCAGCAATTCTCCAGCTGAGTCATTCTGAGGCAGCTGCTTCACCTGTCTGAGCCTCTGATCCGACTTCCTTAGATGAATTAGCAGTGCCCAGGGCACAGGGCTGTTAGGTTCGTAAGAGGCAAACCAGGAGAAACCTGGAACATTGCTGGACTTGAATCCTTGTGACCCCAGGAGCTGAGCTGGATGCCAAAAATAGATCTCAGTTTTGCAGATCAGAGAGGCAAGGATCGTGCCAAACGGCACACAGTCAGCAGTGGCAGAGCTAAGATTCAAATCCAGACAGTTTTATGCTTTATCTTGCCTTTTCTATCACCTATCACACACACACACACACTCCTAAATAAAGTATGAACGAAGCAAACCCCACTTTGAATGGTAACATTAAAAGTATCAAAAGGTGATGAACAAGAAATCTTTATCCCAGGAATGTAGATGGGACTACAATCTTAGGGAATCTACCTTTGGAAAATGTCACATCAAAATGTTATAGAAGATTAATTTTTTAACATTAAAGGTTACACTGTATGTGTGTAAATGCATGTGTGAGACATGCACACTCCATGGCACACATGTGGAGGTCAGTGGTCAGCTTGCCGGAGTCAGTTCTCTCTTTCCACCATGAAGGGCCCAAGCTTGTTAGGTAGCGAGCACTCTCACCCACGAGGCCATTTCGCTGACCCTAAATGATTCCTGGATTTTACTGTGAGGGGCGGGGACACCTTCCACTTTTTTATGTTTCATTGAACTATCTGAGTGTTCTAAGTTCTAATCTGTTTTTTTGTTTGTCTTGAGAATTATTTTTATCTTTTTGAGATACTATCTTGCTGTGTGGCCCAGGTTGTCCTAGAACTCAGTCTTCTTTCCTCACGGCTTTCCAAGTATTGATATTAAAGGCCTGCACCTCTCTGGAGAAATCTTTTAGGTAGACAATTATATTTTCTGTCAGGTGTATCTCAGCATCCAGTGACCATACATCATGACTTCCCCTGTCTTCTTGTATCGGCTGTGACTCGTGGAACAGGGGCTCAGCACATCAAGGGGCCATTATTCTCTCTGATTTTGATGGACTACTTAACTGTGGCACCAACATGTAGTTTTAAAAAGCCAAAGTAGGGCAACCGAGTTGGTAAAGTGCTTGCTGTAGAAGCATGAGGACCTGAGTTCAGATCCCACATAAGAAGGTAGACCCTGTGACATAGGCCTATTATCTCAGAGCTAAGGGGGCAGATCCGTGAGGCTTGCTGGACAGTCATTCTAGCCAATCATTGACTTTCCATTTCAGTGAGAGACCCCATCCCAAGACATGAGGTGGAGAGCGGTTGGGGAGGACAACCATCATTGACCTCTGGCCTGGCCTCTGGCACACATCTACACACCTACTGTACCCCCACGGGCACACACACACAGAAGTAGGTAGGTAGAAGCACATCTTATTTCTAGTTCACTTACATTTTTTAAACATGAGAGATTTAATGTAACATTAAAGTCTTCATCTTTAAAAAAAAAAAATCACACTGGGGCTGGATAGATGGCTCAGAGGTTAAGAGCACTGGCTGTTCTTCCAGAGGTCCTAAGTTCAATTCCAAGCAACCACACGCAGCTCATAATGTAATGGGATCTAATATGTGTTTCTGGTTTGCAGGCACACAAAGCACCCATATACAGTAAATAAATAAATCTCAAAAAAAAAAAAAAACCACTGGGTCATCAATGTAGTTTTGTGGGTAAAGGTGACTGCCCCCAAGTCTTCTCTGCCCCAGTAAATAAATGTATCATTTTGAAAGAATGCAACATGCAGGATGGTTGGGGTTGTTGGTGCTTTTCTGAAGCAATGAGGCTCAAACTCCTGTACACAGAGCAAATGTTCTACCGTGTAGCCACACCGAAAAGTGGACAAGCGCCCAGTGACAGCCGGAAACACCCTGTGAATGACCTTGGCCGTGGACTGTGAGAGAAGTCAGAGCCATCAAGACTTGAAGGAATGAGCAATGTGACGTCACAGAGAACTGAGTAGTGTCACGATGTTTATCAATCCCCAAATTAATGTGTAAGATCAATAATTTTAAAAGTAACTGAGGATTCTTGCTTGGCCTTCGTCGAGTTGTTCCAAGCTTGTTCTGGAAAAATGAAAGAAAACTAGCTGAAAGAAGTCAGGAAATGAAGTGTTATGGCACAATCCCGGACGTGACAGTACACACCTGGAATCCCCGCAGCTGGGGCTGAGGCGGGGTGTGCCTGGAGTTTCAAGTCAGCCTGGGTTACATAGTTAAGATTGTCTCAGAAGAAAAAGAAAGGGGGAAGGGGAGGAAAAGGAAGAGCAGGAGGGAGGGGAGAGGAGAAGAATGCATATGTTTATAGTCCTGGGGATGCAGCTCGGTGCCAGGCACATGCTTACCGTGCTTAAGGCTCTGGGTTCAAGCCCTAGGATTTCAAAATAGTAACGACCCCAGTGAGGATGAGGATGGCGATGACGACAACGACCAAGAGTTACGAGCATCATAAAACAGTACGGCCACAACACGAGAATTACAGGGTAGATGGAAAAGGGGAAGAACCACCAGGCAACCAGCAGAGCGAGCATGTGCCTGGGCCAGACGCATGGAGTCTGGAGGTGACGAGGTGGCCGTGCCCAGCTGCCAGGAGAGGAAGCATTACTGATTAACTGGTGTGCTGGGGCAATTGGTTAGCTATTTCAAAAATTAAATAAATCCAGTCCTTCTCATGACACTTGGTGCCAAAATAAATCACAAAGGATTAAAGAGCTAAACATAAAAAGCAAAGCCATAAAGATCTGGGAGAAAACAAAGGTAAATATTGACCAGCTTCTCTAATGAGTGGTGGGGGGGGAAGCTCCCGACCAGAAAAGACATGAGAATAAAGGAAGACAGAAACAAAGACAGGTGACCAGAGGAGAGAAACGGGGGCCTTTGCAACCCCTGGAAACGTCAGCGACAGAGTGAAAAACGTCCCAGCAAACCTCGAGACACTGGCGACAGCCCGGAAGGATGAATCTCAAATGAATTCAATGCCATTTAGAAGAAAAGCGCTAAAATGTTGAGGGGGAAAAATCAACACAACACACGCTAAACCTGGATGGGAGCGTGCATATAGCAGCCATCAAAATGCAAGTAGTTAAGAGGACCATAAATGCTTTTTTTTTAATTATGTGTTTGTGTGTATCTGTACACCTGAGTGCAGGTGCTGGAGGAGGCCAGAAGAGGGGAATTAGAGCTCCTGAAGCTATCGGGCATTGATGTCAGGGAATCAAACTCAGGTTTAGTATGTGTTCTAAACCAATGAGCCATCTCTCCACTCCCCCCCCCCCCCCGCCCCTGGTTGATTTTAAAATGATACTTTGACAACTAAATTAACAAAACCTTCAAAATTGACATTATTCCATGTAGATACAGCACCCTCAATCTCTAGAAAGTGGTCCGATGCTGTCTTTTAAGAACCCCAAAGAATTGGAAGGAAAACATCAGTGGGTAAAGTGTTGGTTGAGTAAGGGTGAGGACTTGAGTTTGGATCTTCAGCACCCGTATAAAAAGCCAGGCAAGGCGGGCAAAGGTAGCACATGCCTGTAAGCCCAGCACTGGGGAAGGCAGAGACAGGAGGGTCCCTGAGACTTGCAGCCCAGCCAATCCAGCTGAACTGATGAACTCCAGGTTCAATAAGAGACCCTGTCCAAATAAACAATGATAAGTAGCTTGAAAGTTCTTCATCCGCATCTGCAGGTTTGAGCATATGAGACCTCAAAGCCCGCCCCCAAAGTGACACACTTCCTCCAACAAGACCACACCTACCCCAACAAGGCCATACCTAAGAGTGCTACCTGCTGACCAAGGACTCAAATCTATGAGTTTATGCGGGCGATTTTTTTATTCAAACTACCACAAGAGTGACTGAGAAAGACATCTGACATTGACTCTGTACCTACCCCTGCCTGGTGCCACCCTCCCACCCCCCCACCCCTGCACCCTTGCCCACACACACAGAAATCATCCCAAAGACGTCCCTTTGACACTGCAAATCACCTCCTAGGAATCTAGCCCAAGGAAATTGTCATGGTTTGGGGCATGAGTGTATGTACACACAACTATACATATCAGAGACTTACGATGGCGAAAATCTGAAAGAACATGATGGTACAGAATAGTCTCATAATGATGGAGGTGGGTCTTTATTTATCTGTTGCTTTCATTGGTTAATTAATAAAGAAACTGCTTGGCCCTGATAGGACAGAAAATTAGGTAGGCGGAGTAGACAAAACAGAATGCTGGGAGAAAGAAGCCGAGTCAGGCAGTGGCCATGATTCTCCCACTCCAGACAGACGCAGGTTAAGATCTTTCCTGGTAAGCCACATCTCGTGGGGCTACCCACATTATTAGAAATAAGTTAAAGCAAGATGTGAGAGCTAGCCAGTAAGAGGCTAAAGCTAATGGGCCAAGCAGTGTTTAAAAGAATACAGTTTCTGTGTAATTATTTCGGGGCATAAGCTAGCCATGTGGGCAGCCGGGTGCTGGGGATGCAGCCCCGCCGCTCTGTCAACATTGTGTATTATAGTGTAGTCTCACAGGGACTGCCATATAAAGCTATTTGGCTTTTGAGACAGTCTTGCTCACTATGTGGCTCAGGCTGATCTCAAATCCACAGCCCTGCTGCCTCAGTTTCCCAGGAGATGAGATTTCAGCTGTGCACCACCACACCTGGCCATGCAGCCTTCAACAACTGGAGAGGGGCTCATCAGTTAAAATCACTGGCTGCTCTTCCAGAGGACTCAGTTCAGTTCCCAGCACCCACATGGCAGCTTACAACCGTCTGTAACTCCAGTCTCAGAGGATCCAATGCCCTCTTCCGGCCTCCAAGGGCACTGTGTGCATAAGACACCAAGATATACAAACAGGCAAAACATACATACACATACATAATTTAAACAATTTTAAATAGTGCTCACCAAGAACTTAAAGATACCTAAAAAGGAAACATAAAGCCTGGCGGTGGTGGCACACGCCTTTAATCCCAGCACTCGGGAGGCATAGGCAGGTGGATCTCTGCGAGTTCGAGGCCAGCCTGGTCTACAAGAGCTAGTTCCGGGACAGGCACCAAAGCTACAGAGAAACCCTGTCTCGAAAATCAAAAAAAAAAAAAAAAGGAAACATAACAAAATATTTGTTGAAAAAAAAATGTGCTTTATATACAGTAGGGCCCAAAGTTTCTACTATTTAGCTTAGACATATCAGATACCATAAAGATTATGAGTGTTTTTAAGTAACTGTGTGTTTTTCTGATTTTTGACAATGTAAAGATTGTATTATATTGGTTTTTCTTTTAAAGATTTTGTTTTTATTTAGGTGAGCAAATGCCCATGAAGGCCAGAAGGGACCATGAGATCCCTTAGAGTTACAGGCATTTGTGAGCCACCTACTGTGGGTTCTGAGATCTGAACCCCAGCCCTCTGACAGAACAGTACGTGCCCTTAACTGCTAAGCCATCTCTCCAGCCTGGGTTTGCTTTTTTAAGGATGTAAGATTACACCTAGGCCTGAACCGAAATCACATGGTGACAGATAAGGCACTTTGACAGGACTGAAGTCCACTGTGACTGGTGTTATTTTACTAGACACCTCCTGGTGACATACAAGTGTCTACAAGAACCCCTTCTGAACTGTCACACACAATCGATCATGTACACGGATCAGAAACCACCATGCAGCTCAGAGGACAGCAGGCTTCGCTGGTGACTCCTCCACAGTGCCCCGGTGCCCTGCTCCAGGCAGCATCTCCCTTAGTTCCCTTGCTTTCCCAGAAGAAAACATGGAGTGAGTTTCTCTCACCTCATGCATGTGCATGCGTGTGTACATGTGTTCTCACTGCTACCCTGTCCTGCCCTGCTCTGAATCTGTGCACCCCTTCCTGGGTTTATCCCCAATATTATTCAGGTGTTGTCTGTCATTTTTCAGACTCAGTGGAGGGGACCTGGGTGGGCAGACCGAGGCTGTAATTCTGGTTTTGTAGGTAATTTGATGGATTAGGGGCAATCACTTACTGTCTTGGAGCCTCAGGATCATCCAGTGGAAACCCAGCCAGATGGCCAGAAACCATCCACCAAGCCCTCCCTCTACAACCCCCTGCTGTAGAGATTAGATCGAGTTTGTTTTTCACTTCTCTGGGGGAGCTGCCCACCCTTTCCTGTGAGTCCTGCTGCCTGCTACTGAGTCTGTGCCCACCACTTTCTCCTTATCTTCCCGGATAACAGATGTTCAGGTCGCTCCATTCCTGTACCATGAACACCTGTGTGGTGGACATCTGTGTGCCAGCACCCATGTGAGTCCCTCATTCAGGTGTAAGACAGCGGGTGTCTACTCCCACCTGAGACAGGTTCCCCTACAGGAGGTGGATAGAGGAGGATTCCTGGGCCTCAGTGGTCAGCCAGCCTATCTGAACCATTGGGTTCAGTGGGAGACCCTGACTAGAAAATGAAATGAAATAAAATAAAATAATGAGGAAAAAGATAGAGGAAGACTTCCAATGTCAACCTCCAAACATATACTCATGGTCATATACATGCATGCCCCCAACACACACACACACACACACACACACACACACACACACACACACACACAGATGCATTGCATCCTGGGATAAGAAAACAGCCCTGCTGACATTCCTTGGTTTCTGATCTAGGCTACCACTGTATGTAAGCGTGCTTAAAAATCAAAAGTGTATGTCTCCCCTCCTCCCCGCCCCTTTTTTGGAGATAGGGTCTCAGAATCCTAAGCTGGTCTCAACTGAAGATGACCTTGAACTTCTTATCCTCTGGCTTCCAGCTCCTACTTTCTAGGATTACAGGAGTCTATCACCACGCCCAGTTTATGGAGTGCTGGGAATGGAACCCAGGGCTCTGGCATGCTGGACAAGCATTCTACCAACAAAGCTACACCCCCAGGCCTCCAAGTGAAGATTAACACTGCCTGTGGGTTAATCTTCCTTTAAAAGCAGCTTGGACAAGAACATCGAGTGATTCCAGGAGTCAATGGGCAAGAAAAAAAAAATATAAAAATGGTTATTCACAAAGTAGGCAGAGCCACGGGGGAGAGAACGGTTAAAGAAAATACGCAGTTTGCCTATCCCAGAAGCAGATGCCAAAGGCACTAGAGTCCCTGCTGCATACTTTATAGATTGCACAACTGCCTTTTTAAAAGACATAATCATTCCAGCTAAGTGTGCCAGCTTTTCCCGTGTCCTGCCAGCACTCAGTGCTCCTGTTCTCACATTGGTTTTGCTGGCTTGATAGACAGGATGCCAGTTCTTCTTCCCTGGTTAGTCAGGGGAAGTCCCGAGGCAATTAAGAAAGAGTCCTCACCATGAACTAGGCACGGCTGCCAAGGAGGTAGAGGGACCCAGTGTGCCTGGAAAGGGCATGGTGCAGAGGCATGGCTGGGAGCCCAGGGAAGCAGTGCGGCTCCAGCCAGGCCTGGCTGGCCGGTTCTTCCACCCATCTCAAGACTCCAAGGCTTGGGAGAGCTGGTAGGAGTGTGTGCTACCCCATGGGCTCTGACACTTGCTCATGTTCACCCCGATGAGGCTTCTGGGGGACAAGCTAGGCCTACCCCGAGCCCCACCCCCACCAGTTCTAGAGAAGACTCACAGTTGGGAGAGGGGGGTACAAAGAGCTCCCAGCTGGTAAGTTGCCACCCAGCCAGTCCTGGATTTAAAGTGGTAGACTGTCCACAAGATGTGTTTGTTTTGCTGTGTTGAACCCTGGGACTCCTACAAGCTATGTAAATAAAATGCTCCACCCCAACCCTCCCTCCAGTGTGTCGAGGTCAGAGGTCAACATCAAGTGTCTTGTTTATTGATTATTATTATTATTACTGTTATTCTTATATTGGTTTTTTGAGACAGGGTTTCTCTGTGTAGCCCTAGCTGTCCTGGAACTCACTTTGTACACCAAGTTTGTCTTGAACTCACAGAGATCCGACTGCCTCTGCCTCCCAAGTACTGGGATCAAAGGTATGTGCCACCACTGCCTGGCAAGTGTCTTTTTGTTTTTATTGCCATTTTTCTTTTTTGAGATAATTTCTTACTAAACCTGAAGCTCATTATTGGCTAGTCTGGCTGGCCAGTGAGTTCTCGGGATCCACCTGTCTCCCCTAAGTGCTGGTGGTAAAGCTGCTGGTCACCAGGTCCAGCTTATCCATGAACGCTAAGAATTCCGAGTCAGACCCTCAGGCTTGCGCAGCAGGTACCCTCCCCACTGAGGGGTCTCCTCAGGCCTCTCCACAACAGCCCTTGTTACTTTTGAGACAAGAATTCACTAAATTGTCTAGGCTGTCCTTGAACATTCTATCCTCCTGCCTCAGCCTCTCAGATATCTGGGAATGACAGGCCAGTGCCACCAAGCAGGGTAGGCTTATTCACATCTTTGTACTGAAACCTAGGAAGGTGGTTTCTAGGAAGAAAGGCATCTAAACAGGGTATTCTAAGACCCATTGCCAGAGAGGAACTGCAGATCAAAGGGCCTAGTGTTTGATAACTCTTGTGTGTGCCATCCACAGGTTCTTGCAGGAGGCTTCTGGGGAGTGTTATCTTCAAGCTGCCACAGCTGCCTCACAAGACAGTCATTCCTATCCACATCTTGCAGATAAGAGAACAGAGGCTCAGAGATTAAGTCATGGGCCCAGGACCCCACAGGCAGAAAGTAGCAGGAGCCTGGCAAGTAGGCCTCCAACTGTCCCCTTTTCTGCACAGAGCCCAGGCCCAGGGCTGAGCAGGCAGAATCGGGCCTCCAGGATGTATTGCTTGGCCCGAGTAAGGCTTCTTTAAAGTTTGGAAATTTTTATAGAAATCCAGGAGAAGGTAAATTAGAAAATCTGGCAGCAGAATGTTCTTGTTCCCCATGGCAAGAGTGAACTGAAGCCTTGTGGAGGCAGAGACCTTTGTACAAGAAGGGCCAGCTGTCCCATTCCAAATCTTTGGCTGGCCCACCTGGCTCCGATATAGTGTTATCTCCTGAGATTGTGCCTGCCTGTGGCCTTAGGCCTGGGGCACTAGTCCTGACCCTATTCCCATAGAAGGGGACAACTAGAGAATGAAAACACTAGAGGCCTCTGGCTCCATGAAACCCTATTTGTGCTCTTCTCTTCCCTTCCCTTCGTCCTCTTCCTGGTCTCCCAGTCCCCAGCTTGGCTCCTAGCACATCCACGCATACATAAGCATGCACACACTCTACAGTAATCTGTTCTCTCTACAAGTCCTATGGACATGGGAGTGCCTCCATCTTTGCAACACAGAGACACAGATAGTCACACACACACACACACACACACACACACACACACGCACACGCACACGCACAGGCACACAGAGACAGAGAACCGTGTGCTCCATGATAGTGGGAGTGCAGTCTCCCAACAATATCCTAAGGGCCCACTGCCTCTGGGGTCCAGGTAGAAGCAGAGGAGGCTGGGAAGGAGCCTTAGGAGTGGAGGGGTGCTACTTCTACACCCCCCCACACACAACACTCCAAGCCAGCCAACACCTCCCTGATGTATCAGATGTGATATACGAGGTGTGCAGAGATCCTGCCGCACCAGCCAAGTGCCTGGGCTAGTAATCTCTTCCCGTTCACACTGAGAAGGCCTGGGATTTATTAACTGGGAGTGCTCAGGGGAACCGTGAGCTGCTGGTGAACCAGCTGAGACTCCTAGCGAGAGAGCTGCGGAGGCCTGGCTGATGCCTGCCTGGGGCCTTCAGTCCTTTGGTGACTGGTTATCTGAGCTCCCCAAGCTTGATTTCCGGAAAGCATGGAGGAACAAAGCCACTCTTCTTCCAAGGAGGGGCCCCTTGCTGAGCCTCCTGCCTGTCATTTGGCTCCGAGTGCTGCCCTTGCCCCTCTGAGTGGCTCTGAGCTATTCCGTAGCTCAGCTTCTCAATGGGGCCAGTAGGTATACTCACTAATCTCTGGGGAAGGGGAGATTTGGGTGTTCTCAAAGGAAAAGAAAGCTCTGGGAGTTCTTAGGCCCAAGACTGCGTGGGACTCACCTGCGGAGCTTCTCAGACACACAGACACATGCATTCCCTGACCAGAGACCATGGGGAGCCAGCTGGACAGGCGGCCTGGACTAAGTAAGACATGGGGACAGGTAGAAGGCAGCATGACTTCATGTATGGAATGAAGTTTATTTCTCTCTCTCACTCTTTCTCTCTCTCTCTCTCTCTCTCTCTCTCTCTCTCTCTGTGTGTGTGTGTGTGTGTATGTGTACTCAATTGCCCTCCACCTTATATTTTGAGACAGGGTGACAGGGTATTTCATCGACTCTGAAGCTCACAGGTTAGTTAGACTAGCTGCCCCTAGCGCCAAAGCCACGAATCTCTGCATTGTCAGCCCTGGGGCTGCAGGTGTGCACCAGAGAACCCATCTTTTTACATGGGTGCCAGGATGTGATGGTCCTCAGGCTTGCACCAGCAAACATTTTACTGACTGAACCATCTCTCCATTTCCCATTCCCACCCACCCTCCTTCCTTCCCTTCCCTTCTTCCTTCCTTCCTTCCTTCCTTCCTTCCTTCTTTCCTTCTTCTCTCCATCCCTCCCTCTCTTTTCTCTCTCCTTCTCCCTCCACCCTTTCCTTTATTTCTCCCTTTGTGGGCCAAGGTCTTACTATGTAGCCCAGGCTATCCTGTAACTCAAGGCTATTCACCTGTCTCCTCTCCTAAGTGTTGGGATGACAGACATGAGCCACTATACCAAGATTGGAATGGGTATTTTTTACTAGATCACTTTTCATTTGGCAACAGTTTTGAGAACAAATTTCAATCATTCATAAGCAAAAACCTAGGTATACAGTTGGTGCATGGTTCTGATCAGAGCAGGGGATCAAATGAACTGCCCTAAATAGTAGCTGCCACCTGGAATGGCTTCCTGTGCACCAAAACCCTGTATTCCTTTGTCATTTCAGTCTCCCCCAGGGAGTGATGGGTGGGCACTGTGTATTTACTCTGCGGGTGACCAACTGAGGCACCAAGAAATCTGATGGATTTTCCAAGCCTTGATGAACTGATCAGGCTTCATGGTGGCTACCTAAGCCGTACTCTTTCCTTGTCCCTTCTCTGATATCCCAGATGTTGTAATTTAGAAAAAGCAGTGTGAGAGAGAAAGATGTCATTGACAGAGCCCAGGGGGAGGGGCTTTTTATTAGGGAAGGTGAATGGGAAAAGGGGGAGAGAGGACACCAGCCTCCGGGGATAGGAGTAGCAGGAGAGAAGAGAGAAGAGAGAGGGAGAGGGACAGATAGAGACAGAGAGAAAGAGAGAGGGATGGGAGGTGAATAGGGCCCTTAAAAGGGAACGTAGTGAATGTGCACAGGTAATGCTCTTAGTGGCTACAGTTGAGGACGTATACCTCAAGGTCAGACCAGTAGAGATGCTTGAATACAAACACCAGAGAAGGGCCTTTCTGCACCAATATCCTGCCATGGGGCTTGAGACCCGACAACGTCCTCAGTGGTTCTGCTTGCAGGCTCCTCCGTGTGGGCTTCCTGGCAGAGGCAAAGAGTGTGATTGAGTTAGTCTCAGCCAAAGTCTGAGCGCATTCAGAGGGCTCCTGCTTCAATAGTGGGCAGGCTGCTGGTGAAAACATCTGCCTTCCTGACCCTCAGTTTCTTAAACTGTCTAGTGGGGCTGTATAACCCACAATGCTCAGTGCACACATGGATTCCAAGCACCGTGGAAACCAATGTGGTCCCCATCAGAAAGGAGTAAGAACATAGAGTAGGGAGCTTCCAGATCCGAAATGACCTACCAAGTTACAGGTTTGTTGTTTTATATTTCAGACCTAGGCCTTTCCGGCACTGAGTTTGCTATCGGACAGTCATTAATGTATTGTCGATGGCATAAAGCTGTTTGGTTTGGTGAGTAAACCCAGACGATTGTTCTCCAAGAGTGGGGGTTTCCCACTGGCCCATTGGCTTATGGGCATGCCTTTAGTCATCGCTCATGGAAGGGCCTTTCCAGGAAAGGCTGCAGCTTCCATTCAGGCATTTGACTCTGATTTTAAAGGTTAACTTGGTGCGCCCCTGTCAACACTCTCTGCCTTTCTTTCCTCATCCATGTTTCCTTATTGTTCAAGGCAAGAGAGCTGGAATTTATGAGCTGCAGCAAAACACACCGTATAGAACACATCCTGCAAACATGTTATTGTAGAAACCTATTCAATCTGAGTGGGAATAGCCGACGCCACTTCAATGGCTTGTGGAAAAAATGGTTCCATGGTCTTACGTAAAATGTTTGTTTTGCATACTTTTTAAAAATCGCTACTTTTTAATGAGTTTGCCTGAGCAATATTCCTTATCAACTATCCCAAAGAATGAATTCAGGTGTGATGTCTGTATGTATGCATATATATTTGCACGTGCATGTGCCCATGTATGTTTAATGTCACCTTTGCATGTCTTCCCCCAATTGCTTTTTGTCTTGTCTTTTGAGACAGGACTTCTCACTGATTCAAGAGCTCATTGGTTGGCTAGACTAGCTGGCCAGTGAGCTGCACTGGGATCCTCCTCCTATTACCAGTGTTGGGATTACAGGTGAGCACAACTGTGCCCAGATTTTGCCTGGGTACTGGGAATCCAAACTCAGGTTCTCATGCTTGCCCGGCAAGCACTTTACCCAGTGAGCCATCTCTAGCCCCAGGAAAACATCTCTTAAAGAAGACAAAAATCAATTCAGCCATCAACGTGAAACAAAAATATAGATCCTTGCACACATGCCTTAATAATACAAAGTTGGGCTTGGGAAATGGCAGGCCTGTTCATTTCTTTGAGTCACAGGATCCCCTCCACCGAGGACAACACATGAGAGCCTTCTCTTCTGGGAAAACAAACAGAGAACCTTCTCTCCCTGTTCAGCCACCGTGAACTCAGACTGCCACACGCAACTGTCCATATCCTGAGTGGGTCAAGGAGGTAAGATTTAAAAAAGAAGAGACGGATTACACAGGCTCCCCCACATAACCTCTCTTCTGATGGTCAGACATAAATGTGCTGTCTATCAAGTTCCAGGAGGGCCAGGACTTCAGAAGCAGTGGTCAATCCAGGGGCCACTATGTTCTTGACTTTGGTTCGTGTTTAGACTTTTCACTGCCTAGGAATAGTGACCTTTCTTAGGAGAGAACACTGACCCCAGGATCACTCGTTCTTCCTGTCAGTTGTGTGAGCATGGGTTACTTACTTCTCTGAGTAAAACAAGATTCCTTTCGGACTCTGTCTTCACAGTCTCTGGTCTGAGGCAGTGAGTGGCCAACAAACTTGTTCTGGAAAGGGGAGAGGGTGAATCTGCCGGACGTTGACGGTGTCTGTCACAGTTACTCAGCGTTTGTGGTCCACGCTCAGGGGGTGCCTATGTCCCTGTGAAAGTGTGCAAATAGGCTGGCCAACCAGGAGTCAACAGCCAACCCCCAGTCTCAGGACTGCCAGGGCCAGCATGAGCGCAGCAGCCAGGGTGAGAGGGTGGGGAGACAAACCCACCCCCTGGGGAAAGTCAGAGGTCCTTAACACAAGGGAGCCTGAGGAAAGGGGTGGGTGGGGGACTTCAGGGCTTCAGATCCCTGCCGACTGCCTACCTGACTTACAATACAGCCCTGCTCCCAGACAGCTGGCCTCTCCTAGGCTAGCCACCTCACTGCTGAAGAAAGGAAACACATCTGCTTTCTCCTCCATACTCCACAGCAGACTGGGAATTGTGGGGAACTGGGTAAACTTCCAAACGTGCAGTGTAGAAGGGAAGGATCAATACCCCAGAGCCACCTGCTCCTGAGCTTGGTGGGCAGCTGGTTGCTGTGTAGAATGTACCCTAAGGGCTTCCCTGGGAGTCGTTAAGTGTGGGTGGGGCTGGGGAGATGGTTCAGGCATCAGCTGCTTGTCAGCAATCATGGTTGATGGGAGCTGGCTGCCCAAGGTCCTGCGCTAAGCTCAGCCAGGACTGATCACTGGGGTTGGCCCTGGTGCAGAAACAGACAGCAGGGGACCTGTGTCAATTATTGGCACCCTAGCTCTGTCTTCAACTTTGACCTCACCTCTCCCGTTGCACTTAGTGCCGAGTGGACAAAGTCCACCAAAGACCTTTCTTCTCTGTCTAAGGAGACACAGGTCCAGAGCGGCCAAGAGAGAAGCCCAAAGTCACATAGGGAGACCATTCCAGAGTTGGCAGTTTTCCTCCGTTTCTGTGGTTCCTGAAACCTAAGGGAGTCTGGACAGGTTTGAACCAAGCTTTTACTGCTGTTTCCCTCTCCAGCTCCGGATTCCAGGGCTTTCTGCTCTGGCTCAGGTCTCAGGCAGGGCGTCCTCAAACCAGCACAAGAGGAAACCTCCTCTCTCTGTGTTTGGATTCAGATAAGGGCATTTTCAAGCTCCTTGAGATCAAGGTGGCAGCCAGCCAGTGCTATTTCCACCCAAAGATCAATCAAGGCTGTCCCCCGTTCTCAGGCACAGGGCGGCTGGTGCTCACAGACAGAGCCAGAGGGATCTATAGCCAGGGAGGGCTGATTACTAAGCTTCTGGAGCCAACAGGCTTGGAGCACCCTTTCAGAGGCAGAGACGTGACACAAATCTTCCCACTGCTGGGCCAACTCCTCCTTATGTATCTGCCGGGGGTGACACTCAGGCAAGGTCTACACCCAGGGCCCAGCCATTAAGAAATTCATTAATCAGCATCGTGTTTACAGTCCTCTGGCAAGCAATCGTAATTCACTGGCTCAAGCTAGACCCTGGGCCTTCCTGCAAACTGCTGTGACATTTGGTAAAAATATCAGCCGGGGCCAGGGCCAGGCAGGAGGTGTGTGTGCGATCCATGCTGACTTGTGAAATGCAGGCACAGCGTGGGTCACAGGCAGCAGAAAAGGCTGTGGGGACAGGCTGTCACTGGCTCGCAGTGTCATCTTGAACACGTCACTACCCTGTCATCTCACATCTGTATTGGGGAGGATTTGGGATAAGTCAGACAGTAAGATCTGTCAGCCCACAGATTTGTCCCGTGTGGTCTGTGGTCTGAGGAAGATTGGCCAGCATGGTGTTAAGAGGAAAAAAAAAAAAAAGCACTCCTTGCCAACCTTTGCAAACTGCAGGATTCGCATGAAAATCCAGATTTCCTGTCGAACTGAGGGAATACTCCTGCAGAGCAGTGTTGGCCTGCAGCTGACTGAGCTGACGTCCACAGACGGGCCTGGCGTTAACTCTGGCAAACTGTAGCTCGTGGGCTACACGGAGGCCAATGTTAATGTGGGTCTCCAGTCCTGGGCATAGGCCAGGGCTCCGCGGAAGGCTGGGCAGGTTATGCACTATATGAGGCACTCAGGTTTGGAGTCAAATGGGGACAGGATTGCTACAATCTGTCTAGCTTAAACTCTAGTTTACCAAGGAAGGAGAGGATTTTTTGTTTTGTTTTGTTTTGTTCCAGGAGTCACACAAAGGTATCTTTCAAGCTGGCATTGTTCCTGTCTGAGCCCACAGAATTCCCAGTTTGCATTCCACCAGAAAGGAGGGCAGGTTCCTTAGGGTCACAGGAAGATAGGATGAATAAGGAAGGCAGGGCTCAGATACAGGCAAATCTGGACCCCTCCTGAGCCATTGCCTACTGTAATAAACAAGGGACTTAGCCCACTGATCCCAAAGGCCCTTCAGGCTCTATGGGATGCAAAGCTACAGTTGAGTTCCTGCCCAAGGGCACCTGATGAATAGCCAGCCTGTGCCCCTGCTCTGGGAACAAGACAGGAACCCCGGCAGGAACTAGGACTGGAGTCCAGAAGAGGTACACAGCACTCCTGTTCCACACTTCCATATGTGTGTCCATGTGTGTGTAAACCAGATGTCAATATTTGGATGTCATTCTTCAGGAACAGTCCATATTGCTTTTGAGATGGAGTGTCTTTCCCTGGACCTGGGGTTTGCCATTTGTCTAGGCTGTCTGGCCAGGAAGCTCCAGGGATCCTGACTCCACCAGGCTTGTCTGTGTTGGTTCAGGGGATTGACCTCGGGGGCTGTGTGGGGCATCTGACTCCCAAGTCCAGAGCTGCCATATACAGCATCATTCATACCAGGCCCTGGAGCCTGTTCGCTCCATTCCGTGTGTCTTCTGAGACCGAAAAGGAAAAGTCTGTAGTGGATTTTGCCTACTCTTCACCAAGTGCAGCAGGAGAGGTGAGGTCAAAGCTTAGGACAGAGCTGGGGTGACCAATAAGTGGCATATGTCCCCTGTCTACTGTTCCTGTACCGGGGCCAACCCCAGTGATCAATCCTGGCTGAGCTCGGACCAGTCTCCATAGCTTACCTAGTTCCAGGGCCGCCGGCCCCAGGTCAATCACAATCACTGAGTGTGAGCAAATGGATGTGGCAGCCAAGCACTGAAGCATCTGTCTTCCGGTCTTTTAGTCTGAAAAGCAGCTTGCATCATAGAGCACTGGACCGGGAGTCTGAAGACTGAGTCATTAGCTGGACAAAGGTCTTGAGCCCCTGTGTCCCTGAAGGCTTCCCCTGCTCAGGGCTCACGGCTAGTGTGAACAGAAGCTGTTAATTATGCCAGCACGGGATATTCAGCTGCCGGGTGCTAACGCAGCACTTTATCCAAACGCTTTCTTGGTCACCAGAGCCCCTGACAAGCAGAGATCAACAGTGCCCATCTTGCAGAAGTAAGTAAAGCCAGACAGAGGCAGGAAAAAGCCCATGTTCATGACTTAGCATCCAGGCTGAAATTAAGCAAACCTCTCACTGGCTACCTGGACCCACTGTGGCTCTAGGGGCACGATGGGAAGGCTGTTGGGTATGTTTTTCAGCCAGAACCTCCAAAGGCTGCAGGAGCTCTGCTCTGGCCCTTTTAGAATTCCGCCCTAGGGCTGCCCATCTGGGATGTGAAGACACCTGGAGAAGATACAAGGCCCTCAGTGGACAGCCAATGGCAGACCTTTGGTGGGTATTCCTATTTAAAGGAATGCAGATTGAGTGCCCATAAGATTAATAGCACTGCTTGTCCAGTTGACAAAATTGTAAAAAGCAAGCCCCTTGGGTTTTGAGTTGCTTGTCCCACAGCAATGCTGGCTGATACACAGTCTCCTACCAAAGCCATGATCTGAATATTACCGGTGTATTTCACAAACGACTCTACGGAGGAGAGGGGACAGGGCTGTTCCTGGAGCCAGATTCTCAGCCTTCACCCTCTTTGTACCCCAGTGGATGGTGACCATAGAATGTCTGCATCATTGAGTATATATATTACTTAGCATGGTGCCTGCCACTGAGTGTTCACTAACATCTCTTTCTGGAAGTTTCCAGGCTCCTGGATGGTCCATGTCATTTACCTAGAGAGAGTCCTTATGGGCACCAGAAGCCTGGGAGCTCCCCAGGATTTATGTCGTACGCATACTTAGACAGCAGCCCGAGGGGATAGTTCCTACTGGATCTATTTTTCTCAATGAAGAAATTAAACCCAAAGAAAGAACTGAGCCAGCTTCCCAATTCCTGGTCCAGGGTTTGGCCTTCAAGCCTATTGGTCCTTTCTTGTCATTTAGTGTTAATGACTCCAATCCCACCTGCAGCCTGGCTACTAGCCTCAAAAGCTAGTCCTACTCTGAGGAACTCACAGGGAGGAGGATACAGGGTCCCTCTGGAGAACAGAACGGGAGCAGGAGGGGAGGGGCAGAGAGGGCTGTTCTCTTAGATAAGTTCATTCCACCTCCCTCCTTGGTCTGCTATTCCTGCCCCACCCCCCGCAGCCCTGCCCCTAGCTGTAGCATCTCTATGAGGAAAACTTAGTTGCTTTCCTAGTCAGGGATAAAAGTTGCCAAAAAGGCTCCTTACAGGTTTCTTAAGGGTTTCATCTTGGCGGGAAAGTGAGCACATGAGGAGCTTGAGCGAGTCATGGTGCAGTTTCTACCTAAACATTTGAGCCTTTCCTGCCCAGGGAGTGATTCCATCTACTGTGGGCCAGTCCCCACTCCCACTTCAGTAAGTAATTAAGAGCATCTCTTCCAACAGACACGCCCAGGGACCTATCTCCTCGGTCATTCTGTCAAGTTGATAATGAACACTCCCATCTCTATGACCCTCTGTGCTCTAGGCAAAAAGATGCAGAGAACATGAGCCAAGTGCCTGGTTCAATATAAGCATAGCCCTCTCGAATCAATGCAGCAACCCCGGAAGTCAGGCCTTGCCATCCTGGAGTTACAACAGAAGCAACCAGGGCCCCGAGAGATTAAGTCACCTTCTCAAAAAGACACGTTTAGTAGATGTCAGAGCTGGGATTTGAACGCAGGCACTCTGGCTGTTTCCACCACACCACCTGGCATCTCCCAGAGGAAGCCAGAGAGCCCAGCATGGAAACTCCAGGGTGGAAAAACCGCAGTAATGAAAGGAGAGAGTGAGCCAAAGTTGGCCCCCAGGGGGCTGCTTCCTCATCAGCTGAAGCCCCAGGAGGAGCTGGGGAGAGATTTTCCCAGTATCCTCTGCAGCTAATTACCAGCTTCACTTTTTCCTTTCCCTCTTTGAATGTTTCCAACTCTCTCATCTGGGGCTCAGGATCCAGCCCACAGAGCAAGGCTGAATGTTAGTTAGGGCAAGGCTAGCATTGGGACGCCAGGATTGAGCCTACTGGGAAGGCACACTGTCCTTGGGGCAGCTGCCTGGGGGTCTGGCCAGCAGGGCAGGGAACTCCATCAGTGCCACAAGGGGCTGCCTCTGTGGTTTGAATGAATAACTTGGGTACTTCCTGGTGCTCGTTCCACACCTGCTGTGGTGTGCATGCCTCTCCTCATCCTGGGATGACTGCTGATCATTGGTGACCTTACTAGAAGCCTTCTGTGGCGGACTCACCCCCTGTTCTTCACATATGACACTCCTAGAAGGCTTCTGTGTGACCTCCCCAACAGCCACAGAACCTTCCCGCAGCCTCTCCTTCTACTTCCCAACCCTGGGAGTGTTTGGAGGCCTCTCAGGACATCTGTGGTCAGGCCTGTAGCCAGAGACCTCTCTCTCAGCCTGATGTGTCTCTCCACAGGCCCCACTTGATCATGCCAGCATCCCCTCAATTTCACTGCCTTCCTGACCTTTCTTCTATCCCAGCTCTCCCCTTCTTCATGCAGAATGGTTCAGGTCAAGCTCTTAGGTCCAGGCTCAGTTCATCACTCTGGAACCATCACTGCTGCCCAGCTTTGGAGTCCAATCCTTGAAGAGAAGTAGGCATGCCTAGCATATCTAAGGGACAGCAACTAACATTTGAGTGTGGTCAATCCCCCTAAGCTTAGGGATAGCTCTGGCCACCCCACTACCCCACCACCCCATGGCTTCCTCAGTGGGCCTTTGTAGTGGACCTATATAGAAAGAAACATGTCCAGAAATATGTCCAGATCATGTCCATGCTTGTGAATGAGGAAGATGGGTTCTAAGAGGTAAAGGCACCCTTAGTTCAAAGGTGTTCAAGACCAACTTGGACAGCATGAAGACTTTTTTTTTTCTTTAAAAGAAAAAAAAAGGCGGTGGCGCACGCCTTTAATCCCAGCACTCGGGAGGCAGAGGCAGGCGGATCTCTGTGAGTTCAAGACCAGCCTGGTCTACAAGAGCTAGTTCCAGGACAGGCTCCAAAGCTACAAAGAAACCCTGTCTCAAAAAGGGAGGGTAAAGAGGAGGTCTGGGGCTATAGTTCTGGGGCTGTAGAATGCTACATAGCATCCCAAAGCTCTGAGTTTGATCCATAAACTGGACGTGTTCGGCATGTCTGTAATCTCTGGAGGCAAAAGCAGGAGGATTAGATGCTCAAGCTCATTCCTGGTTACATAGGACTTGGAAATCAGCCTGTGTTGGGGGGTGGGGGGAGCCCCACCCCTGCCCACACATCCACTTCTTTCCCTGAGTTAAAGGCTGCAAAGCTAGTGAGAATCGGGCCTGATTTGGAAGCAGCTCTGTCCCAGCTAGCACAGGACAGATGGACTCTCCTCACTCAGGTAATGAAAACATGTAAAGCTACATGAGATTGTAGTTAGAAAAGGCCTTATGCATGCCAGCAGGCTCTCATGGGGCTCCTCCCCTCCATACCCCAGACCCGTATGGTACCTCCCTCCTGGGAGCCTCCTGGAATGGACAGCATTAGACAAAAGGGCTGGTGGGGGACTCTTTCTCCCCAAAAATTAGGTGTGAGGTAAAGATGAGGAATGGAGGATCCCTGGGGCTTGGTCAAGTTTGGCCTCAGCCTTTGTCCGCAAAGGCCCAGAGCTCACAGCTGAGCCCCAATCTGCCTTGCTGAGACGTACAGGTCTTTGGTGCTACTTGCCGAAGCCAGAGAGTCAGAGCAGAACCAAGCAAGGGCAAGGATGGTGCCAGGAGGAAGCCCTGAGCATGTGCCAATACTGAGCCAAGATGGGAGGTTATTTTTAGAGGCGGCCTGGTGGGGTGGCCGTCTGTCCTGTTGTACACTGGCAGGGAGATACCCTCTGTGGGAAGAGAAGAACTTCATGGTCTAATCCTCAGCTTCTCCTGGCCTCCTCTGAGTCTGACAGAGCTTTTGTCCTCCAGGGAGCCAACCTGTCAATGGTTCCTTAGTCTCAATTTTGTATGCACAGAAGCAGGATGGAACACGGGAATCATTAAGTGTCTTGAACAGCCTCCCCGCACCAGATGTCTTAGACATATTTCTCATATAATTCTCCCAGGAAGCTGCAGAGGCAGGGCTCGCTCTTTCATGTTTTACAGGGGAGAACACCAACCCTCAGAGAGAATACCTGCCCAGGATCACCCAGCTTGTGAATGGTGAGGCTAGAACTTTAACACCCTCACCTTTCCTTCCTTTCAGTTCATGCTGATTCATGGAAACGTCATTCCCTGCTTGGTTGAGGACCCTGAAGACTAGGTTGGCCACAACTCTTCCTGTGTTCCAGTGCCTGCTGTTCAGGCCCAGCCTTCCCCTGAGCCTTGCAGGCTGCTTCAGTGAGTCAGCCCTGGCTCCAGGCTACCGCTGAGGACAAAGGACATTTATTGTTTACTGTAAATCAGGCCCTAGGCTCTGTTTAAGCCTACCATCAACTCATGAAGTAGGAGAAAGACTGCCCCCCACACACACACACTTGAGGGGGGCACACAGCTCCTGATATACTCTGTCCTTTGGGTTCCAGGCTACACCTCTGGTCTTCATTCCTTCAGCCCTCAAGGTCAATGCTTAAGATCCCACAGATAAGGAAAATAAGGGCTGGGAGAGCTTTTGGGGAAGGACTCCTATCCCATTTGTCTGGCTAGTTAAACTTCTTCCTTCCTTTCTTCCTTCCTTCCCTGGCATGTTTTTGTCAAATTCTTCTGGTCTCAGGAGTGCTGAGGGTCTAAGAGGCCTTGGAGACCCTCTCAGACACAGCACCTTTAGCCCCTGGTTTACAAGCCAGGGGCCCTGAGCCCTTAAACTCTACTGTTTGCAAACGAGAGCGCGCAGAAAGGTCTGTGAGTTGCATGTTGACAAACAGGACAATGTGCTTTTCTTGTTTGCTTACTCTTCCTGTACCCTTGTCTGCTCCAGCCCTCCACAGAGGACCTCCACCCTGAGCAGGGACGGGCAGAAGCCAGAACCAGGGTGGAGTGTGTTCTCCTGCTACCTGTATATGTCTGGGAACCAGAGGCTTTAGTCTGAGTTCAGGAAGGGGTTAAGAGACTCTCATAGTACGTGGAAGGGAAATGCACCTTAGAAAATCCAGCCTTTCACGGGAAGCCAAGGTCAGGGGAAGGCCTTGGGAGTCTGGGGAAGCAAGAGTAGGTTGCAAAAGAAGAACTTGGATGGGACCCCAGAGCCTGGGGCCCTGTCTCTGTGACCACGTGTACTACTTTGACTGAAGTTAGGGTACACTCCTCTGGGGCTCATTATGTCATAGGGGGAAGGGTCTCTCAAGCATTGTCTTAGTTCTTTAAAGTAGTAGGTGAAGGTGAGCCCTCCTATGGGGTGTCACAAGGGTCCTAGTGACAAGTAGCACATGCTAGAACATGTTAGATGAGCAGGGGGTTATGTATGTATGTATGTATGTGCATACAGTCAGACCCTATATATTGTAATTCTCTTCCTTCACAATCTTTTGTCTTCTCAACTCTCAGCACAACTAGATAAATGGCTGTTTTCTGAGAGACAAGGCAATTATTATATTTTTTTAGGAAGAAAAACAAAAGTTACAGAGGGAAATTGCAATAGGAAAGGGAGAGATTACAGAAGGAAGAAAATGGACTAATGGAGATGGATTTACAATCAGGTTTTCTCCATGGTGATTCCAATAATTAAAATGTCTCAGAGCTTCAACTAAAAAGAATGGAACAGCAGCGTGTTTCCCCACACGGAGGGCACATTACGTCATCACCCGCTGTGATTACATCATCCTCGATGGCAACCTAGTAAATAGGTCCCATGCTTCCCAATTAATCAGTCCCACCATTTCCAATTCAAGTCATGAAAGAGCGTGTGGGGGTGGAGGGGACAGGGGGTGGGGCCCGGGGGTTGCTTCACTTTGGTTTATGGTTCTATCTCTGTAGGCAGGAAATGGATCTCAGACTCACGCAAGGGTCACTTGGCTTGGGAGAGAGCCCTGAGCAGCTTTGCAAACAGACTGAGGAATCAGAGGACCTCTTTTTACTCCACTCCCCCAGGACAAGGAATGACCTCAGTGACTGGGCCTATTGACAGCCCAGTCCTGGGAGGAAGGACAGCCCAGACAGTATTCTAGATAAGGCACATGGGACCCAGAAACCACCCCAGCAGTAGCCAAGCAAAAGTGATCCCTCTCCTGCTGAGCTGACTGTCCCTTTTCCCCTGAAGGAGCCCTGATTAAGCTGGGCCCTTTCAGAGTAGTGAAGGGATGGAAATGAGAGAGGAGGGGATGAGCCGCAGACAGGCAGGCAAGGGCTTCTGCCAGAGAGGAGACAGCGCCTATTTAGGTTCCACACAGGGCAGCCTCTGCCCAGCTACTGCCTCTTAGCACTTTAATCAAATGCCTTGCGGATGGGTTAGCTCAATGTCAAAAATCCAATCGGATACATTTATTGGTCTGACAACCAATTTTCTGCAATGGATCATCAGGGACTGATGGTCCGTTCCCTGGCGGCGAAGGAGTTGGCAATAACGGAGCTGGGAGAGAGACTGTGTGCCCTCAATATTGTCTCAGGCAGACGCGGGCTGGGGGAGGAGAGGAGGTTGAGCCCAGAGGAGCAGATAGGTGGACAGACAGGAAGATAGATGGAGCTAGATTTGATCCTTCGCTCCCTCCACCAGGCAGGCCCTCTACAGGCCATGTGACCTGGGGCACTGCCACCTCCTTGCCTCTGTCTCTCTTCCCAGCATCCTTGTCAAGACTTACAGGGAGACTTATAGAGGACTGCTGAGGCAAACCAGACTTAGCCCTTCTCTCTCTCTCTCTCTCTCTCCACACACACACACACACACACACACACACACACACACACACACGGCATCCCACCCCACCCCTGTAGGGCTTTTGCTCAGCTTCCTATTACCTGGAAGATCGATTCTGCATCCCTTTTCTCTGTAGTTTTCTTGCTAGTGTGGCTTCTCCTTTGGCAATCAGCTCACACCATCCTTCCTCACACAGCGTCCCCCAAGCAGAGCTAACAGGTCCAACACCCTTGCTCTAGAAACATGATTTCTGAGCTGGGTCTTCCATCATTCCACCTGGCCTTGTGGCCAAGGTTGGCAGTAACAACACTACTCAGCCACAGACCACACCATGGACACACTTGTAGCTCAACAGAGAAGGGGGGGAGGGGTACCTGCAATGCAAAAAAAGCACATGTGTGGTAGGAATTAGTGAGGTGTCTCAATCAGAGGAGGAAGAACTAAGCATCTCTCCTCCAGCACCAGCATCACTCAAGGGGAAGGCTTTTTTTTTCAATTTTTTTTTATTTATGTGCATGATGTTTTGTCTGCATGAGGGTGTTGGACTCCCCCTGGAACTGAGTTAAGAGACAGTTGTGAGCTGCCATGGGGATGCTAGGAATATGAACCTGAGCCTCTAGAAGAGTAGCCAGTGCTCCTAACCACTAGCCATCCCTCCAGTATGCAAGGGGAGGATTTAAGGAAGCAGGGGGCTGCACCACATGGGAGGGTGGTCACGAATCTCATCCAGGAGGAAGGATCCTTCATAATGATTTGGAAGGAGGCCATGTACCCTCATACCAGCCTGGACTGGAAATGCATGGCAATCCCTATGAAATGACATTCTGCTTATTATCTTGAGTTCAGACATGATTATCGGGCAGTCTTGTCTGCATCTTGCTCATGGCCATGTCTAACAGTCCTATTCTAGAACCATGCTGACTTTCAGGAGATCCTGCAGCTAATTGGAAGAACCTGGCCAGCTCCTGTTGGCCTAGGCTCTCTGTGTCCTTCAGAGCAGGGATTAAGCCTGGCACAGAGCATACCGGCAACTGTGGCTTCGTCTATCTACCCGAGAGGTCGTAGCATGCAAGGCAGGTCTGTGGACTGGTGCAGCTAAAACCGATGGCATGGGGGTGCAGCTGGAGGTCAGCAGCAGTCCTGGTGTGCACGCTAATCACGCAGATAACAGAGTGACAGCTCTCTGCGAGGTAAAAGTGCGGGGCTCCGGCGAAGGATTAGCCCTATCTCAGGCTCCTTCCTCCCGGTAAGTTGGCCTGGAGGTTCACTAGCTGTTCAGAATCTCAAAGCCTCAAGAGACAGGAAGAGAGAGGACAGCGGAGCTCTGCAGAAGCCAGAAGCCCAACCCAAGCGGGCAGGCTTAGCAGGACTGCTATTTATCCTGAGGATGGCCCTGACCTTTCCCCAACAGGGACAGATGTGGGGAGCCTGGCTGCATCCTTCCCCTTTAAAACAAGAAATGGAAGCATTACTCACAGAGCCCAGCCATTTATCATGGTCTGGGGACATTAATTTGACAGTGTGTCATTTTCCATTTGGTTTGGGCCCGGTGGAGGCTGCCCTCGAAACACCTTCAATTAAATGCAGCTAATAGCACAGAGCTATTTTGAGCAAGTAGGGCCTTTACCTCCCCCCAGGGCTGTGGCATGCGTGTGCTGGGGGAAGGGGTGCTGCTGGGAACTGTGGTCCAGGGTAATCCAGGGACAGATGATTCTTGGGCTCCAACTGCAGGCAGAGTACACACAGGGTGGGTGGGATGAGAAAAGCATCGTCCTTGTCTTCGGGATGAGGAAAGGATCCAGCTAGGCTGCACTGTGGCCCCCGCCATAGGATGAGGATAGGCTGGTCTCCTTGCCTGCGTGGACAAAGCACAGGTTTTAGAACCTTTAACGCTTGGAAGTGGAGCTTAGCTGTTCCGTCTCCTGAGGAGTGACCTTAGATAGGTCCCATAAACACTCTGGGCCTCAATTTCTCTCGTAAAATGGAGACAAGTCTTCTCCCACAGCACCGTTTGATGGTTCTTATTATCTTGTAAATACACACCAAACAGCATACACCAGTGACGTATTATTATATTTGTTAATAGGGGACAACTCTGAATAGTCTGGCTCACATATGAACTTTGAAACTGTGGGAAGACAACTGCACCCTGAGCACCTGGGTCTCCTCCCAGCAGGACTCAGGAAGTGAAGAGTGCTTCAGGGTGAGCCTTTGGGCTCTAACTCCAAAGTTAGAGTGTGGATTCCAGTCCCAGCTGGACCTATGTGGCCTGGAGCAGTCTACGCAACTTCCCCCAACCTTAGTGCCCTGGCCTGGGAAATGGAGATCGGCAGGCCAATGCTCCCCCTCGAAGCTGATCCAATGAGAGGCTCTGAGTGAACACCAGTGTCGAGTTAACCTTCTGTTCATGGTTGCTCTCTTTTCTTCCTCACTTTAAGCCCTGAGTTTAAAAGATGGCCCTGATGTCACCGGTGACTTCATCTCAGACACATGCTGGACACTGAGTATGGAGGACTCCATTTTATCCTCATGGTGTTCGAAGACAGGTGGCATTAGGGCATGGGTCCCTATCAGATCTGTTGTTTCTACTGCAAGAATGATTGTAAAGGGGCCGGAGATGTGACTCGGTTGGTAGAGAGTTTGCCTGGCATACATGAGAGCCTGGGTCCCCTCCCCAGTACCACATAAACTAGATACGGCAGTGCACGTCTGTAAATCTCAATACTTGGGAGGTGGGAGCAGGGGGACAGAAGGCCAATGTCATCCTCAGCTGCACAGTGAGTTGGAGGCCTGCTCTGAGTGTGTGAGACCCTGTTTCAACCAATCAACCAAGCAATGTAAGAAAGGCCTGATGGCATAGGTCTATTATCCCAGTTACTAGGGAGGATTCTAAGTTCAGAAATTTCAAGGCGAGAGAAAGAGAGAGAGAGAGAGAGAGAGAGAGAGAGAGAGAGAGAGATCACAGCCAGACTGGGCAACTTTTTAAAATCTTGTCTCAAAGTGAAAACTGAAAAAGAACTTGGGATACAATGTAGCTCAAGGGTAGAGCACTTACCTATGTGGGGCCTACATCCAATTTCATGTACTGGGGAGGAAAAACCGCCAGTGATTTCACATGCTCCTTCTGCTGTACTGAGAGGTCCCCTGGGGCTCAGACTGATATGCTTGAGGTCTGAGGATGAATAATGGAGTCAAGATGGCTCCAGGCCGGTAGCAGCAAAGCCTGTCCCTCTGGTCTGTGGAGCACAGAGGTCTGTGAGGAGCCCTAGGCTCTGCAGGAAATGGATGTTACAGAAGTCCTGCTTCCACATGTCCATCCACCCCCAACTTAACCCCCTTGGCACCACCAAGTCATAGTCATTTAGGAGTCTAGAAAGACCCTGTAAGAATCAGAACAGTATTTATTTATGGGAAGGGGCACCAATGCTCTGCATCACATTCAAGCCACCAGGCACTTGGGGATGCTGGGTGTCAATCACGCTCTGAGTGTCAATGCCCAGTCAGCCTCCCATCAGCTCTTATCACAGGAAGACCTCAGACAGCCACAGGCACCCGGAGCCCCAGTTCACAACTCTATCCAGGAGAACTTCCTGCTAAATGTGGTATCATTCCTCCAGAGCACTGGGCTGGAGGTGAACCACAGCCCACTTTGTGCTGCCACGGAGACGCTGTTTGTCACAAGCAAGACACTAAATACCAGCCGTGCTCCAGACCTGCCTGACTCAGAGATTGTCTCAGCTAGGCAATACCAGAACCCTGGGCTCTTTCCCAAGCAGCACGGGCTTTTCTGTGACCCTGGCCCAGCATTGGTTTGTTTCTTTCTCTGGGGCCCTGTCCTTCCCCCCGCCCCCAACCCACAAAATGAAACCCTGTAAAGAAGGGAGCTGAACTCAGGCAGGCTGGTCTAAGTCTGACTTGTAATTGTGGGTACTCAGGAGGTTAAGACAGGAAGGCAGTGAGCTCAAGGCCAGCCTAGGCAACTTAATGAGAGTCTAACTCCACATCCAATGCAAAAACAAAGGGTAGGGAAGGTCCCCAGTACTGGCTGGAGGGAGGGGGGTCACCATGATGCATAACTGTAGCCCCTACTAGTAAAGTCATTCAGGAGGCTGAAGCAGGAGGATTGCAAGTTCCACAAAAGCCTGGGGTGCATAGCAAGAATCTGTCCTCATTCAGTGGACACAAAGGAATGGAAGAGGATAGACCAGGGGAGGAAAGGGAGAATGGGGAGGGGAGGGATCACATCTTTTCTTCCTTCAGTATTTTTTTTTCCCTAATTGGTTGAGACAAGCGTACAGACATTTCTTAGCAAGAATGGGTGCCTTTGTCAGCTTCCCCAGATTTCCCAGCATAGGGTGCCAGGGCAGAGCCCAGCGATCAGAGTTTTAAACAAGACACCCCATACAGCCACCAAAACTCAAGCCAGGTGGTTTCTCGAGACTCTGCTTCTTTCTCTTGCCCACAAGCATGAGAGCCTCTTCAATGGGGCCTGGGAGAAAGTGTCAGCGTTTCCAACAGTCCATCTGCCCTGTAGCCATCTTAAGGCAAGGATGCAACACACACAGGCCAGTGGGGGAAAGCAAAGCCAAAGAAATGCAGGGCAATATGGGACTTGCTGGCCAAGTAACCATCTCACGTCTTCTTGATGAGCTGTAAAATATTATATCACAATAAAGAAAGAAGTCTGTAAAACTCACAGCTACAAGCAAAAATAGATGCTTTACCAGTAGGAAAAATAAATCATGGTTCCAATCTGGCTAAACATAGTCGATCAAATATATCTTGACCCTTCTCTCACTAGCAACATTTCATTAAAATGACAATAAAAGAAGAAGATGACTAAAATCAGAAGTCTGGAGTGGTTTGTGACATCAGGGGACGAGAGACTTCAACAACTACCTGGGCTCTGGAAAGCAGAGGGGTGAGCGGTCTAGACACAGCAAACTGGTGAGGGCTACAAACCACAGGCCTCCCAGAGGGGATCCCAGGGAAAAACATGGATCTGTTTTAAGGAAATCCTGAGAGACTCTTAGCTTCAAAGCTTCAGTTCTGCAAAACTCCACAGTGGTGTGCAGAGTTGAAGGTGATTAAAAGTCCCCAGATGGGGCAGCTGCCCTCTCGGGATCCTCCCAACCCTACAGCAGCCATGGCGTGGTGTCTGACTCCATCTGGAACTGTGGACGTAGAAAACACGGGCACCAAATTTTCAACACACGACAGGAATGTCATTCCCAACAGAAATCTGTACTTAGCCCGACCATAAATCAAGCCTGGACATGGGATAGATGTGTTTCAGACCAGCAAGGCATTCATTCCATGCACCTTTTCCTAGGAAGTTACTGCAGGGTGGGCTTCAGACAAACAAGAGAGTAAACAAAGAAATGGGGACATGTAGGACATGGGAAGTAGACGATCTCACCCAGGAAGTTGGAAGTATTTCTTAAGACTAGGATGGAGAGAGCAGGCTCTGACAGGGGACCCCAAGTATCTGAGAATCCAGAGTTGTCTTGAGGCAGGCAAGCACCCGGGATAGCTTGGCAACCTGGCCTTCTGCTTGGCTTGGGCTACTCCCCTTCTCCTCTTCTGATAAGGTGCCCACAGCCTAGCTCTTTTCACCCATGCACTGTGTATACTTCCTCTTCTAACGCTGCTCCCAGCAACCTCAGAAACTCACCTCTGTCAGGCTAGGACCCTCCCCTAACAGCCATCAACAGAGAACAGTTTCTATTTCTCTCTCTGGTCTAAGAGGAGGAGAACCAATCTAGTCTGAACTGGTTTGGGGCACATGACTAGTAAGGTAAAATTATGCCCTCGAGTGAACTTTGAAGGGAGAATCTCCTATTTGTCATCTTATGATTATAAAAGATTAGGTGTGAGGATGATTAAAGTCATCAGTATGGGAAGGGGTATACACAGAAGAAAAACTTAAATGACTAAATCTATCAATCAAAACAAAAGACTACCCTCATCTCCCACCCCTAGTAGTCAAACGTCTTCTCTTCAGCCCCATGAAGGAGGCCTACACAGCAATCTGGGCCCTGGGGAACTTCCCTCCTCTATGGCTTGTAGTATGTTCTGACCTTTTCTATAGTTTTGCTTTGAGTCGAATGCCCTTGCTATGTGTGCAATCTGTATGGGCCTTCACTTCTGCTCCTTAAATAAAGGACCGAGAACTTGGAAACAACCGACCACGCCATGATTAGCAATAACAGTCACAGAAATACAACTGAGGGGCGAGATGGGAGAGGCATGGAGGTAAAACTTAAGTGTTATTCCAGGGTGCTGTTTTGGACTTTTCAAAAGCAATATTGGTGGACATTCAGTTGGGGTTCTTAGATCAGAGAAAAGGGAGCAAATGATAAAGGCAGAGAGATGTCATACCAAGAAAAGCCAAAACGACATACCAGAAGGGGAATGGAATCTTAGTCATAAGGGAATGGTTACAGCCCTGGTAATGTAAACACAGACCCAAACTGTGATTTAACGGACAGCGGTAGGGGAGAGAGAGCCTCTGAGCAGGCACAACAGCTAAATCCCCAATGACCAAAGCCAGAAGGCAATAGGTCATGGGGGCAGCGGCAAAGCAAAGCATGTAGAGACATAGGAAGATTAAAAGGGGGGGGGGGGGGGTTGGGAGCAAACTCAGGCTTCATGACATAAAGCAAACAGTTACTGACTGAGTTATTCCCCCAGCCCCAAGCTACCTTTTATTTATTTATTTTTACTGGTTTGTTTTCTTTGTTTCTTATTTTTATTTTATTTTATTTTAAAGACAGGGTCTTTCTGTGTAGGCCTGGCCGTCCTGAAACTCACTCTGTAGACCAGGCTGGCCTCAAACTCCGAGATCTGCCTACCTCTGCCTTCTGAGTGTTGGTATTAAAGGGGTGTGCCACCACTGCCCAACTCCCAGTCCACCTTGTAATAAGCAGAAAATCTGGCCTGCAAACTGGCTCAGTAGGCAAAGGAGCTGATGACTGAGGTCCATCCCTGGGACCTATGCAAATTGTCCTCTGACCTCAGCACAAGTGCTGCCTTGCACGCACGCACACACACAAGATAAAATAAAATAAATATCAAACAAAGAACTGGATAAATAAGAGTAGCAGTGGCTCAGGTGTGGGAAACTGTTTTCCTTGAAGAGTAATGGAGGCGTGTGCACTCTGGGTCAGGGGGATGACCAGTTTGCATACAAAGCCGTTTCGATTTATTTCTATTACTTTGAGGAAGGTAAGATTTAATTTTCAATTTCCTCCAACTCGGCTGTAAATGTCAGCTCCCTGGGTGGTTTCTGAATCCAGGCTAACCCATCTTCACCTTATGCTCCAGTGTAACTGCTAAATGCAGGCAGCAAGACTTAGTACTTGACTGAGTTCACTAACAGGGCTGTGGCTTCCTGTTTGCTCCTAACCAGATTCTTTCGCTTTCCTGTGCCTTGCTCTGCTCCCCCATAGGGTGTCCAACGTTGGTCTCCCGACGTTCTGTGGTTTCGGAGATACTCTTGGTCTGAGTCAGCACTTCAATCTTGGTTTTCTCTCTCTCTCTCTTCTCTCCTGGGTTCCCATTGCCCAGGGTTGAGGGCTTTCTCACCCAGGCCCAGGCTCCTTGGCTGCCCTATGTACACAGCCCCTGCCTATCAGCTCACTGCTGATTGGAGCAAAGATGAGCGCCTCGGCCAAGCACAGCCAATCCAATTGCTCTCTTTGGGAAATTTGTAATTGAGTTTGAGAGTCAGACAGCTGAGCTGCTTTCTGAAACACTGGAAATGTAAACGAAGGTGCCGTGGGCTGGAAGAGTTCCAGGTAGATGGGCATGAAGGGCAGACAGTCAAACAGTCATCTGGAGAGACGTCAGGAAGGAGAAACTTAAACAATCGGTGGGAAGCCAGCTGGAAAAGTGGTGTTAAGTAGACAGGCCAAGGGGGGGAACTGGTTACTAATGGCCCTTCTTAGGGCCTTAAATTCCATGAGTTTGTGCTTCTGAGGCCAAAGTGCCTTTCATAATGAAGTTGACTTGAATTAGTTTTTGTCACTTATGACCCCAACTCAGCCATCTCCCTAGCCTTGTCCCAGATGAGGCAGTGATAGACAGTTATGCCTCTGAGGTCCCGGTGTCCTATTCCACTCTCTCAGCACCACCAAACAGAGGAGAGCAGTGGCTCGCTAGGGTGAGAGGTTAGAGTGGCTCACTCTGCGGGGTCCGCCCTCCCGTACCCTGCTGGAGCTCGGGATGAAGCATAGGACTCTCTTTTTGTTTTTTCGAGACAGGGTTTCTCTGTGTAGCCTTTGCTCTCCTGGATCTCACTCTGTAGAGCAGGCTGGTTTTGAGCTCAGATACCTGCCTTTCTCTGCCTCCCGAGTCCTATGGTTTATTAAAGGCATGGGCCACCACCGCTCCACTGCCAGACAGTGAAACAATGAACTCTTAAGCAGAGGTTGGGAGGGTAAGGCTGGGCTCCTTCCCCAAGAGTAAACCTCCTTACTCTTGTCCTGTAGGTGGATAGTTGCTCCTCCAGGGACACTCAGGGGCCAGTACTTCTCCAGATTCTTCCGTTAAGTTCTTTCCTGTCTGACCTAGCCTAACTTCCTGTTACAAGAAGCCAAGGAGCCCTAGGAGGGAGGAATTGGAGCAGATTGTACATGCAGACTTTGCATGTAGCACTAGCAGCTTCCACAGCCTCAAGGGGCCATGCCTTGTTTGTGGGGACCACGCTCTTCTCAGTGGCAGCTGTTGTGGAGTCCCACTGGCTTGGCAGGCAATGGTCACTTTGGAAAGAGTCCTCAAATGACAGATAGTACACGGCCGCTGGACAGACACAGTCCCAGAGAAGTGGGAAGAACTTGAAACATGGGCCTGCAGATATGTGGACCCTGCCCTAGGGGCTTCCCATGTGCTGTATGGCGATGAGTCTTTGTATTTACCCCTGGGCTACCTAGGCCTGGGAAGTGAGCTAGGACTTGGCTGCAGGGAGGTTAGATAATACAAAGAAATTGTGGGAAAGAAGTAATTTGTTTTCTCCTCTCTTTTCCAAGAATTCTGTCTCCTTCTCCAGTTTCCACACCGTCATCTCTGTGACCATGTCCCCTCATGCCCAGGTTCCCTTCACACCGCTCCCCTACCTCAGACAACCATGTGTCATACTCTTTCTCATACTGTGGTCAAGACACTCTGACCAAAAGCAACTTGGGGGCGGAAATGGTTCATTTGGCTTGACTTCCAGTTCACAGTCCATTACCGAGGGAAGTCAGAGCAGGACTCAGGTAGAAACTAGAAGCAGAGGCCGTGAAGGGACTCTGCTTGCTTGTAGGCCTATGCTCAGCCACTTTCCTTACACAGTGCAGGCCACCATAGCTAGGGATTGTGCCACCCACAGTGGGCTGGGGCCTCCTACACCAATTAACAATCAAGATAGTCCCCCACAGGGCAATCTGATCTAAGCAATTCCTGAACCTAGGCTTTCCTCTCCGATGACTCTAGCCTGGCTGTCTTAAGTCAACAATTAGAGCTAAGGAGGCTACCAAGTGAATTTAGGATATATGCCTCGGTGTTCATACATAAGCAGGTGCAATCCTAAATAGACTTTATGTACGAAACACAAAAGCAGGTCATTGTGTTGTCCAAAGTATGGATCATGTTGCACACATTTTCCTGCATCTTCCTTTTCTCTCTCAACAGTATCTCTCCATCCCTAGTTAACTGGTACTGATTCTTTTTAATGGGTTTATAAGTGTCCATGGTTTATACACTATCATACAGTCAACATGTTCCTAACAGGGTTGGCACAAGCTCTCTCTCTCTCTCTCTCTCTCTCTGGGGCGGGGGGGCATGCACACAGACATATGAGCACCACTTAAACGATGCTGCAATAAACATCCTTGTACTGACTTTTACACCTGATGGAGTTTTATCGCCCCAGATCAGATTCCCAGGAGTGAGACTGCTAAGCCAAAAGGTGTGTTCACTTTATTTTATTATTTTTATTTTAGGAGCTGTTGTCAGCGTGATCCAAGAGTATTGTGTCTCTTTGCCTTTCCCGTGCTACATGAGAGGGTACACTTCTCCCAAATCCCTTAAGAGTAGCAGGGAATACTTAAAAATTAAGATCGGGAGCATTGGGATACTGAGACGATGGAGGTTTTTCTTCCAATACTGTTTTTCAATGGTTTCCCTTTTAAAAATGGGAAAGTTGCAATGTGTCTGTTTTAACCACTCTCATCTTCCCCCTGGTTTTCCATGTCGTACCAAGCACCTTTGCCTCCATCACGACTTCATTAGTTCATTCAAGCAAATGGCAAACCCCAGAAAGTTGAGGAGAATCCTGACTTTTCTTAAGTTGATTCACCGAGGTCGTCCCTGTCGAAGGTACGTGGCACTGCAGCGGAGAGACTTTTGGAACTGATCTGAAGTTGAAATTGTGCCTTTCCCAAATCGTGAACCTGTGAAACAGGCACATCAAGGAGGCTACATCACAAGGCTGTGAAGAGCAAAGTGCTTAATATGCAGAAATGTTCAGAAAAAAGCCTGAGTCACAGCACAGATGGCCTGGTCTGTGACATGCATGTCACTCTCATGCTGGCACTGTGAGATCAGATGTCCCAAGGTGCTCTTCCGGGCATGCTGAGAATCTGCAAGGGCCTAGTGCAGGCCTCTGAACGGAAACATGCTGGGCTCTGTGCCCTCCTCTGCAAGCCAGTGTATGATTGCTCTCCCTGTCCCTGGAGGGCCTTGCAGTTAGGGCAGGCGCTGCATCTTTCAGCCCTGCAGCCTGCTGGATAGGCTGCTCTCCACAGGCCCTGTATTTGGCACTTGTCTTAACTTGCTGGGTCACCACCTTAACTCTCCATTTTATACCGATCCCACTTATCACAGAATCTGTCCTGTTTTACGTGGGACCCATGGTCTCAAATATCCCGTGCTGGCCTTGAGCTGGCAGAGTAACCAAGGATGACCTTGAACTCCTGACCCACCTATCTTGAGCTACCAGTGCTGAAATTACAGACCTGCATCACTACACTTGGTTTAATCAGTGCTGGGGATCGAATACAGGGCTTCATGCACGCCGGGCAAGCACTGCCCCGACTGAGCTATTTCTCCAGTCCCAAAGTGTGGATTTAAATGGAGTAATCCAAACTGCCAATGACACTATTCCATTTTCTGAGTGCTCACAGTCTTGTCGGGAGGAAAGCTATGGAAACCGAAGGGCACCAGGCACCCACTGATCGCCAGAGGAATATGGCGTGGCTCCTTCCAGCCTTGACTGGAATCAGACAAGCCTAGACTCCGAGCCCCGGGCATAAGTCACCAGAAGTCAGAAAAAACAACCAGCTCTAGCAGCCCAGGAGTCAACCCTGAGGTCTCCACTGGAGGCCTCGGGTTGGGATAGTTACAGGAAGTGTCACCTGGGCTTGGAGCTGAGCTGGGAGTATGACAGGCTCTGTCTCTGTATTCTGCAAAAGGCCTGTTTTCAGACTCTGGTGGGCCTTCTGAAGTTGATCTTATTAGGAGTACACACCTAAGGACTCCAAGTGGGTCCTTTGCCAAACAAAACCTGCCCTTAGCTAAAAAGGCAGTCTTTCTATGCGCATAGTCTGACGAAAGCAGGGAGGTCGCAGGGCCTTGTGATGACAGGCAGTGCCAGCAAAGCTGAGGTTGCTACAAGTCCTTTGATGTGCCACTCAGCCCATTTCCCTCGCCCTCATGTCCTGGGGCCACAGGCATCCACAGCTTCTCAGCGTGGCCCTTTCCCTGTCCTCCACTATCCTCCCCTTACCCTGAACTATCCTCTCCAGCAACATGGCATCAGGCCTGGGGCACTTGGTGCTAGACATGGGGGTGATGGCACTGGGTCAGCAGCTGCCAAGCCGCCTCAAGTTTGCAGAAAGCGTGGAGCCCCTGAGTGACTGCCAACATTTCAAAAGCCCTGCTTGGAATCACACATGGGCCTAAACTTAGATTCTATGGAAGGCGCACTGGACTCCAGGGGCCGAGATGGAGGTAGAACCCAACAGCCAGCTCAAATTATTTCACCAGCACATTCACGCTGGTTAAGAATATTGAAGTGGGGCTGGGCTGTGTCTCAGTGGGTAAAGCATGTTGAAGTTCAACCCCTAGCACTGCATAAGAGCATGCCTATTAGTGCACACCTGTAATCCCAGTCCTCGAAAGGTAGAGGTAGAAAGGTCAGAAGTTCAAAGTCACCCTCGGCTACGTAATGAGTTAGAGGACTGACTGTAATGCATGTCGCTTGTTCTCAACAGGGGGAGCGCCTGTGAGAAACAGCTGGGGCTAGGTTAACCAGAGCAGCCGTGCTAAAAACTCAGATTCACTTGCTTTGAGTCCATCTGACATCTGTCCCACCCCCAACAGTGCCACCCCCTGCATTCCTCCAGATCAGTCTTCTGCCTTGAATCTAACCTAAAATTTACGTTTTGTAGGCTGTTCCCTGTAAGTTCTGCCTAAAAGTTATATGGGCTTTCCACTGTCTGTCCCTCCCTGCTCCTCCCCCGGGGTCGTCCTGAGGACATGGGGTTTACCAGCTAAGGGGGAGCAGGGATGTCACATCCCCAGTATCAACGAAATTTATGAGTCACGGATATCGTCAGACCTGGCTTTCATTTGACTTCACTCGCCACTTCCTTTCTCCGTATTAATTTCTCCCAACAGCCCACTTATCTTCCCTCTTGGAGCCCTGCCCACCCTCACTTTCCCTCCTGATAGAGCCATATCTCTAACAGGCAAAAGCACTCAGCGCAGTGATTGCAAAGAGCTGGCTCGCTCAAGCACTCACAAGTAACTTGCTGTGGCTAATCAAATGTCAAAACAACCTCCCAGGTGATTTAGAGGAGCTTGGTGACAGGAAGACATTGACCACCAAGCCACCAAGAACAGACCACGTTTGGTCGGTGGAAAGCAGGGAAGCCAGTTTCCGTCAGAGTGGGTTCCTGGTGGCAGAGCACGGCTGGTCGTTCCTGGGATCAACTGCTCTGCGGTTGGTGGCGCTCGGCCTTTTTTTCATTTCCTCTTTTCCTTTGAAGGCAAGGAGATGCTCTGTGCCAAAGGTCAGCTGGGTAGTGGTTGGACTTTTTTTGATGACAAAATGTTGCAAGGTCTCTGAATCACAGCAGCAACAGGGTGGTGAGGGGGAGAGAAGGCACTTCGAACTTGAACGTGGGCAAGTTGAAGCCACACGAAACTTGTTTTCTCTGCTGGAATAGGAGTGAACTGGGTTAAATGTTCCCCGAGGTCCTTGAAGCGGTGGGGTGATTCAACATTCTCCTGTACTCGACAGTTTAAAGGACTCTTCCATGCTTGCTACTTCATTTGATGTTCACGGTAACCCCAACATGGAGCCAGGAGAGGGGTAATTATCTCCATTTTATAGCGCTGAAATACACTGATCACGGCACCTTCATCTCCACCCAGGAGATATGTTCAAGCCAGGAATTCATAGACCTCCCGCCTACCTCAAGATCGGCCGAGGGGGAAGTGAAAGGCCTCTCTAGCTCATACCACAAGGCAGTCCGTTCTCCTGACACACAGAGGTGTCCCACTGCCCTGTTGTCGTCAGTCCCATGGGAACAGGGGCACCCATGGTTTGGGCACAGGAAAGAGTCTGACAAGACTTGGTCCCACTGGAGTTGGCAGGAACTGTGGGATGATCACTCACTGCCTGCCTCTGGCCTTGAGAAAAGATCCTTGCTGTCCTCTGGGGGCTGCCGTGCCCAGAGAGGTAGTGACAGAACTCTTCTGGTGTGCAGGACCCTAGCACTTAGGGATCCCAGCAGCCTAGGTTCCCCAAAGTACCCCGAGTTCCCTATGGGTGCCACCCAGCACTCCATCCAACCTCAGTCTTGAGAGTAAATGGTTCTCTGCCTGCGGCCTTGGCAAGTGTGGCAAGGCCTGGCTGGTACAGGATGCTGTGCCCTCTCCTTGCTTGGCACGTGCTGAGTCTTCTAGGCACGGCTCTGTAGTAGGGAATCCTTCCATGCCCTCTCCTGGGATTCAGGGCCCTTGCATCCCACATGGCGACCACTAGTCCACTGGCCTATCCTTCTCTTTGCACGAAGCTCCTTGAAGGCAGAAGCTGTGTCCTGTTTCTCTCTGCTATGTCTACTGAACCCCAGCTGGGCTGGGGAGACCTTGAAGGGAGGGCATAGCATAGGAAAGGGGGGAAGGGAGGCTGTAACTAGGAATGCCCAGCCTTTGATACCGTTAAACTATGTTGTTATCTACAAAGTTCATGTCCCAGAACCACACAATTGAGCCACAAGAAACAGGGACAGGGGGCGGGGAGATTCATATTTTAAGAGTAAATTCACAAGTTCGTGTTGGACTTAAAGCTATCCCTGGCCAGGTATTGTCCCCGGGGCGGGCTGTGCTGAAAGTCAGTTCTATCTCTGAGCCTCGGTCTTCCCATCCACTAAACGGGGATGTGGTATGACTGATTTTGTCCAGACTGGAGAGAGGAGATGAGCACATCCCAGGTGCAGTCGGGAGCTGCAGGCATCACTGTTCTTGGGAAATTCCCTTTAGATTCCTATGAACACCGAGAAAGCCCCGGATTCTCCAGAGCCGGCAGGACTACACCAGGAGAGCTGGCGGCTCCTTCCCTCCACTCCCTCCTCCAGCCCCAGTTGGTTGGAAAACCCCCTTGTCAGGTTGGCCAGACAGTTGGGCTGTTTTTCTTTCCCTTGTTGACACAGGGAAGACCTGGCTACCCTCAGAGCCTGGCTGGGCCTCCCTCTCTTTGAAGTGCAAACACTGGGTTGTGTGTTTTGGGCCCCTCTGAAGGGCCATTTCTGCTGAAAGACCAGGGTTTGAAATACTTCACCCCTTGTTTGCTCTTAGAACCTCAGTGGTGCTCAGGTCTCTCAGGCCTGTGTTCCAGTGTTCCAAGGGGCCGGAGATACTGTGTGAGGCTCATTTATGCACCCTCTGCTCCCTGGTTAGCCTGTGGGAGCACCTAAACTGAAAAGGACCCCCTACCCAAGCGTCCAGGCCGATCTGTGGAGAACCCAGTGCACAGGGGTACTAAGTGAGCCAGGTCAGCATGGGGGGAGCTCACGCAGCAGAACGAGCAGTGACCGACAGAGAAGCAGGGCTACAGCAGGGAAGCAGGGCTACTCCACAGCAGGATCTGGAGGGGTTTGATCTACTTCCCTGGGAGGATGGAGCACAATCTGGATGTCATCTGCCCCAGGAACTTTACAGCCCTGTGTATTCAAAGTCTCCTGAGGTGGGCGGTGCCAATTCAGGCCAGACAAACCCGATGGAGGAAGAACAGATCGGCACATTGCCAGGACCTGGACCATGGTGAGGGAAGGCCCTAAAGGGCCCATCTGTCTGTTCAGGGCCCTGCTCCAGTGCGCAATCTTAGAGGAGGAGGCATTGGGGAGGAGCTTGATGGCAGAAGGAGCTGAGGTCCTGAGAGCCAGGCACAAACGCGTCACAGAGATGCCAATATGCCAGGGACAAGCTCAGGGAAGTGGGGAGGGCTAGAGAGGAGACAGAGCTGCCCAAGAGAGGCGCATGGAAGGACCTCCAGCTGACCCTGTCTGTTACAGGAGCTCAGCCTGAGTTCTTATACAACCCAGGACCATGTGCCCAGGGATGACATCATCCACAATGGTCTGGGCCCTCCCACCTCAACCATTAATCAAGAAAATACCCCACAGACTTGCCTACAGGCCAATCTTATGGTGGCATGTTCTCATTAGGAGTCCCTCTTCCAGGACATGCCTAGGTTTGTGTCAAGCTGACAAACCCCAACCAGTACACTAAGCAAAATCACACTCCAGCCACAGATTTTGCCCCAAGCTCATGCACTCCTCTCCAGAAAGAGAACCTTTCTGAGGCTGGAAAGATGACTCGGTCAATAAAGGACTTGTCAGGTGAGCGTGGGGACCTGAGTTTGATCTCCACGCCCATATTAACAAACAAAGGTGTAATGCTGTACATCTGTAATCCCAGAGCTGGAGAGGCAGGTGGAGCCCCAGGGTGCATCAGCTGAAAACCCTGGCCTCTGGACCACAGACATACCAGAATCTCTGGTTCAGAATGGTGAGACTTGGGAGGACGGGGAGATGGCTGGCTGAGTAGGAATACTTGCTGAGCAAGCATCCTCATGCTTGCTAAGTTTCAATCCCTAACACCCACCTAATATGGCTACCTGAGAGGCTGTAATCCAACAGCAGGGATGGCAGAGACAGGGTGATGGCTGGGGCTTATCAGCTGCTAGCCTAGCTCCAGGTTCAGTTAGAGACCCCTTCTCAAAGGGATAAGACCTAGTGAAAAAGCAGCACACTTGGCATCTTGCCCTGGCCTCTGCACCCCTACCTCCAGATGCCAGGATGGTGAGATGGGGTAGAGGCAGGTACATAGTCAGCAAGGGGAAATGCTGCTGGGAACCACCCGGGAAGAAGGAGGCACAGATACTCAAAGCAAGGAGAGAGAACGTGGTTCAATTGGAGCTGTTGCTAGGGCAGTCATAGAGTGAAGCTTGAGAATGAGACAGCTAAACAGCTCAGCTCAGCTGCTACCTAGTTAAAGGAGTGGGCAACTTCCTACTACGCTCAGGCTAACTTTCCCCAGCTGAAAAGTAAATCTGAGATTCCTAGGAAACATGAGGGATTAAGGATATAGGGCACCTGGGCCAAGGAGCACCTGGAAACTGTAGTGCGTGTGTGCATGTGTGTCTGTTCATGTTTGTGCAGGTGCATTCATGTGCTTGAATATGTGGAGGACACAGGACATTGCTTAGTTGAATCTACCTTGTTTTTGCAGACAAGATTCCCCATTGGCCTGGAGACCACCCAGTAGGCTAGGCTGGCCGGCCTGCAAGCTCCGGGAATCCACTTGTCTCTACAATAGAGCTGGGTTTGCAGGCATGTGCAGCCACTCCTGGCTGTGTGTGTGTGTGGGGGGGGGGGGGGGTGAAGAGGCTTTCACATCCCCTGGAGCTGAAGTTACAAGTGGCTGTGAGCCACTCAACATGGGTGCTGGGGAAGAACTCTGATCCTCTGCAGAAAGAGCAGGCACAGAGACCTATCTCTCCAGCCCCTTACACCTGGCCTTTTTATGGACGTTCTCAAGCTCAAGTTCAGGTCCTCACATATTTGAGCCAAGCACTATGCTAAGTTGCCACCCCAGGGCCCTAAATGCTGCTTTCAGTTACTGGAGGAAACTGGTACTCCTCAAACCTGCCTACATATGGGCATCAACCGTGGTCAACCCTCAGGCCTCAGAAAACCACCCAGAGACTCTGGATTAAATAGCCTGAGGTTAGCATGGGCATCAGGAGTCTTTAGAGCTCTCAAGATGATTTGAATGTGCAGTTTAGGCTGAGAACCACACTCCTTGAAGCCATTGTAACTCAACCCAACCCAGAAACAGATGTGGAAGGTCCAACCCAAGTGGCCGAGAAGCTGCCAAACCACTGTCTGGGTGCCCAGGGTCTGGAGGTAGAGCCACATGCTTTAGAGAGCCTTCTATCAATGTGGTTAATGTCTTTTAAGCTTTGGCTCTTAGGGGAATAAAGTTCAATTATCTGGAAAACTCACTTACGTGGAACCCCTCATTCCCTAATGACACCCGCTAAATGAGGTGTTACCATTCTATAGATTCTCAAATTGGAGTCTTTGTGGCTCTTCACCCACAAAAAATATTATCCAAAAGCTTCTATTTGAAGTACACCCTCTCTGCCCTGGCGCCCCAGGCTGCTGGGGCCTGGTAAAAGCTTGCCTCAGGGCAAGGCCCCTTGGTACAATGGGAAGATTTTTACTTCCAATCAAAGTGACATACCCATTCTGTGTTGCCTCAGCTCCATGAGGCCTTGTAGCTTCATTTGCAATGAAACAGCAAGTCCCCTTCTCTTCTGCAATTAGTAAGCATCCCAGCATGCACTGTGGGCAGCCTGCTTCATCCCTCATCCTGAAAAGGGCATGGATCCTTGGAGCATCCATTTTTTTTTAATATATAAAAAAATAAACACTGAGGTTAAGATGTGTCTTGTTTGGCAGAGTGTTGTAGAATATGTCTGAGGCCCTGAGTTGGAATTACAAACATACCCTGCACAGACTGACCAGTGGTTCATGTCTATAATCACAACACTAGCGATAGGGAAGCAGGAGCCGCAGAAGTTATCCTCAGGTACGTAGTGAGTGGTGGTCAGCCTCAGCTATGTGAGATCCTGCCTCAAACAGAAAGGAAAGGAAAAAGGGGAAAAGTATAAAAATAAAAGATGTTTCATTTGACTTTTTTTTTTCCTGTTTGGGTCAGGCAATAGAAGGACAAAGAGGTACTTTATTTTAAAGTCTCATTTTGTTCTTAGGGACGCCACATAGGCAAACCCAGAAACGGAACATTTTATCAATGGATTTTCGTGACTCACATAAAGGAAGAGTGAAAAGAAGGGGTCGTGGCCCTGGGTGTTGCCACTGCCATCACCAAACAGGCACTTGTCTGTTTACTTACTGCCTGGCTCCCTACTGGAGAAGAAGCCCAGAGAAGGGACAATGTCTGCTTTGTTTATTTCCCAGGCCCACAAGAGAGCCTCGCCGATAGACAGTGTGCAGCAAACATGTAGGATGAAAATGATCTGGGAAGGAACCGTGGTTTGGATGAGTCCTGGGATGCACGCAACACTTGCTGTTGTACTTTTCCTTTGCACTCTGAAAAGAGCATGAACCTTTTAAATCACTCATTTCCTTGTTTTAAATGTAAAAAGATAAAACTTGGAGCTGATGCTGTAGGTGTTGGTAGAGGACTAAACCTTGAGTTCCAAATCCCATACTGAGTAAACTAGGCACAGTGGTGCATGTCTGGAATGCCAGCACAATGGGGTAGAGAGTGGGGGAGTATGGAGGTAGGATGGGCTGGGGAGCTATGTATATGTGTGTATAGGTGCTTTTGCCTGTGTTCATGCACCTGTGTGGAGGCCAGAGGTCAATAGCAAGTGTCTTTTTTGACTACACTCTCCCTTATTTTTTAAAACACATTTTAAGTGTTTTATGTTATGCGTGTATACATGCATACATACATGTATATTCAATTTTCCTTATTCTTTAGATTAAGATGTTTTAACATTTAAGGTATTCAATATCATCGCACTTTTGAACAAAGTGTGTTGCAGTGATTCTTCTTCATCTCCGTACCCTCTTCTACCCTGGGTCCCCTGGGTATCCTCCCTGTCCACATCTCTTTACCTCTCTCACGTCTCCCATGTCCTTCCTCATCACTGCAAAGTATAACATGAAACAAGGTGACCCAAATTCAGAAAGACAGAAAAACACACATTGGCTTCTGTGGATCTCAGCCTGTAACATCTTTACAAATGGGTGTAAAGTCAACAGTAGCTAAAACGGAGCTCCAAAGAGGGTAGAAACGGGCATTGGTATTTTTCTCTTAACCAGTACTTCTCAAACCTGACAGCCCTTTGGAATCAGGTGGTGTACTTCACACCCGGGTGCTGTGGCCGGAGAGCCTGACTTAATGGAGCTGGGGTGAGGCTCAGCATCAACCCTGAAGGTGTCTAAGGCACCATCGAGACTGACTTGTTTCTCTGTGAAGCAGGTACACAGAAGGACACAGGGTGCTCAGAACCTTCATGTGGGTAGTGACATGAGCCACAGTGAGAAGATGAGTGTCCTGGAAACCTGCAACACCACCCATCGGGACACAAATGTGCTCTCCTCAGGCCGTCATCTGTGAACCAAGACCAGCACACTGCTGAGTTCAGGCTCGGCTTCCACTTAGGTAGTCTGCAAGGCGGGGACAGATCATGCAGAGGCTAGCTGGTCTCCAAGAACTATAACAAAAAGAGCCCAGTGTCTTAATCCACAAAGGTTCCTTTCCATTTGTGTCAGGCTTCGGGTTTTGGGCTCCCAGATTGTAAATGTATCCCCTGGCTCTCAACTCCCGCCCTTTGTCCTCTTCCATCATGACCTTTCTTGTCTGCAGCCCGTGCTGCCTACAGCGAAACCAGAAACACCAGACCAGCATGGAGGCGCTGCAGGGCCTATAAAGCTTGGCTTTAATCTTTAAACACACACACAGACACACATATACACACACACACACACCACAGGGCAAACATCATGGTGGGGGGGGGGATAAGGGAGGGAACAGAGGAAAGGTAAAGAGAGGAGAGGAGATAATCTCACTGAAGAGATTCTGAAAGCAAAACCAGAATAGATTAAGTCAGATAGCGAGCCCCATACCTGTAATTCAGCATTCAGGAGTCTGAAGCTGAGCTGGAGGTCAGCCTGATCTACAGAGCAAGACCCTTCCCCTTAAAAAGAAGTCTAACACATAGTCAGGACTGTAATGGCCAATCTCAGAAGAGATGGATGACCAATTAAGTCAGAACTAAGAAACAGCACAATTCAGAATTGTCAGGTGAGTGGGCCAGGCACACTCCTTCCACATGTCGGCAGCCTTGAGGCAGGGGTGGTCTTTGCAAAGGGGTAGGTAGGAAGAAGTGAGCACTCGCTCAGGGGCCAGTTCATGGTCATCTCTTAGGGAGAACTCTGTGCTTTGTGTTGTGCCATTCCCCAAAGGTTTCTCCATGCCAGTTTGTGATACTTCTCCAGGTTTCTCTGTATTTGCTGCTGAAGCCTCTGAGACTTGGCTACTGCAGAGATGCAGCCTCCGTGGGTCACAGCCTCTGTGACTCCTGCTTGGTCCAGCCCCCCCACCTCCAGCTTTGACGAGTGATGCTTTCTGCTGCACTGTAGCTGATCACCAGAGGAGGAGTTCCATTGGTCAATTTCAGATCCTTCACAATATTAGCACAGGGGAAATGAAAGTTAGCCTCACTTTTGGGGGAGTATATGATAAACTGGAGTAGGGCCTGGTGCCAGTAATCGAGGTCCGTCTCTGTAGTGGTTTGAATGAAAATGGCCTCTTTAAGCCCATAGGGAGTGGCACTATTCAGAGCTGTGGCTTTGTTGGAGTACATGTAGCTTTGTTAGAGGAAGTGTGTCATGGTGGGGTGGGCTTTAGGGTTTCAGAAACTCAAGCCATTCTTCCTGCTGACTGCCAATCCAGATGTAGAACTCTTAGCTCCTTCTCCAGCACCATATCTGCCTACATGCCACCGTGCTTCCCGCCATGACGATAGTCGACTAAACCTTTGAACCTATAAGTCAGCTCTAATTACATATTTTCCTTTATAAGAGTTTCCGTAGTCATGGTGTCTCTTCACAGCAATAGAACACTGTCTAAGACAATCCCCAAAGCCAATTGACAGGTACCAGGAACCAGGTCTCACTCAGTTTATTGATACTCAGATTCCAAGAGCCTGCGCTGTTGGAAGCTGGCAGAATCCCGACTTGAGCATGCAATCTGCCTTCCGTGTTGTATCAAAGAGGGATCTCTAGAGTTGGGAAAAGCAAGGGTCAGACTATCCAAAGGCTGAACACTGCTCAGAAGACCACTGCTGACATGGGGGGGCAGCACCCGCACCCCTCACTGCTCCAGTCCTAGTAGCTAACGGGGCTCAGAGGTCTCATGGTGTGGTCAGAGGCAGAGTACTTCATTGTTGACTTGGTCCTGAGGGTGGAGCTCAGGACTTCATGCATGCTAAGCACACTCTGCCCCTGAAGGTGGCACTTTCTACACCTCTATGCCTTTCCTTGATGCTAATGTGCAGGCATCCTTTCTCCTTCCACTGGCTCTGAGATGTAAGATGTTTACAAAGCATAATCTCAGAAAAGGCCATCATGAACCATAAAGGACTGCTCACATGGCAATCCTGTATGAACCTCAGAGTCTGAGGCTAAGAGGACTACATTGGAACAACACCTGAAAGTCCATGGAGGCACTGGGGAGATGTCTTCGTGGGTTATAACACTGGCTCTGCCATTGTGAAGACCTGTGTTCAAATCCCCTGCAGCCATGTAAAATGATGGGGATGGATGTGTATATCTCTAACCCCTGCATTGGAGTGGGAGTGGTAGACAGACAGATCCTAAGAGTTCATTGGTCAGCCAGTCTAGCTGAAGAGAGAGAGAGAGAGAGAGAGAAAGAGAGAGAGAGAGAGAGAGAGATCCTAGGTATACTAGGCTACCTGTGTAAGGGGCTGTCTTTGTCTTTATTGTCTTACTGATTATTCTTTCTCAAACATCCCTAGAAACAAGATCACCTGGTCTGGTGGAGGCAGGGTCATCTGGCCTGACGGAGGCGGGCGGGAAAGCACATCTTTTTAAAGATGCATGGGCTCTCCCTCTCTTCGTGGAATAGCATTTTACATTATTCATCACCATACCACAGCTGAGCAGACCTGGCAGAGAGATAACACAGAGGGTGAACTCAGCCACCATCAAAAGATCAGGGCTGCAGAGACACTCAGGGCCCAGAGGTAGCATCTCCTCCAGTGTTTGTTTTCAAGTCATTAAATACTTAACAGAGAGGGAGCCCAAAAGCCCACATGTTCCAAACCACTGCAGAGGAAGCATCCATCAGAAATGAAGATAGAAACAGCCTGAAATTGTAGCGCTCTTTTCTAAGGGCAAAATCATGTCCACTAAATGGCAACTTTAAGAATTCTCTCTGCCAGGAATCTATGCAACTGGGGCATGGGCTTAGATACAAGCAACCTGGGCTCTCAGCGAGGTATCGCTCTGCTTGTCTTACGTGTTAGAAGCCCAGCACTGGGGCTGGCAAGGTGGCTCAGCAGGTAAGGACTTGCTGCCAAGCCTGTTAACATGAGTTCAATTCCTGGGACGATGATGATGATAATACCCAATGAGTGTCCTCAGACCCCCTGAAGCACTTGCTCATCGAGGCTGGGATTAGATTCGAGAAGGAAAAGGAATCTATCTAAGAAGTGCCCCCTGACTGCCCACCACTCCGTACCTTACAACACCTTCTGGTCCTTTTCCTTTCATGGTGTTCCCTGGCAGAAACTCAGTTCTTCTTGTGATGTGGTAGTGGACCCTGGGTCAGAGGGAGTGAATTGCGTGCTGACTGACTACTTTCTCCCTTCTAAGTCCTATATCATGACAACCACAGTCCCCAGGTGAAGCAGACATCTACAGGGGTCTCACTACTGTCCAAAACATGAAGACCTGAACAGGCTGAGCCACCTGTCCAAGCTACCTATTTAAGAAGTGCTGGACGCTGGGCGGTGGTGGCGCACACCTTTAATCCCAGCACTCGGGAGGCAAAGACAGGCAGATCTCTGTGAGTTCGAGGCCAGCCTGGTCTACAAGAAGTTCTGGAGTCATCTGTGAGCACAGATAACTGGATTTCTCACCCAAAAGGTTGGCCTGGGGGGGGGGGGGCGTGGCTGGGCCTTGCCTAAGTGCAGGTGGATCTTCAGCCTTCTTGGGCTCCTGAACCACTCTAAAGATGGGGGTGGGATACCTGGTGCCAGTCTTCTCTACCTGGTTCCTGACTCCCAGGGTTTCTGCAGTCAAGGCTTAACTACCCCTTCAAAATGCGAGAGGCCAGATTTGGGGCCAGGCCTGATGCCTGAGTCATTTGGGCGCTTAATTGCTTATTATTTAATTGCTATATTGGGTTGTTAAAAAAAAAGTGATCTACTGTAAAGTTATTAGCAAATTCCAGTTTTAAGGGAATAATTACTGAATTCTCCCTGTCTGGGTTGAGTAATTCCTTCCAAGATGCTCAGGGACATTAAGCATCTTCGCCAGGGCTGCTCACAGCTCTGTAATATGCAAATAAAGTAACTCTGTAATTACCAATAAAATGCTTACTGAAGTGACAAATTTTACTCAGTAGCGAATTGGGGGGAGAAATGGCATCATTTGTTTTTTAAGGCTCCTTTAACCTTGTTAGCTGGCACTTGTCTCCATGCTGTTTCATGGTCATTTAAAAAGACAAGGAAGCCCATGGGCCCCCTTTGGCGGTGAGAAAGCCCTCCTGGGAGCCCTCTCTTTGCCAGTTCTGTGAGGGCACAGAGGGGCCACTCTGGGTGCACAGGGCAGGCTAACCAAAAGGTTTCTACATGTGCCAAGCACATGTTTCGGGGCTGATCGTTCCAGATGGACCAAAAGAGACCCAAGGAACTTCCAATCCAGCCTTGCTGAAATCCAGGATGATCGCTGCTCCCTGACTGTAAGACCCGTCCCTTGCCTCTCAGAGGTGACCACACTGAGCCCTGCTGCTCCGGGCCCTCAAGGTCTTTCACTAAAAGTGTTCAATCAATGCCACCTCATTCCTGGAACTATCCAGATTCTCCCAAGGCTCTTGAGGATTCTTTTGCTTGCTTGTTTGTTTCTGTGGCTGTGATAAATGCCCGGATGAAAGTAACTAAATGGAGAGAAAGCTTGATCAAGTGGGAGTTGTGGGGGGCGCAAGTCACAGCAAACGGAGCTCCAGGTACCTCATTGCGTTCACAGTCAAGAAACAGTTATGGAAGGCTTGTGCTCTGCGCTCTCTCTCTCTCTCTCTCTCTCTCTCTCTCTCTCTCTCTCTCTCTCTCTCTCTCTCTCCTTTTCATTCAGTCCATGGTCCATCCAGCCCATGATGCATGGTGCTGTCCACACTCAGGGTGGATCCTCCTATCTCAGCTAAAGCAACTGAGAAAGTCCTTGCTGGCATGCCCAAAGGCCAATCCGATCTATGAAACCCTCACGGAGACTCCTTTCACAGCAACTCCAGATCCTGTTGAGCTAACTAACCATCCACACTAACCACACTTTGGTTAGCACCGGCAAGGTGAAACAAATCCAAACCTCCGTGGCGTAATTAAACTGTAATTCTTGTCAGTATTCCATGTCTCCCCTGGGTCAGGAGACATTCAGCAAAAAGAAAGCTGAGGAAACAGCCACCTGGTCAAACACTGCTGGCCTGACACCATACTGGAAGAAACAGGAAATGCTCTGCACCCTAGAATGATGGCTACTTCCTCTCACACATCATTGGCTGAAATTGTTCCCATGGCTCTGCCCAAGCACTTCCGGGTCAAGAAAATGAACTCCCACTCTGTGCCCTGAAGGAGAACCAGAAATGTAGGGCAACAGCACCAATGACTACTGCAAACGTGGGCTTTAAAACTAAGAATGGAAGCCTGAGAGATGGCTCGGTGGGTAAAAAAGCTTCTGGGGCCAGCCTGGTGACCCACATACAATATGGGGCTCAAGCTTTGGAACCCACATAAAAACGGTGGAAGGAAGGAACCAACTCTGTAAAGTTGTTTGGGCTCCACACAGGTGCACATACTATCCCTACACACACACACACACACACACACACACACATACACAGAGAGAGAGAGACAGAGACAGAGACAGAGGAATGAAATCTTTTGTAGGGCGAGAGACTGGGCATGCACACATGAAGGAAGTTCTATGCAGCACTTAAGTCTAAGCCTGCATTGATTGCTAGTGGACAAGCATCTGGATAACTCCAAATGCTCTACCTGCCCCCCTCATACCCTTTCTCCCTTTCTTCCATTCTTACCCTCTCTGGATCCCTAGTAATTGTGATGAGGAGAGAAAACCTTCACATAAAGGGTGGTGGCTTGACCTAGTCTATGAGCAGATGAAGGGACAAAGGCAGGGCAGCTGGGAGGACCAGGGACACAGTCAGCAGTAGAGGACAAATACCACAGCAGAAGGTCATTCAAGGACGCTATCTACCTTCACTGGAGGGGTCTCCTCAACAAACGAGAGGACCGGCTTAATTCCGAAGTCAAGTCCTCACCAATCGGGAAAGTTCCTTCATAAGCCCTGCACATAACCCTGCACTTGGGAAATTAGTCGGAACTGGATGAGCAGAAATGTTGTTCTGAGGGTTGGGAGGTGATGTGGTGGATAAGAGTGTTGTTCAAGTGTGAGATCCTGAGTTCAAATCCCCAGTACCCATGTCAAAGCCAGGTGGCCCCTTTGTAACCCTGTACTGGGGAGAGTGGAGACAGGTGGATGCCCAGAGCTGACGGCCAGCCGTCTAACCCCCAAGAAGTGAGTTTCAGGTTCAGAGAGAGACCCTTTCTCAAGGGAACAAAGCAGAGTGGTAGAAGAGGGCCCCTGTGTCCCCCCCCACCAACTAATGCCTGTGAACACCATTGTGTGCCAACCCTCTCCTCCAAATCTCAAAGTTTAAATTAAGACTAGGAGAGATAGAAACCTTTATCTGAAACCCAGCTCCCTCCTGACTGAAGTCCCAAGGCCTCTCCAAAGCCCCAGGACAATCTCCCCGCAGCCCAGAGCCTAACCTCCCCTTTCTCCTTCGGTTGCCAAAGGCTGCATTTCTGGGTGACCACATTTGCCCCTGGGATAAGTCTTTTCCCTTCTATTTGCATTAGTAACTGCTCAGAGTCTCACGAGGCCTTGGAGCCTTGCCAGCCACATCCTCTCACACTAGCCCAATTGTTTGTGGCAAATGCCTTGCTTTTGAACTCTGGACCTTTGAGAGGAAACAGTTTCAATAGGAATAACTCAGAACTCTCCCAGGCCCTGCCATCTGGGCGTCTGGAACGGAGCTTCCAGGATATATGGCTCTTTTGAAGGAAGCACATTCAATTGATGATTGTATTCTCATTTAATATGCCTAGGGAGTGGTCTTGTACACTGGCCAGGGGAGTTTTTTCTTTTTTTTTTTTCATTCACCACTTACCAATCGATCTCCTGCTGTGACTGAGATACTGAGATGGATGGGGGAAAGAAGATGAAGAGAGCAGAGACTTTATTTCCATGCTCTTTATTTATTTATTGGGTACCCAGACTGGCCATGAACTCGCTAGATAGTCTTCTCATCCTCCTGCCTCCACCACTAGAGTGCTGGGATTACAGATATGTGCCCCATATCTTACTTAATTCCTACTTTAGTGGGTTTGGAGAAAGGGTATGAAGAATAAAAGTATCTTTAAGAGACTGGAGAAATTGCTCCGCAATTAAGAATAGTTGTTACTCTTGCAGAGGACCCAGTTTGATTCCCAGCACAGACATAGCAGTCCACAACCATCTGTAACTCCAGTTTCAGGGGATCTGAAGCTCTCTTGTGTCTTCCTCAATCACCAGGCATGCGCATGTGCACATACATACAGGCAGGTAAAACATTCATACCCATAAAATAAAAGATAATCAATTCTAAAAAGATTTTTAAGTTATTGCTAAATAACTTTCTTAATTCCCTGTCTAGGGTGAGAGGTTTGTGCAAAGCAATTTCTGGCTCTGAAATGTAGCAGGTACCAGAACATTAAAGAATGACTTTCAAGGAGGGTAGACATTTCTCAGCTCTCCTCTGAGGTCCCCACACCAATCTAAGACAGTTGGTCAGAAGCAGCAAAGCAGCCTCACTGCCCGTCCTGCTCGCATTATCTTCCCTTCCTTGAGGACCTGAGGACTTATCTCACCCCCTCATCTCCGGTCCCTCCCTGGACAGCCACTGAGAACTCAGCTCACCACAAAGAACCTTGCTCAATCCTCCTCAGGGGTGTGCTGACTTTCCCTCACTTGTCGCCGAGTGAGTGGAGTGTTGGAGATGGGGATCAATTTCTGGGAGACTCAGAGACACGACCCGGGACCTCAGTCTGCTTTGATTCTCTGACTCATTAAGGAGGCGTCACAGACAGACACGGCCTCACTTGGCAATGTGCAGCTGACACTAAATGTGGCTGAAAGTGGATGGTTTTGTTTGCACAGGGTGTCAGGGACTACCGTAGATGACCACATCAGCTCCCCTCTGCCAGCCATACAATAGAGTGGTGGTTCTCTGAGCAGAACTGATGGCCTTGGGGTTAAGGATTGGAGCATCGGGAAAGCACAGGAGCTTCTCCTCGCTCTTGAACCCCCCACCCCTACCCAACTTGTCTCTCTCTGTCTCCCACCTTCCCCCATCCCAAGCCACTGATAGCCTACCCATCCACTCTACACCTCCAAAGGGTACCACTCGGTGCCATCACCTCCTTAGCCCTGGTCTGATCAGAGTTTAGACATCATCTCTGCTTCATAGAAGAAACAGTAGGCTAAGCAGCAAGTGTGTCCAACCTATGTTGAATGAATGACCACATCTGGCAAAGCATAGCTAAGAATATGACAACATAAAGTCATGAAATTGCTGAAAATATGAGTGATTTTGTTAAAGATATCTTTTCATTTGTAAGTTGATTGTACGGTATAAAGCCTGAACTTTACAGATGCAACATCGTGTTACCAGGTCAAAGGTCTGGCCATGTTTGGTACTGGATCCTTCCTCAGCCATGTTCCCACTAGGGATGTGACCTCCTCCTACCCCAAGCTATCTCACCCTCCTACTAGGAAAGAAGGAGCCCAGGGACTCGGCGTCCATAAAGAGGAGGCTGTAGAAGCCAAGGCTTCATGCCTTCCCCCTCTGACTTTTGCTCAGCCTTGCATCCCTAAGGGAAGTCCCTGGCCTCCCTTGGGTCCTCCTCCCAACCAAAGAGCACTTATCTCTATCACAGGGCTTGCTGGGGGTGGGGTGGGGGCGGGGAAGCTAATGAACAGTCTTGCCAAGGGCTTTGAAGATGAAAAGCGGCCTTCAAGTGTAGCCTATTATCCCTCAACATCACTGCAGATAATGAGATCCTGGCTCCTGGAATCAGGTAGAAAGGAGAGATGGTGAGGGCAGGGGAGAGGGTGGAGGGGGTTGCTCTCTCCTTCACCTTCTCAGGCAGACCCCAAGGGTCTTAGGCTGAAAGTGCATGACCTGGATCCCATTACTCACCCCCTACCCCAGCAGTCTGAGCTTCTACATGAAGGAAACCCAGCATCTACAGGTTCCAGAGGCAAGTGGAGGAGTAGAAAGAGGAAGGGTTTGGGGTCCAAGACTCTCTGATTCCATCATATCCATAGCATTGAGCTCAGAGCCTGGCACCAGGGCAAGTGGCCTGTGACTCTCTGGGGACAGAGCAGTTGCCTCTGGTACTAATTTTCTGGGGTTCTGGGACTTTAGGTCTGTCCCAAATTAGCACATATGGCAAGGAAGACCCCTCCTGGAACCTCAGGGAGTTTCCTAAGTCTGTCTTTGTCTCTGCCTCTCTATCTTTGTTTCTCTCTTTGTCTCTCTCTCTCTCTCTCTCTCTCTCTCTCTCTCACACACACACACACACACACACACAGAGAGACACACACACACACCATGCAGGCCTGCACAAGGTTGGGTGGGGCATTTGGAGCTCTGATAGAAGTCCACATCTTCTGCCCCACCCTACTCGAACCTCTAGGATCCATCTCATTTGCGTCTGGGCCTCTAGTGCCAGCCACTGGGGGCAAAGTCATATTAAATGCAAACTCAACAGTCTTGAATTAACTGGTAAAGTTATTAGATTAAGGAGTCTTTGGCAAAGTCCCATCAAAGCTTAACACCTGGGGCTGGGTGTGGAGTTCATTTGGCAGAGTTCCTGCCTAGCACACAGAAAGCCCTGGGTTCTGTCCACAGTCTGCACAAACTGGGTGTGGTCTTCATAGCTCCCAGAAGGCAGAGGCAGGAAGATCAGAAGTTCGAGGTCATCCTCAGCTATATAGTGGGTTCAATGCCAGCCTGGGCTAAATGAGACCCTGTCTAAAACAACAAAACCTAACCTGACTTCATCTTTGCTGCTGAAACAAGCTGTTTTCTCTGCTTGATTTCTCCCCTTTAAAATGGAGGCCACAGTCAGGCTTTTCTAGGAGCAAAGAGCCTGGGCTAGCACTCGACTCTACTTTATAAAGGCTATTAGACTGTGTTTGCTTCTTATAATTTGGCCCTGACTGTGATCTTTGTTACACCTTTTGCCCCTTCACAGAGTAGGGACATGGAGAGAAAGATGGCAATTGGACAGTCACGAAGACTGACATACATTAGTACCCGAACAGCTCAGGACATCACATCTGATCCTTTCCACAGTCTTGGAACCCAAAAGGGCAGGTGGGCACTGCTCTCTCCGTTTACATCTGAGAATGAGGAGGCACTGGAGGCAGGGCATGGTTCTCAGTGACAGCTAGGAGCGGGGAGCATGCAGATTTCCACGTCAAGAGCAATCACCGTGCCGTCTGGAGAAACGTGCTGAGCACTGAAATGGCAGACCCTGGGCTGTGAGAGTGGAGAAAACAGGCGTTCCCGCCCTGCAGGAGCCAGCAGTCTAACGAACAGACAAGCCAGGAAAAGGCAAATTAGTATCACAACTTGTCATGACTATAAAGACGGTAGACAAAGTTTCCTCATCATAAGAAAAAGCAATTCTCCAAGAAAAAATGGTAGAGGGGAAGGTTTGAGCTGAGCCCCCAAGAGAGGAGGGCAGAACTTTCCTCTGCTTCTGGCAGCCTCACCACTGATTCTTTTTTTAAAAATTTATTTGTTTTTATTTTATGTGCACTGGTGTTTTGGCATGGATGTTGTGTCCCCTGGAACTGGAATTACAGAGAGTTGTGAGCTGCCATGTGGGTGCCAGGAATTGAACCGGGGTCCTCTGGAAGAGCAGTCAGTGCTCTTAACCACTGAGTCATCTCACTGATTCTTACACTTACACATAAGTGTAAATGACCAGAAGCAGGATTTACAAGTAGAGGAAAGAGGCAATCCGAAGGCAGAGTGGAGACTCTCAGAGAAAAGAAGGTTCTGGAAAAGGAGAAGGTTCAGAAATATGAGAAGGACTTGCAGAGATAAGAACGTGAGTTGCTCAGCTGTTAAGAGCATTGCCTGCTCTTCCAAAGGTCTTGAGTTCAATTCCCAGCAACCACATGGTGGCTCACAACCATCTATAATGAGGTCTGCTGCCCTCTTCTGGCCTGCAGGCATATACACAGACAGAACATTGTATACATAATAAATAAATAAATATTTTTTTTAAAAAAAAGAACGTGGGTTGCAACTTCCAGGGGCTTTGCTAAAAACACAAAGCTGGGCTTGGAGGTCTGGTAAGATATTGCTGTTGACAAGGAGGAAGGATGTGTGCCACCAGCTCCTAAGAGACAGGCAAGAATTTGAAGCTAGCAAGGCAGAAAATGGCAATCATCCGTCCCTGCAAGAAGGGTGCAGGAAGAAGGAAGCACCCGAGCCTGACTGAGCCCTGAGCCTCTTCTCTCTCTCTCTCTCTCTCTCTCTCTCTCTCTCTCTCTCTCGTTGTATGTACTTGTGTGAGAATGTGTGTGCACATCCAAGCATGCATGTGTGGAAGCCAGAGGTCACAGCTGGTTGCCCTCCTTTGCCATTCTCTACCTTGGTTTTTGAGATGGGATCTCTTGTCTTGACTAGGGTTTCTATTCTGTGATAAACACCACGACCCAAAGAAACTTGGAGAGGAATGGGTTTGTTTCGCTGACCCTTCCAGATCCCAGTCCATGAGGGAAGGAAGTCAGGGCAGGAACTCAAGGCAGGAACCTGCAGGCAGGAACTGATGCTGAGGCGGCAGAGGAGTGCCACTGGCTTGCCCCTCAGGACTTGCTCAGCCTGCTTTCTTATCCATCCATCTAGGACCAGCTGCCCAGGAGTGAGTGGTACCACATGCCCCAGTGAGCTGGGCCCATACACATCAATCATTAATTAAGAAAATGTACTACAGGCTTGCTTAGAAGCATGTCTTATTTTTTTGCAGGCGTTTTCTCAACTGAGAGCCCTTCTTCCCATGTGATTCTGTCTTGCATTGTGTTGACATAAACTAATCAGAACAGTCTCTCACTGAAACTGGAGCTCACGCACTGGCTAGACTGACTGGTCCTTGAGCCCTAAGATCCTCCTAGCCACTCCCACCCAGTGTTCTGATTACCACCTCACCCAAACCCCAATAGTGAGTGTTAGGGATCTGAACTTGGGTCCCCATCAGCTCCCAGATCTCTACTACAGACCTCATACCTAAGGAAGCCCCATGGGAATTGAGGTAAAACAAAATAAAAAATCTGTTCCCAAAAAAAGGCTACTTGCATAGTGGTCTACTGGAAAACTGCCCCCAGTGGGCTCTGGGTGGGGGCATCTGCCCGTGACTGTGGTTTAATGTCCTCTCATAGTTTTCACTTGACTGTGGGCAGTGGCATTGGGCTAGACAATTGAGGGGGTAGTGGGATCTGAGCCACAGAACAGAACATCAGAGTTGCTGGCATGGCTGGGCTCTGACGTCTTTGGAGGGCATGTGCTTTAGTGAACAGGTGACACGCATAGACAGTGGCTTCAGGTCTCTGCTTCTTCCATAGCTACGTCTTCAGTTTCTCCGTTGCTGTATGAAACCCCTGACAAACGCAACTTAGAGGGGGAAGAATTTGTGTTGGCTCCACAATTGCAGGTTACAGTTGATCCTGGAGGAAGTCAAGTCAACACGAACTTTAAGCCTGTGCAATGCTGCTGCCCCCATCAGGGTGGGCCTTCCCACCTTTACAAATAATTAAAACAATCCTTCACAGGCATGCCCTCAGGACAGCCTCATCTAGACAATTCTTAAGTCTTTCTTCCCAAGTAATTCTAGCCGGGCAGTGGTGGCACACGCCTTTAATCCCAGCACTCGGGAGGCAGAGGCAGGCGGATCTCTGTGAGTTCGAGACCAGACTGGTCTACAAGAGCTAGTTCCAGGACAGGCTCCAAAGCCACAGAGAAACCCTGTCTCGAAAAAAAAAAAAAAAAACCAAGTGATTCTAGATTGTGTCATGTTGACCATGAAAGCTAACCATCCCCCAACTTCACATCCGGGCCCCAGAGCTCCTGGTATTAAGTAACTAGAAGAGAATGAATGATGATGGATTAGCGACTCATAAGAACTGCTGGTTGTTGATAGAGGTTTCTGTCCTGCCTGGTTCCCCAGTTGTCCAGTCCCAAAGAAACACACAGAGGCCTACATTAATTATAAACTGGTTGGCCTATTAGTTCAGGCTTTCTTGTTAACTCTTACATCTTATATTAAATTCTTGTCTGCATTAGCCATGTGGCTTGGTACCTTATATCACCAAGGCATTCTCATCTTGTTTCCTCTGTATCTGGGTGATGACTGCAGACTGAGCCTTTCCTCTTCCCAGAATTCTCCTGTTCTGGTCACCACGCCTATACTTCCTGCCTGGCTACTGGCCAGTCAGTGTTTTATTAAACCAGTATAAGTGACAAATCTTTACAGAGCACAAGACTATTGTCCCACAGCAACTGGCGACTTTTTTCCCCAGACAGTGTGTCATATAGCCCAGGCTTGCCTCAAGCTCACTACACTGCTGTGACATTCAGATTGCACATTGCCTCTCCAAAGCTCAGAGCTATTGGAACTACAGAGAGCCCAGGTGATAACCTTGCAAGATCCTTAACATCTAACCCTCTGAGATCCCCAGAAAGGTTTGCCCCAGTGGTGAAGAGGCCTGCCACAGGTACAGCTGCAAGGGAATCCTCCACAAAAGCCATGGCCAATAAGTGAAAAAGGGAAAAATGAGGTCTTTCTGATTTTTCTTCTTCCTGGAGTGTGGATCTGTGTGGTTTATCTGTTCTGGCTCTCCTAGGGTTGCTTCTTTCTATTAATTCTGTCTCAAAAATAATAAAGCAGGCCAGATGGTGGTGGGACATGCCTCTAATCCCAGCACTAGGGAGGCAGAGGCAGGCAGATCTCTGAGTTCTAGTCCATCCCGGTCTACAGAGTTTGTTCCATGAAAACCAGGGCTACACACAGAAACCCTATTTCAAAAAATCTAAAATAAAATAAAAATATATAAACAAAAAGTTTAATAAACTTTAGTTTTTCATAGGCCTTTTCATGTTTGAGGAAAAACTGAGTTGGGTTCATCGAGATGACTTGGCGGGTAAAGGCTTGCCACACAAGCATTGCAATCCCACTTCTATCTCCAGAACCACAGAAAGATAGGAGAGACATGACTCCACAGGACTGTCCTCTGACCGCCACAATCACACTGCGAAACGAAACTCTCGTTAGCAATATATTTTAAAAGATGGTTTATTTTATGTGTATGGGTGGGTTTCTTGCCTGCATATCTGCATACCCACCACATGCATGCTTGGTGCTTGTGGAGGTCAGCAGAGGATGTTGGAACCTTTGAACCTAGAGTTAGGGACTGTTATGAGCCACAGAGCAACAAGTGAGATAAACTTCGGAACCATCTCTCCAACCCCTATTTTTTTTTAAACTAAAATAAAAACTTAGTAGAAGATTCAGAGGGTTCCCCCGACACCCCCACAACTCTTATCCCATTAGCAGCATCTCCTAGGAGAGGACATATGTATTGCAGTCCATCAGCCAACACTGACACACCATTATCATCTGAGCCCATGGTTCACACGGGAGTTATGCATTCTCTGATTACTTTTGGAAACTCCTTGTCTATGGGCTTGACACATCCTGTTATTTGACCAGCATATGACATGCATTGGGTTCATTGATGTATGGTAGAGACAGCTGTCACAATCTCACACAGGGCAGGTTTATTGCCCTAACAAGTCTCATATGCTTCCACCTCATCCCTGCTCTTCCTCCACCCCAGCAACCAACAATCACCGTTTTGCCTTTTCCTATCGTTTTGCCCACAGCCTTTTCAGATTGGAAGTTGATTTCAGTAATTTGCATTTGGGTTTCTCACCTGTCTTTTGAGGGCTGAGCGGCATATATCCTGTTCATCCGTGAACAGTATTCCATGACTTATCTTTTCAGGGCTGAGCAGCGTGTATTATGTTCATCCCTGAATAGTATTCCATAACTTGTATGTACCACAGTGTAGCCCTCTGTATCTTGCAGGACATCCATGTTGGTTGTTCCCCAGGTTGGGAAATTACAAATAAGTGAAGATGCCAAGGTGAAGAAAGCCGCTATGCATATCCATGTGCAGGCGACCAGGGCAAGATCAGCTTCCAATTCATTGGGCCAGTTGTTGCAGATCATGGTGACTTGGTTTTGCTTCTGTGATGGTGGGAGTGGAACCTGGGCCTCACACACTCTAGACAAACCCTGAGCTGTATCCCAGCCCTATCTTGGTGATCTTTTTAGAATGACTCTTGCCATCTCCAGGCTCACTGAAGTGTTCTTGGGAGGCAAAGGCTGTGTCTTGCCTTTCTATATCTCTGAGATATATGTAATAGGTCCTTAATGAACATCTGCTGACATGGATGATGCAAATATATCCCAGGTTTTCCAAGGCACTTCAGATTTCCTGTCATTCTGTTCTTTACAACAAAGGTGATTTAATGCAAACACTGCCAAGTGAAGATTGAAAATGCTGCGTAAAGCCTTCTGTGCTAAAACATGTCACTGACTGGCTGATTTGAAAGTCCTTTGCCAGATGGAAGTTTGGATATTCAGCTGCTGGAGGAAGGGAGGGGGGTGTTAGGAGGACTGGATACCCCAAAGGCCTCTATGACCTTAATTGCTTCCACATGAGGCCCTAGTACTCTGCTATAAACTTAAGCACAGGGGTTGAACCATCACACTTCCAAATTCCCTCAAGGGGGAATATGTTGTGGGATTTCATGCGATAGGGAGATTCTAGGATCTTAGGCCAAGGAACTTCCTCTACGACTCTCCCTGATTAGACAGAGGCAGAGAAGGCAGTTGGGTGAGAAGGATAGGACTGTGTCAGGTGAGGGCTCACTCGTTGAATGGGTCCCCTCCTCAGGCCTGAACAGGAAGGAAGAATGCAGAAGCCTCCTACCCCTACCTTATGGGGATGGTGTTTTGTGTCTTCCGTGTTCTTAGCCCATCCATTTTAACATATTAATCCTAACAACATCCTCTGAACACTTTCTGAGGGCCAGGCTGGACTCTGTGTCCCTAATGGATTCACACACACACACACACACACGCGCGCGCGCGCGCGTGTGTGTGTGTGTGTGTGTGTGTGTGTGTGTGTGTGTGTGAGCCTGCATGGATGTGGCAGCCAGAGGCCAATCTAGATCTACAGTATCATTACTTAGGGACCATTCACCTTATTTTCTGAGACAGGGTCTCTCACTAGGACTTGAGGCTTACTGACTAGGGTAGACTGCCTGACCAATGAACTACAAGGTCTTTCCTTTCTCTGCTTCCCCAGTGTTAGGATTAAAAGGGTGTGCCACCACACCTGGCTTTTAACATGAGGGCAGGAATGAAACGCAGGTCCTCAGACTTTGCATGGCATGCACTTTAGTGACCACCTGTATTTACTGAGTGCACGCCCCTCCCCCCATACACACCAGGTGAACTACTGCAGTGAACAAGGTGGAGGCACTGGCCACGTGGAGCCGACCTTCCAGGGCAGGGGACAGGCAGCCAACTTGAACCAGTTTCATGGTTTGCTAGGAAATGAAGACATCTGTATTAGGCAGGTGTCAGCAGTGGTGAGGCAGAGTGAGGCCGACTTCAGTCTTAAATGAGTGAGCAGGGCGGGTCACTAGCTCAGAGTTGAGATCTCCACAGGAATGTGATGGAAGCCGGGGGGGGGGGGGGGGGGGGGGGGGGGTGGGGGGGGGTGGGGGGGGGAGTGCATTAGCTCAGTGAGTTTGCGGGAAAGAACCTTACAAATTGGGATTTGCCAGCATGAAGGCCCGAAGGGAGGGCTATGTCCATTACAGAGGAATGAACCTGTGATGGGAGCTGAGGACACCAGAACAGTCCAGAGGGCCTGCTGGACCACAGAAGGACCTGAACTTTTCTCAGATAGAATCGGGAAGCCAGTGCAGGGATTGGAGCAGCTGAGGGGCCTGGTACCTACAACCTCCATGAGCAGTAAGTAGATCAAGACTAATGGCCGGGAAGAAAAACGGGCCTGTTAGAGTCACCACAGCATCCAGTGGCCCTGGCCCTGGTGCTCCTTGACACTCACTTTAATCTTGGCCTGGAAGCTATAACCTAGGTCCTGTGCCCGGGGCAGCCCTCAGTGACCAGGGGACATGGGGGGTTCCCAGGCTACTTCTCTTCCAGGTAGGCTGGGGATACCAGCTACCCAGGACTGGAAAGTACCTTCCACCCACTTCTGGGCTGCCTGCACAGGATGCCATCCTAGCTGTATTCACCATTCCTGCCAGTTGTATGGGGGAGGAAGGTAGCTTCCCACTGCACACCCCAGAAGCTGAACTCCCAAACACTGAACCCAGCATTCCAGTTAAAGAGGAAGCAGGAAGACCCAGAAGCAAGGCTCCTGCCCAACCCTATTCAGCCTGCTAGTCCAGGAGTCAGCTGGGTGGGTGGGAGTGGGGTCAGGGAATAGCATAGGGCTCCTCCCAGCATGCTGGAAATAGTGCGTGTTGGCCGCGGAGTCGACTGGGAGCCACCAACCATTGCTAAGTCCAGTAAAGACTGGGAACAGCCTGGATCTAGAGGACTGAGCCCTAGACTGCTGCAACTATTGGCTAACTATTAATAGAGGGACCTAGGGAGCCTCACTAGTCTCCGAGTGTGGTCTCTATCCAAGAAAGCCGAAGGAACTTAGAAGGGAAACGACCCAATTTCTAGTGCTGTCGGAAGGTCAGACTTGTGGCCCTTCGGTGACTTGTTGATGCAATACAATGCCTGACAAAAACAACTTAAAGCAGGAAGGGCTCATTTGGCTCCCAGTTTGGGGGTCCAGTCCATTATCATGGTGGGGAAGTGACAGTAGCAGGCACTTGAGGTAAATGGTCAAGGTGCCCCCACAGTCAGGACTCAGAGAGAGGCGGATGCTGAGGCTCACTTTGCCTTCTCCTCTTTACTAAGCCCAGGTGTGCAGCCACGGAACAGTGATGCCCACATTTAGGATGAGTCTTCTCACCTCAGGATAACCTAGTCTAGAATTTTCCTCACAGACGTGCCCAGAGGTTTGTCACCTGAACTCCGCCTACAGTCGCCTAGCTGATTCTGAATCCCGTTAAATTAGCAATCAATATTAACCTTTTAGGTGTCCAGCTGCAGAAGGGCAGGACATGCTGGTGAAAGCATCGAGCACAAATCAAACATTCCTGGGTAGCACAGCCTACAAGTGAGTTTTCTGACCAAGGTGGTACTGCAAAGTCTTCCCAGAAGAAAAGGGTCTTCCCACCTAGAGGAGGCCAGAAGTCCAGGTGGAAGGGCAGGGGAGGTGAAAGGACAAGGCTGATGGCTACAGGGAGCTATAGCAGGGTTTTGAGCAGCAAAGTCTCAGTGCCTTATTTGTTCAAAGGTCACACTGACTGGGAGAGCGTCATCCAGTGGAAACGCTGGGCTGAAGGCAGGTTGAGGCTTGAATCTGCTGAACTCTGCAGATTCCAGCCTCCCTCCACATCCAGATCCTCTTGGAGAAAGGCAGCTAAGAGTGGGAAGCCAGTGAGGGTGGGAGCTTGGGCCAGGTTGAGCCAGCTGGCTGCCGGCTCCCCTCCCCCAAGCCCACAGCTCCTGGGAGCCCCCAGACTTGTTTGTTTTCCTTATAAAAGGGGGAGTCCTGCCCTTTGTGAGATTTCTGCTTGGGATGGGGAGGAGATGTCTCCGTGGGCTGTGCCTGGATTTCCAGCTATTGACACAGACTCTGACAATGAAAGCAAAGGCCAAGAGAGGCAGCGACAAGGTGGCTGATTAAAATGTTCTTCCAAGGGGTTGCTCAGCCCTGCCTGGGAAGGCGGGTTGGAAAACCCGGGCTGGAGCTCTTTCCTCCAGAGCTGGGGGTCCAGTCAGATACAGGTGGTTCCTTACAAATTCTTGGGGAGCTTTGGCACCTCACCCGAACCCCTGAAACTCCTGCTTTTGTTTTGCGCCTCCATAGTAACCAAAGTCACACATATAACCACAACTCTGAGATTCAGTTTTCTGTTTCTAAAATGAGGATGCCACTTGCTGGGGTTTGGGGGCTGATCCCCCAGAAATGACTGCAGGTAGAGTAGGGCTGCCAGGCCAATATGGAGAAGCAATCCTGTCAAATCCGAGAGTCGGGTAAATGGCTTTGTCTGTTTCTTTGCTTAGTATGAATTTGTCCCAGGCAATATTTGAGAGATTGTGCTGCTAAGTAACATCCAGTTGTTGCTTAAAGGAACTCTGATTAAACTGGAGGCCCTGCTGTTTGACCTGGCCAGGGCAAAGTGTAGAAGGATCTGTGGGACTCCTTGGAAAGCTGGATGAGGAGTGGGGTGGGGGGTGGAGATGGGGAGGGAAATTTGGTGAAGTCATACAGAGGGCCCCCCAGAGAGCACTGTAGGCTTTCAAAGTTGTTCTAAGCTGGGAGAGGTCACAGGTGAAAGGTAACTTGACCGGTCTCTGTGTACCTTTCTCTAGAGTCTCCAGGTGCTGACTTTCCTGGGCAGGGCATATGAAGGCTGTCCCTGGGGTCTCTGGGCTGCTGGAGCTGGGAAGCAACACCTCTGCAACCTTGACCCTGATGCCCTACTGTCCCTTGAGCGAGCTGTGCAAGCAGGACTGGGCCCAATCCTGACACCTACCCTGTTGCTATTGATTTTGGTAGTTTGTGAACACCGGCCAAGTTGCTCAGCCAAACAGTCAACCAGGACCGAGGCTCTCAGTTCCTTCGGGGGAGCCCTTTCTAAATGTGTATGATGACATTTCATCTACAGGTTCCCAGTCCCCAAGTGTCGCTGATGCCATGGTCAGGCCTCTCCAGGCTACAGGGCTATGCTTCCCCCAACACTAGCATGAGGTCTCTAAAGCTCAGTCACATGGACCTGTTGGGTAGAGCTCTTCCTGCCAAGGTCTAGCCTGGCTCCCTTGAGTTGGGAGTCCCATTGTTTCCAGCTACCCAGGCTGCAGTGGACAGTCTGCTAACCAAAGCCCTGCAAGTCAGTTGTGGGCAGCCTGATTCTGCCTCTCAGTCCTGAGCAAAACCTCCTTAAGGAAAGAGGCTGCAGGTGGCAAAGACAGGATCTCGCCATTTCACTCCATCACACATGTATGCTGTGTTCTACTACCTCAAAAAGTCACCCAGGCTGCGTGTGTGTGTGTGTGTGTGTGTGTGTGTGTGTGTGTGTTGTTTTGCTTTCTTTGAGTCACAGTCTCGTTATAGACTAGACTGGTCTTGAACTCACAGAGATCTGTTTTGTCTGCCTCTTGAGTGCTGGGATTGAAGACATATACCGCCATGCCTGACTCCATGTTGCCTTTGGGCCCATGTTTAGCACTGACTTCTAGTGTTTGAGTCCCTGAATATCTATCTTCCTGCCTTCCTGGTTTCCCAAGAATGTGTGACATATTTAAACTCCAAGTGTGGAGACTCTAATTGCAGGTAGAAAAGCAGGCAAGCTTGGGCTTAGATAGAAGCATGGGAGTCTGAGCTCACTGAGACAAAGAGGCTGATGAGTCCTTACTCATTCGGAATCACTGACAGGCACAGACGGCTTCCACCAACCTGTGACACTCTGCTCTATCCTCACAGCGGCTCTGCAGGAAGGTGCTGTCATTTTCCCATGTTACAGATGAGGAACCCACAGTGTGTGTTGCACAAAACCCCACAGCAAAAAAGGAAAGTGCTCTTGCAGAGGACCCTAGCATCCATGTTGAGTGGCTTACAACTGCCCATAGTTCTAGTTCCAAGGGATATGGTATCCTTTTCTGGCCTCTGAGGGCACTTGTACTGACTTTCACATACCCTTCACATACACACAGTTAAATAAAACAAAAACAAAATCATTATAATCCAAGAAGGTAAAGAGAGTCAGGAGGAATCCAACCTGTCTACCAGTCTATGAACAGTTTGAGGGTTACATTTTACCAGGATCAGTGTTCTTTCTTAGTGTGTGCACTTGGGAACCTAGAGATCAACCTGGGGTGTCATTCATTAGGAACCATTCGCTTTGTCTTTTTGAGACAGGGTCTCTCACCAGCCCGGACCTCATTGAGTAGGCTGGGATGGCTGGCCAGTGATCCTCAGAGATTCACCTGTTTCCAACCTCTCCAGCACCAGGAGTTCAAATACATGCACTACACTTAGCTCTTTACCTGCACTCCACTGACTGAGCCATTTCCCCAATCCCAGAACCACTATTGTTATGAATCAATAGTATCAGGGAGGGTCAGTGAGTTGGTCCCATAGGTAAAGGGGCTTGCCGCCAAGACTAGTGACTAGAATTTGATCCCCAGGATCCACACAGTAGGAGAGAACTGATTTCCCCAAACTCTCTTCTGATCCTCATATGTACACCATGATGTGTGTATATGTGTACATATGCACATTTGTGTGTGCATATACATGTGCACATTCATGAGCAAATGTGCATTCCTGTGCGAACATACATATGTACACGTGTGCACATGCATGCGCATGCACACACACATTAAGTAAATTAAATATACTTAAAAAAACAGTTTTTAAAAAAATTAGGAAAGGTGACATATTCACAGTAGCCCAAGCCAGGTTGAAGGCATCGTGGTAAAGAAGGTGCTGGAAGAAATAGAACTGTATGGTGCCAGGCCAGACACTCTTCTGTTTGAAGCAGACCACACTAGTATAAGGGATTGCTGTATTAGGGCTAGAAGAGAGGACTAGGGCCATACTTGAGGAACTGAGCTTAAAATGCCACAACTCGCTGGCCGAGGGGGCTACCTCTATTTTTTAACTGTAGTGAAAACCATAGTATATAAAACCTGCCACTGTTAAATGTACAAAGGATAGTGCTAACTATTCACAGCCATGCAGCTAATTTACTTTGCCAAGTTGAAACTTTGTAGCCCTCGCCACTCTACTGGGCCCTCCCCAGCAAGGCAACCAGCATTCTACTTTCTGTTTCTCTGAGCCTGACTGCTTTAGCAGCTCATTAAAGTGATTCATAAAACATTTGTCTATGACTACCTTCCCTCAGGGTCAACCTCTCAAGATTCATCCTCATGTAGCATGTGATTGGACTGCTTTCTGTGTAAAGGCTGGGTGATATTTCCATTGTATATGTGAGTCAAATATTCTTTATCTATCCATTTACCTTGTGGCCTACACTTAGGCTACTTACACCTCTTGGCCATGGCGAACAATCCTGCAATATAGATGCAGTTGTGCAACTATCTCTTTCAGATTCTGTTTTCAACTCCTTTGGGTACACACACAAGAAGTGGGCCTGCTCTGTCACATGGCAATTCTATTTTTAACACCTTGAGGAACTGCCACACCGACTTGGAATCAGTTGCACAACTTCACAGTTCCACCGACAGCACACAAGGGTTCCGGTCTCCCCACAGTCTCCATACCTCTTGCCATGTTCTGTTAGATCTTAAAATGTATTTATTTGTTTGTTATTAGTGGAAGTGTGTGCGTTTGTGCACAAAGGGGCACACATTTCTAGGTCAAAGGACAATGATGCTACAGAATCAATTCCCTCCTAGTCCTGTGGATTTCAGGGATTGCATGGGGGTGGAGGGAGGCTCTATTTCCCTACCTTCTCCCTGCCCCATTACCTTTCGAAGGCCCCAGAACTTCCCCAGAACTCTGTTGGAAACCCTGACTGGTTATGGAAAGACTCAGTTTCAATACCAGAAGACCTCACTTCTACCACCATGTCCTCCTCACCATGAAGGACTAGACCCTTCGACTGTGAGCCTTCCTTCCCTAAGTTGCTTTGACCATATATGTTTCATAGTAAAGTAACTAATACGGTATATGAAAATTACCCAGCTTTGTCACTGTTAGGATTAGGAGCCAGATAATACACATAATGTGGTGACTTTTCTTGGCACTCCAGGATGCTGGGAAGCTTCTGCTCACTGAAGGTATCAGTCGTGGGCTAGCAAAATGGCTCACTGAGTTAAGCCATTTACAGCCAAATCTGACTACCTGAGTTTGATTGCTAGGACCCAGAGAGTGGAAGGAGAGAACTGACTCCCAACAGTTGTCCTCTGACCTCCACATGCATACTACACAGAAATAAGAGAATAAAAATTATTAGTAATAATAAAGAAGAATAATCCCAAACCAGTGTGCCCCTACTATTGAGTTGTAAGAACAAAAATATCTCTGGATATTGCCCCCCTAGAGGACAAATTTACCCTCAGTTGAGAAGCAGCAGGTAAGCACAGCTGATAAGCAATCAAAGCATCCGTCGCTGTGTGTGCACGACAAACACACTTTTGTAAATCCACTGAACAAAAGAACGGAAAGAGCAGAGTAGAAATAGGAGGGTAAAACAAAAAAGGCTATCAGGTAAATAATTTCTCCTCTCTCCTCCAGCTCCAGCCCAGTCCCACAGAGAAAGGGCATGTGCACGGGGCCAGAGTTCTGCCCCAGCCTTCTTCCCAGCTTGATGCTTCCCTAAAGCACCTGCCCCCTCCCCCCAGCACTGGCCTCGGTAATTCTTCTCCGCCCTTGCTAAGATGGATGCGTTAATACCAGCAAACTATTTCTTAATCTCCTAAGCCTCAGCTTTGAATCTTTAAAAAGGAAAGAGAAACGGCACAAATCTCTTAATTAGGACGCCCAATCACTTCGATAAATATTTACCCGGTTCCAGCATGAAGCATGGAAACCCGGCGCCATTAGTCAATAGAGGTCAGCAAAGTGCACCTTGGGAACAGCAGGATGCAATTCAGCCTAGCTTGGGAGGAGGTGTCGGGGAGAATGTTTCCAGTCTCAGGCTTCTGCTAGAGACAGGTGAACAAACACATTCCAAGCCTCCTCCGCACACCTGCCCCCCACAAAGGCCCAGGTGGACATGATAGCCTATTTGTAAATCATCACCTGGAAGTCTGGTTACCTTACTTTTCTAGACAGAGGGAGTGGGGCCACCAAGCAGATCCAACAGCCCAGGGCTCTCCCGAGAGTCCTAGCTGAGCTGCCTTGCTCTTGGTCAACCAAGGCCACAGCACTTCACAGGCAGCTGCTCCTACAGTCAACTCCAACTCAACACCCGGCATTATTTCCTGTTCAGCTCTAACACGGAGGTTTGCGCGTAGCCTAGACTTGTGTGCAGCCTAGCCCGGGATAGCCTTGTGTCTACCAGAAGGCTAGGGTTTCTCTCACATTCTTGTCCTTGCATACTGTAGTCTTTCAGTATGCTTGCCATGAGTCAGCACCCAGACACTATTCTTCCCATTCTACAATTGTAGAAATGGAGACTGTGGGAGTGGATCCCTCCCTCCTGACCTTAGCAGCCTCGGGGACATCCTCCGTTGGATGAGAAGGCTCTTAAGATGGGTGTGGGATGAGGACAAGGCCTTTTTAGAAAAGTCAGCGCTTAGTGTCCTTCCTCAGGTCTGGATGACAGCCTGCTAGGAGGTAAAAGAAAAGCTGTAAGAAGGGGAGACTACTTTGGAAGGCTGTGGGAGAGAAAAAGCTCCTGCTGATCTCCTCTGCCCACCAGAGCTTTTGTCTACAGTCCTGTGCTGAGTTTGAATCCTACCTTGCCAATAAGTCCTCAGAGAAGCCCTCGACACCATTCTCCACTGTGGTGGTACTCATCTTTCTCTCCACCTCTATCCATCCCTATCCCATCAAAGATTAGTTTTGGATTATCCTTCCTCCCATTCTTTCCTTCCTGCTCTCACCCAGCCTTTCCCTGATGGGCTCAGGAGCTGTAGGGATAGCCAAGGTTATCAAGGACTATGGAAAAGAATGGAAATTCCAGAGTGGAGAGATAGGTCTGCTAGCTCTGGGGTTTCCCAGGGGCTCCGAGGGAGTCTGGTGCTCCTGGTTGGCTCTGGTCAGATCCATGCTTGACTTTTCTGTCCTCTGGCCGGACCACACACGTACAGAATGTTCCAGAAGCTGAATCCCCAGCTGTTGGTACGTCCTCATCAGGGCCTCCACAGCTAACTGTTATTGATGGCTTAATGTGCCAGGCCTATACCAAGTACCACTTGAATGATCTCCATCGATCTCGGAAGCAATACTCCAAGGTGGACAGGACTGTTATCTTCACTCCACAGATGAGGAAATGGAGGCTTAGAGAGAGTCCACAAGTACCTCAAAGTCACAAAACTTGACCCAGCTAGAGAGTTGGAAGGGAGCTGAAGAGACCGTGGGAAGTCCCTTCACCAACTGGAGCCTCAGCCCTCTCTCCTGAAGTGAGCTGGGTTCATCTTGCTGGCCTGACTCCACAGGGCAAGTGTAGTTAAGTTGTGGACTCTGGAGCTGAGTAGCTTGGATTCAAGTCCGTCAACCACCACAGTGACCTTGAGTAAGTCATTGTACAAGGGAGTAGTATCAATTACCCATCTGCTCCGTGGGAGTGCCGTCAGCGGCTCTGCCCTCATTCTTGGGGCGAGGATTAAATTTGTTAATATTTGCCCAACCAGTGCTTAGAATGGAATCTGGTGCAGAGCAAGCACTGGGTTAAGTTTGTTAAACAAACACAAATTCCCCTTCTTCTAGCTTCATGGTGAGGTGCTGCCTTGTGGAGGAAGATCTGGGATTACTGATGGATGGGCAGGAAAGGGGGAGCAGACTCACTCTAGCCCTGAACATAAGCAATAAGGGAACCACAGAATTAACCAAAGGGAGGTGGGTGGTGATGAGGGAGAACACTGTCCTCTTTGGCCAGCTCAATCAAGAGGCTACCCAAAAATCAATGCCAGTAGTTGTCAGGGTTTGAGGATGACAGGAGGGGCGGTTTTCAATCCCACCCCAGGCCTTGAGACCAGTTCCTCAAAGGGCAGGCCACAGTCTGGTGGCTGGCCAGAGACAGTTCCCTTAATTCTGGAGAAAAACATACAACACTCATCTAAGGTGTTTCAGATTTATTTTTAAGGAACCAGAGAAACATCTCTGTCCCCACTCCAAGTTCCCACAATCACTCTACAACCCAAATGAGGAGCTGGGGGGCGGGGGCTCCGCTGCTTCAGATCCATCCCGGGCTTTCCATCTCACCGTGTGACTTTTTTTTTTTTAATGTGCCAGGAATTCCTCTCCCACGTGGGGTGGACTCCTAGGTACTCAATTAAACAGCCAATGAAAAGTCAGCTCTCCGGTAGCAAATGACCCTGACACTTCTTGTAACATAAACAGTTGAAACGTTTCCAATTAGAACTGGAGACAGAGCTGTTTGAAGTCTTTTTCTTCAGTCCCCTCCTTTAAAAAAAAAATAATTGTCAAGCGCTTCGGACAGGGTGTCTGTGCATCTTTCTCTAGCATAAAACAAGCATATTTTCTTTCCTTACAAAATTTGTGGGGTGGCATAGGGGTGGGACTTCTGAGCAGTAGTGAGCTTTGAACTTAAGGGTCTGATACCAGAGACAGGATTGGGAGCCGAGGTGAAGGGGCGAACCAGGAGCCAGAGACTCCACCTCCAGACCTCCAGAGAGGGCTAGAATGAATGAATGAGTGTATGTTATTCAGCAAGTGCTCATATGGATTCGTCTTGCACAAGGATGTTTCTGAGTTTGGCCGTGGATCTAGGGCTGTCCTGGATTCCAGTTCTGATCTCTCTGCCTAGCTCAGAGCCCATTACTAAGCTTTGGGTGTTTGTTTTCTGTCTCTCTTTTCTATCCTATAAGCCAGGCCTTGGGAGTGAAGTGAGGACGTAGTGGATAACCATGGCCTGCTTTGTACCTATTAAACACTCAAGGGCTGTCCTTCCTCACTGTGGGGCGCACCGCTGCAGTTCGGCTCTGCTGTGGGGGCGGCTCTCTGCGAAACCGCATCCATCACACTTATCCTCGGTGCGCCAGGCCGGGTGCTGGCGCCTGGGTTCACGGGAGAACTCAATGTGGAGGCTGCCTTGCACCAGCTCACGCTGATTCGTGGGGTTCTCAGGAGCACCTCTGCCCTGGCAGGGAACAAGCAGACCGGAGACAGAGCTGCAGTGCTTTTCTGTACACAGTCCGCGTAGACTCGACCTGGAAGCCCAGGACCTCGGTGGCCGTCAGCGGAAGGACGCCGTTGGAGCCAGTTCGGAGGGAGACCGAGGAGAGGGAGGCTGAACTAGGCGCCTTGGCCCGGGCATCTTGAAGGCATTGTGTTTAATAAATCTGGGCGACAAGCACACCCGCTATCTCCCCCCTTCTCTTTTCGGCTCCCAAATCAAGACCTGCTGTAGGACCCCCAGTTTAAGGGGTCTTAAAATCCCTGCACTTTGATTAGCAGCTTCAAAGAGATCCCTTTAAAGTTCTCCTTTCTCCCCAACGCCACATCTCCTCCCCCTTGACACCCTTCCCCCACCATTCCTAGGACCAGGACAACAAAAACACTAAATGCAAGTTTAAAGGGGGGAGGTGGAGAGGGAGAGTCTCAGACTTCCTCCTTAACGCGGTCCATAGAAATTACCTATTTCAGACGTGCGCACGAGTCGGAACATCGTGGAGTTTGGTTTTTGATTTTCTTTTTTTTCTTTCTCTTTTTTCCTCCTTTTTTTGTTCTTCTTTTTTTTAAACAGGGTTTGTGTGTGTGTTTTTACCTTTTATTATTTAAATTGATACGTTTCATTACTAGGGAGAAAAATAAAATATTCCTTTGATACACAAAATCAAATTGATATTTAGCCTCTGCTTACTTTTTTATGCATGGCTCCTTTATACCACATGGTAGTGACAGATTGTTTGAGCTGGAAGGAAAAGCCATTCAAAGCTAATTAAGCAGCCATTCCAAGCACTATTTGCAAGCGGGAGGCTCAGAAGCCTCGGCATTTGTCAGCGCTCCCCCACCCCGCGTGGTTTTGACTGACAGCTCTGGCCAAGGACTGACAGCTCCCCGCATTTTCACCAATCAGGAGTTGAGAAGCTCTTTGCTTGTTTATGATTGGTCTCTAGGCTTGCTCTGGGGCGTGGCCGGCGCTTCCCACGTGGGGGCTGGAGCGAGAAAGGGGTGGGCCGGGTAGAAAGCGGGTGCGCCCACCCGTGACGTAAGGGGGAGGGCAAAGAAGGGGGAGGGGAGAGGGAAGCTCAAAAGAGGAGCCATTTTGAGACTAATGGATGCTGCGGCCAGATGCTCGCATCTGTCGAGCTGGGCTTCTCCTTGCCCCCTCCCCTTTTCGGTGCGCGCCGTACACGATTTATGTTTTTATTTAGGAGAATAAATAAATGAAGAGGAGAGCGCGGTCGCGGCCGGCGGCCGGAGCGGGTTCTGGGAGGCTCCATCTCGGGGCGGTCGCTCACGTGGAGGTCCCCGCGCGCTCCCTGCTCCTCATTAAGATGCAAGCGCGAACCTCGGGCTCCTAATGAGGGGAAAATATAGATTCCGGGGGCGCGCGGCCGGCTCGCGCGCGCCCGCAGCGGGCCCGGAGTGCGTGCTTGCGTGTGTGCTTGGAGGGAAAGCAGAGAGTGACCCGGGGACGCCTGGGCGGTCCACTTAGCTGTGACTCTCCGAAGCCTGGGGACCCAGGGTGGGCAGTATACCCCGACGTGACCCCTGCCTGAGAGCAAATGGGCCCCAGAGTCGAATGCCCCCCTTGGGCGTTAAGGCTGGTGACCGTGGACGCTCCAGGCTCACAGTCGCTCTTCCACGCGTGGCTGCTGATGCATGTGGTACGGGCCGGCCAGCAGGCCAAGAAACCAGGTTGGAGCTCTGGGTCGTAGCCAGGAGAGCCCCAGCTCTGTGCATGTCCTTCGTCACTTCGGCCCGGAGCGCAGCTTAGGAGCCCACCTCGACAAGGCTGCGGCCAGGACGTAGCTGTCCCTAAAGGGCAAGAACCCCAAACGGGGCCAGCCGCACTACTAAGCCTGTTGTCCGCAGACAGCCGGGCCCTTCCATCTGCACTGCCCGCCAAGCCAGAGTTCTCAGACTTCCCCCTCGGCGGCAGCCGCTGCGCATCAGAGGCGCTGTTTATTTGGCTTTCTGAAAAGAAGGGCGAATGAACAAAGGAGGAAAGCGGGGCGCCCAAGGGTGGGAGAGGGGACAGAAACGGATAAAAGAAAAACTCAGTTTGGGGAACAGTCTTAGAGGTCGGAGGTAACTTTGGGAGCCAGCATTTTATCGGTCCTAAATCTTCTGAAGTGAAAACATTAAACTGACAAAGTGATTCTGTTTGTTTTATAGTATCTAATTGGGCTGCTTTGCAGCCCTAATGAGATTAGAGGGGGGCAATCGTTCGCCGCCTTTACAGAATCAACTGATCCATTACTACCAGCCACAGGTTTTGAGGATTGTACAGCTTGTCCTTTTTTTCTTTTGTTGTTATTCGTTTTTTCTTCCTCCCCTCCCGCCAAATAATTATTTGCTAGTAGATCGTGGGAAAAAAGAAAAAAAAACCTAGCAGCCCAGCACTATAATATATATCTATTTATTATATGTCTTTCGGTTAATTCCTGATGTGAGGAGCGCTGTTTTTCACTCCCAAGCGAAAGTCACCAGCGGGTAGGGCCTGATTGCTACTTTTCATGCATAGTTTTAGACACAAGAGGGCATTGTGACGTCTCGCCCAGCGGCGCCCAGTCGCAGTCCGAATACAGCGGCCCCACGTGGGATCCTCGCGCTCCCATTGGCCAACGCTAGGCGAAGCCGCCACATTATTTTGTTACTTTTCAGTCCCTATTTGGAACTGCTCTCGCGGCAGTTCAGACCTCGTGCTCGGCCCCCTTCGCCTGTCTGTGTGTGGTATCCGCAGGTCCGAGGCACTTTTTGTGTGCGTGTGTGTGTGTGCGTGTATGTGTGTGTGTTGAGTGCGTGTGTTTTGGGGGTTTGTCGGGGCGCGGAGAGGCTGGGAGGAAGCAAAGAAGCCGCAGAGCTCCCGGGCTCGGGCTACGTCTCCCCCTCCGTGATCTTCAGCCTGCGCGCTCCGAGGCGGCAGGGACGGCGACCGCTCCTCGCCAGGGACGCTGACGCTCTACTTGGGAGCAGAGGGGACCCATTCGCCCAGGCTTCTCATGCCCGCTGGAGTTAGGATGCCGGGACGCATGATTTACACCGACTGAGCCCGGAGTTCCTCCTCGGCCCTGGGAAGGAAGGGCTGGCGGCAGCGACGGGAGCAGAAGGAACAGCAGGCTCTCTTCTCCGAGGGGGGGCGTCGAAGCACCCTCACTGGGTTCCAGCCCTCACCCTCGGTCCTCAAGCCGCCTCCTCTGTAGCCTGCCTTTTTTCTCGTCTCACTGCGAGTTCCGGGCCCGGCCACCTTTGAGACCCGACCCACGCGCCCCGGATGCTCTGGGCTGCCCAGACGCGCCCCCCTCCAGCCTCATCGTGCTGAGTGACCCGCGAGGGGACAGGAGGATCCCCCCACCCTCGGCCTTGGGATCCCGCACTGGAGCCACCAGGGAGCCGACGATGTCCGCACAGCCCCGGCTTCTGACACTGTCCACGCAGCCGGGGGAAGGTGGCCGGCAGAAGCCGGCCGAGCCCTAGGCGCACAAAGCGCGAGCCCGCCGACGACTTTGCCGCTCGCTCCGCCGCTCTTTGTCTGCACTTGGGGCGCACGCCCGACTCTGGGATTTCGCTGCGAGAGCGGGCTGGGGGGGCCGGGGGCGAGCTCTCGGTTCCCCGGCCGCCCCCCGCTCGGGCTCGCCTCCCCCCTCCCCCGCACATCCCCGGCTCGGGCTCTCAGCGCTTCCAAGCTCTCGGAATCGCGACCCCTCCCTGCCATGTATCCGCAAGGCAGACATCCGGTGAGTAATTGCAACTAGGCTTATTTAAGCATCTATCATGGCAGGGTAAACGAGGCAGTTTATCTCGCACCTCCATTTTGCTTGTTGCTACCTTTATGGTGCGCGCGCGTGTGTGCGCTCACACAAAGGGGCTGTGGTGTTGGGGGGGCGCAATAGAGGGCCAAGGGTAATTGCGCTCGAGTGGCCGGGGGCGAGGGCGGCCTGCCTTGGATGAGGGACTTTGACTCCTTATTCGTACCCCTCTCCCAAGTCTTCCAAGTCGCCCTCGCGGCACTTGGTCATGGGAACCCTGCTGGCTTTGGGGATGTTGGGGGCGCCCCCTTCCCGGCCCCGTCGGGAGAGCGGAGAAAAACTTGCTGGGAAGGTTTTGGGGTATGGGGTGGTAGCCTTGACGGTGACGCCCTGCGGGAAGGAACCAGGGACCCAGCGGAGGCAAGGGTTTTCGTGGAGCCCGTCTGATGTGCCCACTCCTCTCCCCTGTGTTGTCCTCATGGGCTCCAGGCTCCCCATCAACCCGGGCAGCCGGGATTTAAATTCACTGTGGCCGAGTCCTGTGACAGGATCAAAGACGAATTCCAGTTCCTCCAAGCTCAGTATCACAGGTAAGGTGGGCGGGGGGGGGGGTGGCCCCCGGCTGGCGTGGAGGGCGGCCGCGCGCGCCCCTGTTACCCCCCGCGGGGACGGAGGGGACGCCGGCCCCCGGACTGTGGGGCGGCGGGGCCTCCGCCTTTTGTTTCCCCTCTCGGTGCGCGCCGCCTTAACCCTTTGCTCTCCTCGGTCGCCCAGCTCCTGAAAGCCCGCCCGGTTGGGGGGGTGGGGGTCAGGGTCTTGATCCCTCGTAAGGGTCCGCCCCCGCGTGGCCGCGATGAGTGCCCTCGCAGATCAAGGGAAGTTTGGAGTTGGTACAGCCAGTCTCCGGGTGGCAGGCAGCCACCCCACTGCCCAGAGGATGATGGATAATGGGGGTGCGCAGGGTGCTGGGGAAGTGGAGAGAAATGGCTCTCCGAGACCCTGGAGTCCGTGTCTCTGAGGAGGCCCTGTAGGCGCCAGGCCTGAGCGCCTCCTCCTGCCCTTACAGCCTCAAAGTGGAATACGACAAGCTGGCGAACGAGAAGACGGAGATGCAGCGCCATTATGTGATGGTGAGAGGCAGCCCGCAGCAGGGCGGAGGGAGGGCAGGGCAGGGCACCCAAGCTGTGGGTCCAGCTGGGACTGAGGCAGGCCCCAGGCGGGCCCGGCTTCAAGACAGCCCCCTGGAGGGCTCACTTCTTTAGCTTCCTCTTCCCAGCCACTTGGAGGAGGGCTGGTGAAGAGTAGGGGCCGAAAGAGAAACAAACCCGCGTTCCAGGCCACCTTTGTAAAGCTTCTCATTTGTGTTTTGGAGGTTCCCGGGGGGGGGGGGGGTGGCGGCTGCTCGCCTTAAACTGATTAATAACTTAGAGTTGAATGAGCTTGTATAAAAACCCTCCTGAAGTTCTCCTGGGAATGTTCGGAAACTTTTCTGTTTGGCAGCTGGGATCTAGCTAGAATGGGACAGAAGAGCCTGCCTTCCCCAGAGATTTTTTCAGATTGGAGGAACCTTTTAAAGCCTCCCCCCCACCCACTTCCCTCCTCGAGGATTTCCTCAGTTGGAGTCTGGACCTCCAACTAGACTGTGTTCTAACTTAGTGTCTTCCTTCAAGTTAACATCTTCCTTTTGGGAGTGGGCATGGGAGCCACTTGAGGACAGGCCAGTAGCAGTCTTTCCACACAAGAGACCTTCCACCTAGTGCTAAGTAACTCTCAGAGGACAAGAGGAGGCGGGTACACAGCATTCCCTGTAGAGCCAGCACCTTGTATAAACAGCCTGTGTGGCACATGGGTGCCTTGTGGGAGGGGAGGCCCGGGTCTTCTTACTATGGTGTGTAATGTTCTATTGGGTGGAGAGGAGCACTTGCCCACTTCCCGGAGTGAGCTTCTAAACCTCCTTAGGCTGTCTTTGTGGGTGGACTTCAGCTTCTGTGGACCCAATGAATGGCTTGGCCAAGGCCTGGGGGAGGGGAAGGTAAAAAAGAGTAGTCACCCTGTGTTGCCTGCATTGTTTTTCAATTTGTAGTACTATGAGATGTCATATGGCCTGAATATTGAATATTTTTTTTCAATTTGTAGTACTATGAGATGTCATATGGCCTGAATATTGAGATGCACAAGCAGGTACGTGCTTTTCTCTTTTTAAAAATGTGTGTGTACGTATAAAGCACAATCTGTGGATTTGGGGGAAGGTGGCCATTTGAAAATGTCTCGTCTCCCACTTGGCCCCTAAGAGTGAGTGTTCAGGGATGCCTGCTGCTGGGGCTTTGCTCTTCCTTGGTTATGTTGAGTTGTTAGCATTTGTTCTTGTGAATTTAGGCCTGGTCTGGGATCTGGGTAGAAAGTTGCTGGTCGGGGAACTGGGTAAAAAGTTGTACTGTAGGTACCCCAGGATCTGTGCTCCCCACTCCTGAAGTTGACTGACTGCATTTATCTGTTTTAATGTAAAATTCTCAAAAAGGAAAGGCAGGTGGGGCTCTCCCCCCACCCCTGCTTTTCTTTCTTTCTCTTGCAAAAAGAAAAAGAAAAACCCAACAGTGATGTACTGCCTTGATAAGATTACGCTTCAAGGGCCTTAAAAGCCAGGCTGAGCTGTCGAAATGTAAGGGAATGAAGCCACTAACGGCCTAAAAAAACTTAAAGCCAGAGTGAGTTGCAATCCTCGTGCTTTGCGTTTAGGAGGGAGTTTCTCAACTCCTCATTCGAAGGTGGCTACGCCCCCATTTCACAGGAGGAAGCTGAAGCCCTGGGGTGAAGTAGCTTGCCCAGGGGCCAGCCTCGCCAGGCCTTTTGAGGTGGCTGGCAGTTGAGCTCAGCTTTGTAATCCTGAAGTCAAACCAGTTTAACTAGTGTGGTATCCTTTGATGGATATGTAAACTACCTCACATTGTCTCCCTTCTAATAACACTATACCTCAAATCCAGCAAATAGAAACACCCTTTATCTCAGTGCATATCAGTAGCCGGGCCTGAGCTAGGCCAGGCTGTGGGAGAGGCCTGTTTGTCTATTTGTGTTCTGAGGAGAGGCTGCCTATAATTTGGCTTGGCGGACGATTAGCATCGACTTGGCACGTATAAATGGTGCAGGCCGGTTGTTCTTTTTAACAATTGGTGTTCTTGAAATCTCAGAAGGCTGTTGACTCATACCAGCCTTTGGTGACCGTGACTTGAATGGATTTTCTGCTCTAAATTAACAGTCATTTACAAGGTTTAAATTTTACTCTTTAAAGGGGGCAGGACCCACGGCAGGTGAGAAGGGCAGGTGACCCTGAGGGGAAGCTTGCAGATTCCTGCCCGCTCCAGTGGCTTCCTATAGAGCCCTTTGAATCTTGTTTCCTTTCCCTTGCTGTCGGGCGGGTGAAGGGGAGCCAGAAAGGGGCCAGCATTTAGTGAGCAATGTGGGAAGCCAGCTGTGGTTTCCTGAGGAGTTGGTTCCCTAGGCATGCACACATGGAGGCTACCGCATCCTCACTTCTTGGCCCACAGAAATAATAAACAGACATTGCTTTATACGTAAAGAAGGTTCTCCTGGGGAGGAGAGACCAGAGTGGGTTCTGCCTTAGTCTAGGTAGAGCTGGCCCAGACCTGACTGGAAGACTGCAGGAAATAAAACTGGTGTCTCAGGTGTTTTAAGGACTTTGGGGTATTTTGCAAGGTACCGCTTCCTCCCTTTCTCCAGTCCTTCCCTTCCTCTGTGAATAGTATCTTGGGCGTGTTTTAAAGAGGGTAATTGCACCCAGGTTCAAAATTTATAGCAGTAGTTGTTGTTGTAAGAGCTTCTAATTAAGGTGTAATATGTCCTTGCATGTTGAGGTCTGCATGGGTGGTGTTGCCCATGTCTGAGTGGATGGTTGTTGGGTACAAAGAAGTCACTTTGGCTGGCAGAGCCAAAGTGTTCTGAGCCCTGGGGAGGCAAGGAACCCAGAGGGTTAAGTATCTCAGTGGTGAGGCTTGTGTACAGAGCAGCTGTGTTTGTCTGGGATTTCTGGCCATTCCCTAAACAGGATTCTAAGACGGGAGAATACCTGAGATCTGGCCACATTGTCTTCATAAATCCTCTCAATGGTGGGATAGAGGGATTTTTTGCCCTCTTTTTATAGGTGGGGAAACCACGGCATCAAGGAAGCCAGCATGGCAAGAGCTAGGGCTCATTTTAGAACCTCTGGGTTCTGCAGTTAGGTCCTTTGCTCCTGGTGCCTTACCTTTGCCTTCCAGCCCCTTCCCGGCATGAATGCCAACAAGTCTCTGGGTTGGGTGAACTCACCCTGTGGCTGTGTAGGAACAAAGAGGTTAAGAGGTGGAGAAACCCTGACTGAGAAGGGAGAAACGCAATACAACCCTACAACCCTGACCTAATGGCGTACTGGCCACTCCCTAGGCTTGCAGGGTTCTGTTGAAGAAACTCCGCCACTAATTGTAGTGTGGGTCTTAGGTGCATTTGGCGAGGGTGGTTAGGCCTGAGCAAACAAGTTTATCAGCTGACCTGTTTAGCGGTTGACTGGTGTTTTATCTGCACACACAATCAAGTGACTGGAGTGCTTGAATTATTCATGCAGTGTCCTGCCCTCTAGACTTGACTGTGTGATTACATCTGCCTGGAACAAACAGGCTGGATTCTTCATCTTTGAGTGGGGGCGGGGACTGTATGTACTTTTATATAATAGATGGTCTACAGGGCTCTAGCACCTTGGGAAAGTGTGTCTGGCTGGCCATTCTTGGCCTGTGTACGCGCACATGCACACACACACACACTCTTCACCACCACCACATATTTTTTTCAAAAGCTCTTCTTCCCTGGCTCCATGGGAAATGCCAATTAGCTGAGAACCTTGCGTTCTGCCAGATGGTCCCAAGTATTGACAGAGGGCAGCTGATGAGGTCCGTCCAGCCCGTTTTTATTTTACTGAGAGGTTAAACTCACTGTGGCTGGCTCTGTCCCTGGCTCTTTCTCTGTCCGTCCCCTGTCCTCCCCCCTCCCCCCATCATTCTCTTTTTCCCTTTTCCAAGCTGTCAGATCCCAGAGAAGTAATAAATGGGTCCTCCTACTCTTTTGCCTCCCTCCCTCCCTGATTATGGTAAAGCAAAGATTACAGAATCACAGACCTGGCCCGGGACTCGAAGAGGTCACCACCTCCCCCAGGCTCCTGCTTCCAGGCAGGGTGTCAAGGATGATTCAGCGAGGGCCAGGGAGGCGATGATGGCTGACCGTCACATCAGTTCCCGTCTTGTTCCTGCAGCGCCTTTCCCGTGTCAGCAGCAAATGACAAAGCCAGCTTAGAAATAGACTCCAGAGCGACTGTCATGCAGTGACTTTGAGACATGGTGCCGGGGGAAGCTGGCAGGCTGGCCTTTCACCCTCTGTTGGTGAGCACTGATGTTTGGCAAGCTGACTTGAGGCAGTTTGATTTGGGGGCAGCATCATGCCAATACTAGACAGGCACTGTTTTCAGTAACCTAAGCAAGTTCCAGAGCCCCAGAGCTAGAAGAGCCCTTTGGCTTCTGATCCAAATCTTCCAGGAGGAAACGGGCCGAGGGACTAGAGCTGGTATGCCCAGACTCCTGCAGCCATAGATGATAACAGTGCTGCTACTGCAGGCTTTCCTCCATACCCTTGGCCTCTTCTGTAGCAAGCCTCTTTTGGTAACTCATAGCACGCTGTGTCTTTAATTACCTCCGCGTGTTCCATGCTATTATACAGCCAGGTTCAGGCTGCAAACTTGGCTCCACCAAAGTCCAAAGTATCCATCCCATTTGGGGTTGTATAACCATGTCAGCTGAATTCTGTGTCCACAGTCCCATCTCCATTCGCCAGCTATTTGCACAACTAATGATTCGACGTGTTTGGTAATAACACAGAGGGCAGGTTCACAGATGAGGTGACGGCCATAAAACCTGTGACTGTTGTACCCCAGCCACAAGGTGGCCATCTACACAGGGCTGAAACGGCCTGAAGACCTCCAGGCAAAGCAGCTTAAGGGGCTGCGTGGCCAGAGAGCCATCGGGCAACAGGGTTTTCTGGAAAAGACCTTGGTGGCAATAAGATGGGGGTACAGGCGCTGATCCTGGGGCAGTGTGTGGCCTCCGGGTTGAGCTGTGAAATTTTCTTCTTCACTGGGAGCTCCATCATTCACACCCTGGATTCTTTGTGATCTCAGTTGCCTTGTGGCTCCTCCCTGCAAACACGGGGATTGTGTGATCTCCCCCGAAGGGTGCCATCCCTGCTCTACCTTGGAAATTCCTGAGCCCGAAACTCATTTTACTCTGCCCCATCCAGCGAGAGGGTAACCCAGCTCTCAAGGCTGCTTTTCCTCTCAGGCTGTAGAAGACAGAACGGTAGAGAGCAAAGCTCTCTACTTCTCGGGGCCTTTTCCTTCTTGTACATCTGACTGTTGAGACGGCTCTAAAACTAGATGAAGATAGATAAGCCTACTGGGAACCCATCTCTCAATTCTGCTATTCCAGAAGCTCTCCTGAAGCAGGAGTGGGTGGTGGGCCAAGATTTGCTTCCCCCCCCCCATCCTCATCCTCCTTGTCCTCTTTGGAATCCTCCCTTCACCCAGGAAGGGTCGCCTTTACTGAGACCCTCGATTCTGTATTGTGGAAGGAGAGTTAGCCAAAGAATAAATTCTCTTTCCACATAGGAAATTTTTTTTTCTGTATCATTGGACAAAATGCTGGGACACCAGGAGGTGGGAAACAACTCTCAGCAGGGTTCACCCCTGTGATCCTGCATAACACAGTGTGAACCTTCTTATCTCATTTTGGAGCTGTGGAGGACGCCCCTTTGCCAAGCACACACAGTGTGTAATAGGTGCTCAGTAAACACGTGGGGTTTCCTTCTTTGGGTTGTGGGCGGGTGGGTGGACCTGCACTGCACTGAGCCCTGGGAAGGAAGTGGGGGGTTGTAATTGTGGGCTGCCTGCGGGCCGCTCTCTGTGGTTGAGCACACAGTCTCCTCATCAGCAAAATGAGAGAGCTGGATCCATTCCCAAAACGGTTATTAGGGGTCTGGGATGTGCTTGGGTGTGGGCCTGGCTTGGTTACACAGACGAATAAGACACCATTCCCTCCGCTGGGGCATCAGGCCTCTAAATAAGTAATTGCGATGCGGTGAGGTAAGCGCTAATGTGGCCGCTGCGACACACTTGCTTCCCTCTGCCTGGGAAAGCGAGACGGGTCAGAGAGGATGTCCCTGTAGAAGGACTGTTACTTGAGTGGGGCCTTAAAGGGAGGGTGGGAGGGGAGTTGTTAAAGGCAGAAGCCAGCAGCTGGAGCTCCTCCCAGGTGACAACAGCTCCTGGCATGGCAGTGAAGTACATTCAGGAAGCCACAGTCAGGAAGAATGGATGGGGGAGGGCAGCTGCCCCCTCTCCCCCCGCGTGCGCACTTGAGAAGTGAGGCGAGGTGGTGACATTTTGCAGCACAGCGTTATCCAAAGGCCTCTCCACCTTCACATTCACCACGACTCAGTGGCTCCCTCCGTCCCCATATGGCTCTCCAGGGCTGGCTCCAGTCCATCTGGCATGGGGTGGGGGTGGGGGACGCTCCGGGCGTCTGCGGCCTCCCCTGTCTGCTTCCCCACCATCGTGCTCTGGTTTGAACTCTATTCCCCAAAGTGGCATTGTCTCCTTTCTCATACTGGTAATTCTGTAATGACTGGGTATGACCTACCCCTCCCCCATATTTAATTCTCATCAGCCCGGCTCTCCACTTTGCTATTAATGATAGCAGCCAGCAAAATAGCTTTCAACATGCCATTGACAGTCTGGCTTAAGAGCGCTCTTGAAGTAGTGCTAGACAGCTGAAAGCACCCATAATTGTGTACCAGAGTGAGAACTGCATGCTCAAGGGCCTTGTTTTTATATGCTTAAAGGGACAATATCTTGTTTTCAACAAATGCTCTCTGAGACACATCCAAGATGCTTTCTTCCTTTCTCTTGTACCTCTCCTCCTCTTGGCTCCTTCTCTTCCTCTGGCCTTTCAGAATAAAGACTCCCCTCCAGTTGGGGCTAAGAGAACTTAGGGAGAGGGATGACCTGCCTTGAGAGCAGTGAGGGATATATATCCATTGGGCTTGCTTAAGGCATCATTCACTCCAGGCCCAAAACCGTGGGCCAGCCTTTCCCTGCTGATGCCAGGGCCTCAAGTTTCTTAAGGAGGGAGCGAGGAGTCTCAGTCATGGTTGGCATAGCGCTTTTAAGTCCTTTTTGTTTGCTGGGCATGTTACATAACAGCCAGAGGCTAGGGGGTTTGGGCTACGGAGCTGTACCTGAATGTAGAAGCTGCCATGACAGGACACAGAGAACAAGTCAGTCTCTCGGAGCCAGACTAGGTGCCTCGCCCCCATTCCTTCTGAAGAGCCCTTGGGTCTAAGGGGCCTGTCTGGAAACCAGGAGGGTGGGTAGGATGGGGCTGGTTTTCTTAATTGAAAGGCTGTATCAAGCTTGCAGGGAGCCAGAGATCTCTGCTAACTCTAGAGATTTTACTGGACAGTAGAGACCTCCTCCCCCCTTTCTCTTCACCTCAGCCACCCTGTGAGTGTGAAGTGAGAACCAAGTGCTTAGCTATGGGGAAGGTAGGGGTGAGGTCAGAGGAGCTGGGAAGCCTTGTCAGTACCTGGAGTTTAGATGTAGGGGGTTCTCATATCTCTATATAGCCAAGTTCTCTCGGCAAAAGGTAGGAGCCTGGGTCCCTTTCCTTTACCCATTCTTTTATTTATTTATTGTTCATTTCATTTATTCATTCATTTAATTTAACTTTATTTTATGTGCATTGGTGTGAGGGTGTCAGATCCACTGTGACTGGAGTTAAAGACAGTTGTGAGCTACCACGTGGGTGCTGGGAATTGAATCCTGGTCCTCTGGGAGAGCAGCCAGTGCTCTTAACTGCTGAGCCATCTCTGTAGCTCCTCCTTCACCAATCTTGAGTGACAGTCCAAAGTTCTGGGACAGCTACTACGTCTCTGCGTATGGACACAAAAACTGGTGACCTCGCAAATGCCATAGATGAGGGTGACGGACGAGGCGTTTGCATCTGAAATATTGGGCTGTTTGCTTCCCGATTGAGAGGAGTGTAGAGATGACCTGTATGTGCCTCGGGAAGGGGGCTGCCTCGCAGTTTGGGTGTAGAGGGGTGGGAGGGGGTGTCGAACATTAGGACTGTGAGGGCCAGGGTTGTTTTGTGTTGACTGAACCTTTGCTTGCCCGGTAGTGAGAGGACAGTGCATTTCTCGGAGACTCTGGCCAGGGGATACCCTGCTGTGGCAGGCAGTCCAAGGTTCTCTTCCTGATCATGGGCTGAGACATCCAGAGTATTCTCAGGTTTCTAAGGCCTATGGGCTCTAAAGGTTGTGATCGGAAAAGGCATGGTTAGTGCCCTGCACCCTGATTGGAAAGTCGTGTTCTATGTGCTATCAAGTCGTCGAAAGTGGGAAGTGGAAGGAGCAGAAGAAGGGGTGATAAAACTGAGGTGTGGTGACAGGAATGAGGAAGGACCAAGTGGCTGCTCTGTCTGGGTTGCGAAGGAGCTGAGGCTGAAGGAAAACTTGAGGCTTGCCTGACCTCGGCATTTGGTGGCAGGGTTCCTAGGGCTTGGCCTTTGTTTATCTTGGCTTTTACATCCTCTTTCAGGTTTGAGTTGGTTGCTTGTAATTCTGAGAATGACTCTGACGCTGCTAAACATGTTTAGTTATACCGGGAAGGCTCCATCTTCCTTCAGATGGAGACACAAACTCAGCCGGAGTTCTTTTTGGTCCGTCTCAAGGGACTATGCAGCACAACTCGGGTCAGGAGGAGCACCTCCTTCTGGTTGACTGGGAAGGCTTTGGACTCTACCCAGTTCAGCAGCCACATGAAGGTGAAGGAGGCCAAGACAAGACCACCTCCACTCCCCAGGACTTTAAGGTCTTTCTTGACTTAGGGTCTGGCATTGAGGGAGCTAGTCAGACAAGCCGCATACAGTTGCTTCAGGAGCTAGGGAAGAGTATAGTTTAGCATAGACCCGTGTGCAGAGTGGAGTCCTAGCCTTGGAAGGTGAGCATCATGCCCTCACCTTTCACGCTGGCCTCCAAATGGGAGGAGCTGTTTGGTGGGATGAAGCTACATGGGCCTGGAACGTGGGGCCTGGTGCCCAGCATGGATAATTGTATGGCAACAAGGTAGGACGATATTGTGGGGTCAAGCCAATCCCTTGGCTCATCTAAAGTGTCACTACTGTTTCTCCCAGCAAAGTCCCTTCTCTCGGTTTCTCTCCAGAAGATCGCAGCCCTGTTTAGCTTTCCTTTGGAGTAGCAGTCTTGGGGGCAGCCTGGTGGGATCAAGTTCATAGCAGCTCCCGCCTCGGCCCGCCGTAGATCTCACACGCTATCCCAGAGAAAGTGAGGAGCTTCCTTGAGTCAGGGTCAGCAGCAGCTGTCCTCTGCTGCCACAATCCTGTAATGGATTTGACATTAGCTTTTATGCCATGTCCTGCGGGGTGGGGGTTTCCTGCGGCCTTTAGCTTTTCCCCACCCCACCGGATTCTTAGCTTGCTTCTCAAGAGGCCCCTTCTTTGCAGACCCCTTGAATACTTAAGTTGAAAGCCCAGGCCTACAGGGTTGGGGCAGTATTTCTGAGAAGCCTATTTACATGGGCGGCAGTGAAGACAACAATAGATTTGGAGCTTCTTGTCTGGGACCTCTAGAGGCAGAAAACCAGGAGCGTGGGGAGTGGGGGTGTGTGGAATTCTCTGGATGGCTATAGTCGGGCTTTAGGGTGGGTCTCTGTCCCTTGATCTGTACCCTGCCAATGTGACTCTGGACAGCTGCTTGACTTCTGTGAGCTTTAGTGAGTGCTGGTGTATGTAGTCCTACCTGCTAGCGGAGCAGGCTTGAATGGAATTGTCATAGCCCTGGAAGTGCCGTGCGCCTGCTCTGCCCAGCATGGTTGCCCATAGCTGCATGGACTGCTGAGCCATTGAAATGGCTCCCCCCCCCCCCAGGTGACTGAAGAACTGAGTTTGAGATTCTGTTTAAATCTGGTTGCACTAGCCTGTGTGTGGCACGTGGCTTTCTGGACATTGGGGGTTTGGGGAGTGTGAGGGATTATGGGAGGGATGTCCAGGAACTTAGCACATAGACGGGGCTCAGCGGAGGAATCCCACAGTGGGACAGAGAGCCTCAACATTTCCATGGCTTCAGAGAGGGAGAAGGAATGTGAGAAGGAGAGGAGAGGGCCAGGCTCCCTAGACTTCTGTGGGCCATTTCATGTTGCTGCTTAGTCACTCCGCATCCCAATCCTGCAGTGTTAGGTCCCATCCCAAGCCCATGTAGCAGGTACACTGCTGTTTGAAGGGGTTGGATGTGTGTGGTCTCAGGGTGGACCCATCGGCAGGGTCCGGTCAGGGCCTCTATTTGACCCGGGCCATAGCATGATCCCCCTCACCCCAGAACGACTTTCAGTGCTCAGAAGTCTTTCCAGTAAACATGCACGCACTAGGGGCATATCCACTGGTTGGTTGTCAGTCGGCACCGCTGTGGCCCTGACACGGTTTCCAGACACTGCTGATTGTCCTGTCCTCTAAGGGCAAGAATCAGCACTGGCTGAGAGGACCCCTGGTATAAGGGAGACCTGTGGGGAGCATCCCCTTGCTCTCTGGGGTCCATCTGTGAGATGTCTGAGAAGTCAGTTTGAGTGAGTTGATGGCGAGACAAGGGCCCCGACTTGATTTCATGGCCTGTGAAATGCCTCGACTTACTTGAGAAAAGGAGACCCGTTGACCCTCTGCATTTCAATTTAAGGAGGGGATATGCTTTGCGCTTATGAGCTCGCACAGAATAGGGCTCTGTTTCTGCCGACTCGGTCGGCTGCGTACCACCTCGTTTTCCCTTCATGCTCCTCTCTTTCCCAAAGAGCCCCCGTCCTCAAAATGTCAAAGCAGTTCGTTTCATTTGTAGCCCTGACCTGGTGAGGAGACCCCCAAAATTTAATGAGCTGCCTCAGCAAGGGTAATGTGACTTTTACAGCCTGTTGAGGGGCAAGGGGAAGATTTGCATAATGCTCCAAGGGGGGGGGGATTAGGTGGCTGGGGGTTGCCATAGCAACCCTACAGGGATGAATTGAGAATTTTTCCTCCTCACAGGAGTTGGCCAATGGAGTTTGGGAAGGTGGGGGAGGGAACAGGGGGTTATCCGAGGGGAGGGCGGAGGAAAGGGGAGGGGGTTCCTGGGGTGAGTGGGCAGCTTGGGGGAAGGTGTAATCTGAAAAGCTCCCTCTGTTCTGTCCATACAAGCAAGCTCTTTGAGAGCCGTCTCCCTTCGTAGGGGGCGGGAGGCAAGCAGTTTAATGTGTTTGGGAACCAAGAAATTAAAGTGAACAAATATTTAAAGATTATTGGATCTTGTTAACAGGAAGCTTGGTGGATGGAAAGTGAGAGTCAGAAATGAAAGTCTTAGCATCTCAGAGCTCAGGGAGGGACGTGGGCTGTCAGCCGGGCTCAGTTCTGTCTTACAGCGCGGAGGAGTGCCTCCCTGGCTCTCTGGGTGCTCCTGTGCTTGGCATCCGGGCATATCTGAGAGCTCTCAGTGTGTTATACCCCTGCCCAAGAGTGCTCCAGACTGGGTCGTCATGCTTTCCCACTGAGCCCCTCCCCCACTCGCTTGCCTGGCATGTAGACTTCTTACAAGAACAAGGAAGGCTAATTTCTTTCAGGGAAGTGCCTAGAAGGGTCATGTCACCACTCAGAAACCCCAGGCTCTGGGAAGCCCTTGTGACTTCCTTCCTCCCTGCCCTCCTCACTGTTCCTTCCTCTCCTGGGAAGGGCACAGGGGCTGGTGATTGAGGTTTCCATCCCAGGCTGGCCTTGCCATTCTTGCCCTCTGTAAGACAAAGGTCCTTGGGGTCATGTGGAGACACAGGCCCCTCCTCATCCTGGTCTTCCTAGCATAAAGACCCCAGCAGACTTCTTCAGAGGGTGTAAATATTTAATGGTGTTGTAGTTATATATAATTTGATCAATATGTCAGTGCTAAGAGAGCCTTTAAAAAGGCTCACCTATCACCAAGCAATCTGTGATGTAAACCAGCCGCCACCCCTTCCCTCTGCCCCCATAAGCAGCAAGCATCATCTCCCAGGCTGCTAAGTGGATCATTTATCCCTTTCTCACTCCTCAGCAGGGTCTGTGGCACGGAGGGACTGGGGCCTGGGAACACCACCCTGGCTTTTGTTAGCTGTCTTGCCCCTCCCCCTCCCCTGATTTTCCTTCCTTTGTTGATAAATACCACCTGGCTCAGCCCAAGGAGAAACTGACTGGCCAAGGGTACCATCTTGTCAGTAATTGAGGGGCTATTAATTTAGAATTGCCTAGGAAATACAAGAGATATGTCAAGTGAAGATTGCCCAGACACTTTGTTCTTGAATCTTCTAATACTTGGCTGCTGGGTAGTTATGAAGCCTGGCCAGAGTCAGCTCTCTCTGCACACAGCTCACAGCTCCAAACTCCTCTCTTTTTAATTCAGGATGAAGCAGGTTCGCTTTAGTTACCCAGAGAACTGGGTAAAACTTGATTCAAATTGGAGAATCCCAGAGTCGATCTGATACTCCACCTCAAATGCAGGAGTCTAGCGGATTAACTGGAGACAGGATCGGACTTTCCAGAGATCACGTATGTCGGCAGGTTAGACACAGCCGGGATGAAAATCACTGGTTCTGTGTGGCTTTGAAGTGTAGCTCACCCTTCAGGCAGGGTGTCTGTTCCATGTCTCTCTCACACGTATCTGTAAGTAGGTCTCTAGACTCACATTGTGATGACTGTCCATGACTCTGTCCTGATCTCCAAGGAACACACCCTTATGTTAGAGACGTAGCCAAGAGCCTGCTAGTGCCGGACAGCCCTTTCCCTACCCAGCAGACATGGCGCTGCTTCCCTGTAAATGAGAACTTTGGAGGTGCGTTTCTTTGTGCACTCCAGGAGGCACTTAGAGATATGTGTTACTGCTTGTGTTAGTCGATGTCCGTCGCTGTGACAGAACACCTTGACCAAAGCAACTTAAGGGAGTTTGGGAGATGTCTCAGTTGGTAAAATACCTGCTGTGCAAATGTGAGGACCGGAGTTTGGATCCTGACACCTCTGCTAACGTGCGCGTCTATGCATCTGACTGGAGGAGAGGACTAGAGGCAAGCTGACCCCCGAAGCTCACTGACCAGCCAGCTTAGCCAAACTGATGAGTTCACGGTTCAATGGGAGAGACCCTGTCTCCAAAAATAAGGTGAATGATCAAGGAAGATACCTCCAAGTTGACCTCTGGCCTACATGTGCACATGCCTATGCACACACACAAATCAAGTGGGAGGGAGGAAGGAAGAAAAGAAAGAGGATGTGTAGAGAGAGCTGCCTCACAGAGGGTACAGTTGATCGTGTTGGGAGGCATGGCCTCAGGAGGCATCTGGTCACTTTCCTTCTGCAACCGGAAAGCCTGTACTGGAGCCCCGCTTACTTTCTCCTCCTCGGCTCATGGGATAGCTTAGGTCTATATGTAGACTAAACATTTCCACCACCTCAGCCATACCTAGACTCTCACTGGCGTGCACAGAGTCTGCCTGTTAGGTTGATAATACTGGCCACCGTGTTTCTCTTGCTGCAGGCTCTAGGACAGTTGTATACAGGTTTAGGTGTTGGAGAGAATCAAAAGCTCACAAGAACACAGGACGCCAGAACCCAGCCCTAGACCACAGCAAGCCTGCCCACTCTCTGGTCCTTTCATCCAGCTGCCAGGGTGTGGCTTGGCACACCCCCATTGCTCCTCCATTTAGGCGCTTATGTGGCGCTCTGCTTTGCAGAGCTGTCTGAGTTAGTGGGAAGTGGGAGGTCACACAGTGAGTCAGGCCGCTCAGAAGTGTGTGGCGGTCTAAAGTCTGAGTCTGGTCCCTGGGACCTAAATGAGCCACCTGGTCTACCGTTCCCTTTTCCAGGTAACATGATAGCCCAGAGAGGAGAAGTGGTCTGCCTAAACTCGGTGGAGACATCTAAGGGTAGAAGCTGGGCCATTTCTTCCAGCTCTAGCTTTCAGCGCTCCTTAAACTGGCAGGTTTCTCCCCTGCTTTGTTTTTGGTCTGGCTGAGGTTCAGGTGAATTGCGCTCTGAGTCCACAGCTAGCTGTGACCGGGTGGTTTAAAGCTAGCTAGCAGTGGAGTGGCTGTTGGAGACACCGTACTGTGTCTAGCATGGTCAGTTACAGGAGGCAAATGGGCCAACAACTGACTGGATGCTGAACGGCCAGCCGCAGCAGCGATTGCTGGGGGTGAGGACTGAGAGTTGACTCCATCCCCTCCTTAACTCGGTGTCAGAGGTCAAGGGTCAGGGATGGCCTGAAGTTGGAGCGGATGCAGGTGGTAGATTGCTCTTATAGACATGTACTTTCAGGGTGTTCGGGTATCCTCAGCTTTCGGCCAGACATCCAGCGGTCCTGCTTTAATGGCAAGAGGAACGTGCAAACAAGAGCTACGAAGGCACAGGGAACAGACTGCTCTTTGGGAAATTACACTTGCCCCCCACTATCTTGTTTTGTGTCAATTTATTCGCCTAACAATCTCAACAGAGACTCAGGGCAGATGTTCCTCCCCAGTGCCCAGTTGGTAGCGCAGACTCAGAAAGGGACCCCAGCCCGGCCCTGGCTGCTTCTGCCTGTATCTCAGAGATCAGGAATGGGCCTGTCTACCAGCAGCATCACCACCTTTGAACTGTACGTGAGAAGCACTTTGAAAGGCCAGAGCAGCGTCCCCAGGACACCTCTCACTGGAATGTTCAAAGCAGGCCACCCTCCCACCCCTCCTGCCACATCTCAGGTTGAAGACCTGACTCACAGGCAGAGATGCCTTGTGTCCTCAGGTAGTGGGGAGGATGGGTTGGGCTTGCCGGGGCCCCAGCTGCCACACTGGTAACAGACTGGGCCTAAGCACCGGGAGTTTTCTAGTACACACTCTGGCTCCAGCTCGTGGTTTGTGACCTGTCCTAACTGTCGAAATCACACATCTAGATTTTTGTCCCCCTTTTCTTTGGAGCGGGTGCTTAGAGGTTATTTGAGTTGGATCCAATGCTTGTTTGGACAGCTGTGGTAATCAGAAATGCTGTCAATCATTAGCCCCGACGGTCGATTTTCTTTCAAAACCATTTCTCTGAGTCGTCTCAGCCTACTGAAATTTGGCTTCCTGGCCGAAAGTCATTTAGCGGAGTCGCTTAATTGCCGAGTGTCAGTTTCCCCATCTGGAAAATAGAGGTTGTTGGTAGGTGCCTTCCAGCAGGGCTGTGAGAGCTGGCATGCAGAGTGCTGGTGGCGGTCAGCTAGGTGGATGCTTCCCTGTTACTCTTGAGACTGGCTCTGTCTGGGCCGCTCGTTCCCCTTCCTTTAGAACAGTGGCTCCCAACCTCCCTAATGCTGCGGCCCTTTAATGCAGTTCCTCATGTTGTGATCCCCAGCCATAAAATGTTTTCATTGTTACTTCATAAGTGTAATTTTGCTTTTGTTAATGAATCATAATATTTGCTATGCAGGATATCTGGTATATGACCCCTGTGAAGGGGTTGTTCATCTCCCCAAAGGGTTGCGACTTACATGTTGAGAACCACTGCCCTAACATGACCCTCCCAAGCACAGAGCAGCCTGGGTACAAGATGGAGAAGGCTCAGTCTGTGCTTCTCTGTCGAGAGGAGATGAAGAAAGGTATAGTGGCCAGCAGCTCGTGCCCCGAGGAAGGGCAGGAAACAGAAGCAAATGCAAGCTCAAGACAGGGAAGCCTGGTGGTTGTAGAAGTTTTTCAGATGTATTCCAGATGTATGTGCCCCCCACAGGGCCCCTGAGCAATCCAGTTGTGGTCACTTGGTGGCCAGAGTTGCAGACCTTGACTTGAACATGGCTGTGCAAAATCCCAGGGAATCCCTTTTCTTAACGACAGAGGATACCGGGCTTTGGCCCTGGCAAGGTGCGAGAAGTCCCCTGTAGGAACCTGGCAGTCACGAGCTCGCTGCAGGTGTGGGGAAGGGCAAGGCCAGCTCTTTACTTTTCTCTACCAAGACCCTGACCTTTGACCTGCTTTAGAGGAGGTAAGCTCTGAGCTCTAGTGAGCTGTAGTAGGTCAAATGGCTGCCAGGGGACAGAGTTGGCCTCTGCCTTCCTGCCTGTGTGTTTGGGGAATTGATGGGGCAATGAGAGACCCAGTGTGCTGGCTTGTGGTTGGCCTGGCTTGGCATATACTTTTACCCTGTTGATCAAGTGTTTGAGCCACTGCCCGCCTCCATCCCCCGTTCCAGCTGTCTGTCAACACTTTGTCCATCACAGCGTGTTTCTCACATCAGGAATCATCACCATAGACACTCTACAACATGAAGTTTTCGCGTGCGCGCGGACACACACACACAGTGGGGCTGAGGAGCTGGCTCAGTCACTAATGCCCTGTACTGGGGTTTGTGGAGTCAGGAGAATCTAAGGAGCTCATTGGCTGGCAGTCTCGCTGTAGTGGTGAGCTCCAGATTCAGTCTCAAAACATGAAAGGTGAAAGAGAAAGACGCCAGGTGTCAGGCTCTGGCCTCCCCACGCATAGGCAGCAGACACGCACCACACAGACACGGGAGAAAAAGAATAAATGCTAGCTAGGTTATTCGTTGGCCAGATACTATTGAGCACATACTGTTTTCCCCTGTCTTTGGTTGTCTGAGGCACCAGGGCTGATGTGTTGGTGTTTTGCTCTTTATAGGACCTTCTGTTCCTAGTTAGCACATGTGACGTGAGCGAATTCCTTCTCGGTCAGTTCCGAGTGTGATGCAGGCTTGCTCGTTGATTCTAGAGCTCTGGCTCCTCTCTCCTGTCTCTCATCCTTGTCTGCAGAAGAAGCGAACAAGTGAGAGGGCCCTGGTTTCGGGGTACAGTTCTTCCTGCGTATGTAGGCCGACTGAGGCTATGCGAAGTGATCCTCCAAGCGTCCTTATGGCACAAGTGGCAGACTGCTTGGAAAAAGGCCAGAGTCAAACTGTGGTTAAGAATCTTGCAATATACAAGACAGCCCAACGGAACAAACAATTTATGACCAGCGAGGTTGAGAAACCTTGACGTGTAGCTTCCTTGTTGCTGTCTGCCACTGTTGGGTAAATAAGGGTCCCAACAATATATTTCCAGCTCTCAGCTGGAATGCTACTTGCCCCTACTCCCAGAAAGCTTAGAAATTGGGGACCATACTGACACAGTTGGTCTGGGGTTTGAGGGACAGCCCTTCACAGTAAAGAACGATTCTGCTACAAATGCTCAGAGCAGTGCCTGCTGGGAAACGCCCTGTTCCGGAGGAGACCCAGGTGTTCCATCATGGCTCTATCTCCACCAGGAACTTGCAGTTTGGTGGGCAGGTTCTCTGGTTGGATTGCCTGACTTCTGTAGTCTTAGGACGCACGACTGCCCAAGCCCGTTAGGCTCTTGTCAGGGCCTGTTCTCTCCACAAACCCGAGACATATTCTTTAGTGCCCAGAGATGATGGAAGGGGTGCTGGCCCCAGGAGTTGCCCAAGGCCAGCTTCTGTTGGTGAGGCTTCAGAGGGCATTGTTTCACTGAGGCACGCTAGATTTCGCATGCAGAATCATTTGACATGCAGATGATCACAGGTTTTTAAAAGGCTGTTGTCATGGTTTTGTCTGAAAGATCGCTGCGTGTTGATGAAAGCTGCTCTGAGACCTGAGTCCTGGCTGCTCAGGATTCAGACAAGATAAGAAAGCCAATTCCAAGAGTCATCTGTCAGCGTCCCAGGCCTTCCTGTCGGGTTCAGTTAACCATTTAGCAGAACTCTTGATCTGAGCTCTGAGTCGCACATGGTCCTGCTGGAATCTCTTGGTATTTTAAGCATGGGCTTTGCTGGGAGGCGGGGTAGGCAGAGAATTGATCTGCCGGTTCTGTGAGCAGCCTTTATGGAGCTGTAGGGAACCACAGGGCTCCATTCTTAGAGTCGACCCTAAGAGCTGAAGACTTAGCAGTGTGTTTTCTGGTTGTCCCGCAAGGGTTAGAAGCAATGTTGAAAGTGGAAAATGAGGGTGAGGCTGGCTCTGGGGGAGCCCTTCACTCCATCATGTCCAGGGGCTCTCTTGCCTTTGACCTTTCCAGTTTGGAGAGGCCTTGCGCAGAGTGATTCTCTCAACACTAGATTTCAGTTTTATCATGGGTTTTCTGGAATGTGAAGCGGTTTTTGTTTATATATATCGTGGAAATACAGTGGGGATTCTCTATAGAAGATGCCAGTTGTGACCTGCCAAACATGGGCCACCTCCCCAATGAAATGGGAGGTTTCTAAAATGCAACCGGGGAGCCCACGGTAAGGAGCCACAGTGGGTGTGAATGTGTGCATGTGCGTGCATGAGAGAGAGAGAGAGAGAGAGAGAGAGAGAGAGAGAGAAGAGAGAGAGAGGAGAGAGAGATACCACTTTGACTTTTCTCAGTGTTTCAGTGTCTTGATTTCTTTGTGGTCTCTTTTTCCTTTGCAGACAGAGATTGCAAAGAGACTGAACACAATTTTAGCCCAGATCATGCCTTTCTTGTCACAAGAGGTAAGGCCTTCTCCTGTTTCCTCTTCTTCTGCCCAAGGCAGCACAGTGTGGCCAGGCCTCCCTCCAGCCCGAGCTCAGCCCAGTCTATCATACTGATCCGCTGATAGGATTGGCAAACCTTCTCCAGCCAGTCAGGGGGCAGGGCTCACGTCACAGGGACCCGGTGCTCCTTTGTCAGGGGGAGAGTGCTCCTCTGCCACACCTGAATTCTGGGAGGAGGGTCTTGGTTTTCATCTGCCACAGTGATGGGCACTGTGACCGCATACCCACACATCCTCACTGGCCTCTGCTTTCCCTATACCTGGTTCCAATAAGGCTGATTGCTTGGTGGCAAAGGTCAGCCCCTGTGTGGGTTGCTGACTCCCCAGGTGCAATGTACCCTCTCCAAAGGAATGGCATGCAAGTCTTGTCACTTTACTCTTGAGAACCCCCCAAAGGAGGCAAAGGGCTGGACTTGAGCTTTTTGAGGGAAGAATCTCGAAAGCGGCTCCAGAAGTACGGAGCAGCAGACCGATGGGTTGACCTCATTGGCCTCTGATTCTGTCCTGTCTGATCCTGTTCCAACACAGGCAGGGCCAGGATGCACCCTCCACTCCCCTTGGTAGCTGGGACCACATCAGCTCCCTGGTGGGGCTCTGAAGCTGAACCAGGTTCTGAAAAGATAGATAGAAGAATTAGATATGGCAGTATCTTGGGTTCCCAGCAAGGGAGATGACATTGTGTGTGACCGATGCTACCTCAGGGCTCTAGGGAATGTATGAAATATAATTTTTAATCATAGGCTTTAGGTTTGGCTAGATTGAGTGGAAAATACAAAGGTTTCCCATAGCCTCCCCACACCAGGGTGGAGTATTTGTTAGAATTTCGAGTCTACGCCAACACATCATTGCATTCAGAAGTCTGTGACCCTGTTAAGAGTTCCTTCAGCCATATTCACGCTCTCTTTCTAGCTACTCTTTGCTCCCCCTCTTGCTAGCCATAGATCAGATCCACGTTTCTTCTCGGCCATTTGAATGTAAATCCCACATGTTCTAACTCACCACTAGCCGCTATTGGCGTGTTCTGAAATTTGATGTCCTACATGGCTATAGTGATGATTCCATGCCTAGAAAGCAATCACTCCAATATGCAGCATCCAGCTTATGTTCATATTGCACAGAATAAAGGTTTTCCCGTGCGTGAGGTAGAGGAGACCGTGGACCAGTAGCCATCTGTGGCGCTCATATATGTTTTCCTTAGAAAGCCGTTCATTCTCATTGAAAAGACTGATAGAAGAAAGTGACTTCACCTGCCACCCTCAGCCCTGTGTCCTGGGCCCACTGGGCCCTTGGGGGAAGGGTCCTGAGAGGTTCCCGGTGCCCAGTGATGGAGGATACTGAGGATGGCCACACCTGACCATACTTTATTTCCCCCCCAGCATCAGCAGCAAGTGGCGCAGGCCGTGGAACGCGCCAAGCAGGTCACCATGACGGAGCTGAACGCCATCATCGGGGTACGTGGACTCCCCAATCTGCCTCTCACCGTGTGTATAGCCCTTTTATTCCTCTCATTTGCCATGACCAGAGATGAACTCTGACCTTAGGTGCTCTCCGAGAATGGCAGCCCCATGGCCCACCGTTTCCCTAAGTAGCTGAGGGCTTAGATCTATCGGGCTCTTTCCACATTGTTCCTAGTCCACAAACTAAAGAAATACCAGACACATCTCGAGTCTACCTGTAAGGTCATTCATCCCCTGGCATCTTCCAGACGTCCAGGAGGTACTGATCAGTATCTGGCTGCCCCCGTCCCAGTCCCTCCTTAAGGCTGGGCTGCCCTTCTTTGGCCTCCAGGGGTCAGAACCATCTCTGCTGTTTACTGATGTGCACTGTGCTGTGACAGTATTGGGGTTGGGGGTCCTGCTACTCCGTGCCCTGGGCTGCATGGCTGAGTGCTCTTCACACGGCCTTGTGAGTTTCAGCTGTACACCTGGATGGAACCTGGACGAGTCCTTTGGCTGAGGCGCCCTTAGTGGGTTCCTTCTGCTGGAGTCTGGGGAGGGCTTAAGCCTGCACTGATTCTTGGTGGTGTTGGGGGCAGGGAGGGCAAGAGGCTTGGTGCTGGGAAGCAGCACTCTAGGGAGAGAAGCCATGATATCTTCAAGCTTGCAGAATCTTCTGTGATCATCTAGTCCAGGGTTCTCGTTTAGGAAATATTTTTAAAAGCTTATTCTCTGACAGTTTTCATCATACATATAGTGTGGTTTGAGCCTGTTCACCCCCTCTACCCTCCTGAAAAAGTACTGTTTTACATTCATTATTGAACCTGTGTGTGCTCCTATGTGTCAGCATGTGTGTTGGCTGCCGAAGGATGACACGCAGGAGCCAGTTCTGTCCTTCCACTGTGTGGGACCCCATAGTCAAGCTCAAGCTGTCGGGTGTGGCAGGAGCATTTTCAGCCACTGATCTACCTCATCCCCCCCCCCAATGATCTACTTGTATCTTCCCACTTCCTCTGAACCCCTTCTTCCCACAAGTCCCCTTTTACTGAGTTTAATTAGGATTTTTTGAGAAGGGGGTGGGGTGGGGTGTGATTTATCGGAACATAGAACCCATGGTCTGGCGTTTTTGGAATTCGGAAGCAGATAATTCTTGGTTGCCCTGTGCATTTTGGGATATTCAGCAACAGCCTTGCTCTGTACCCTCGGAGTGAGATAGCACCCCCCCCCACACACACACACAAACATATTCTTTTTTTTTTTTTTTTTGGTTTTTTCGAGACAGAGTTTCTCTGTGGTTTTGGAGCCTGTCCTGGAACTAGCTCTTGTAGACCAGGCTGGTCTCGAACTCACAGAGATCCGCCTGCCTCTGCCTCCTGAGTGCTGGGATTAAAGGCGTGCGCCACCACCGCCCCGCTGCACACACATATTCTTATGCACCCCAAATGTCTCCGGATGTTGCTTATATCTATGTGGGCAAAAGGGTCTCTGGTTGAAAACCACTGGCGTGGCAGTGCTGTTATTTTACAGAGATTTAGCCATCAAGCCAACCTGAGAGCGGGCTCTCCCTGCCTGCCTAGAGCATCCTTGTGCACGGCCTGGGTCCTACAGTGCTGGCTCAGGAAGTTAGAGGTGGGATATAAGCCCCAGGATGTCTCCAGAAGTCTTTCTCATCCAGCTCCTTGTCTGCATTCCCTTCCAGGCCCCTCCTTAAGGCCTCCACCAGTCTAGAGGGCTTGCAATCGAGTTCCTTCTCTCCCTTCCACTTTTGGAATTAAAATCCACACACGAAAATACTCTTCTTAAAGAAAAGAGTGAAATTGGGAAGCAGCACCATTGGATTGGCTCCAGTTCCTTTAAGTAGCATTTAGGAAGCTACAAGTTAGGTCAAGGCAGCCCTAGGCAGATATTGGAATTCAATTAAAGCCCACAAGTGGGGCCTGTGACCCCCATTTTCAAGGTAATTGCTTCTTGGGCTCTGAGTGAATGCGGCCAGCGCCCTGTCATTAGGCAAGCAGCCGTCTAATCGCGGCGCGCCTGACAGAGCCTCGCGAGGCAGGGATTGCCAACAGCTGGGGCAAGCGGGTACCCGGGGAGCTGTGCCTGACTGCCCTCCAGCGAGGGGCTTGTTTCTCTTCTCCTGGAAGAGGGAGGGGAGCCACCCTGATAAGATAAGGGCGCAGGCAGAGGCGTGCTGCAGTCTGGGATTTCCTCAGGTGGAATGGAGTAGGAGGGCGTTGCTAGTGGCACACCTGGCTCCGGGTGGCTGGTTATGGCCTCCTGACACGGAGCTGGAGTCTGAAGTCCTCATTTAGCTGGACTGCTAGCAGTATCGGGAACCTGGGTGCAGCCAGGAGCATATCACAGGGTTGCAGTCTCCCAGGGGTCTTCCTCTAAGATGACAGGCAACACCCAAGATTAAGAAGGTGTGTGCAGAGAGCTGGAAGGGAGGACAGGTGAAGCGACTTGGGCTGCTGGCCAGACTTTCCTCAGCTCCCAGTTGTCCTCAGGGAACTGATGTTCCCTTGGGGAAGATGGGCTGAGAGGTGGAATCTCTTCTAGAACTTACTTCATACAGGGTTCTGTAGTGGACCCGAGGCCTTTGCCTAGGACGTGGTGGGCACTTGGCTACTCGGTATGAACTGCCAAGGGAATTATTTAGTGGATGTATGTGAAATGTTGGCTTGGTATTTTTCTTAAGAGGGAAGAGGAGGAGGGAGGTTAGAACTGTAGCTTGTCCCAGACCATGCAAGGTCTGTGAAGCCGCCCTGCCAGGGCTTCCTGTCTTCGCTCCCGGAAGCTGGGTAATATGGTGGAGGGGGAGTCAGCTGGTGGAAGGTTAGAAGGGACAGAATGGTGGCAAGACTCTGCCTTAGCATCAACTTCTGGAAACGCAGGGGCTGACTGAGCTGAAGCAGGGGAATGCCGATTTGGGAGTCCTGGCTTGGATTTCTGCGCGTAGTGGAGTTAGTTGGTCCTCGTGGCTGTCCCAGTCTCTGAAGTGGGGATAGCAAAGGTCACCATGACCTGTGAAAGCTGCTGCTGAGCCCAGAAGTCCTAATGCTGCCGGGGAACCTTGGGTACCCACTGGGCTGGGTGGAAGACCTGCTTTTCCCCATGCTGGGGGTTAGAGAGGCATCCTCGAGGTTATCCAGACCCTGTCTGCTTCATCTGCGGCAGCTCTTGGTCTGTTTGGCTCTGGAATTGAAGTGGTTAAACAACTTCCCTAAGTTTAACTCAAATTATGAACCTCAGAACCGAAGCATCTAATCAGCTAGCAGAGGCATGAAGCTGAGGTGTGTAATCCGGTTACACATGCTCTTCAAGCAGCACTTCCCAGCAGCCTCTGCTGTCAGCCACGCCTGCCCATCCCAGACCATGGGTACCGGGCACGCAGGGATACCACCGTGGGGACATGAGCTCTGGTGTGTGGTTTCTTCGTCACGGATGAAGATGGGTGTGCTTGGTCTGTGTTTCTCAGCCCTCAGGGGGTTAAGGGCAGAGGGGGAATCACTGACTTCCTTTCTTTTCGTGATGGAGAAGAGCCAGTATTAGGAACAGTCCAAAGTGGAGGCAGGTGTCCTCAGACCTCTTCACTGATGACATTTCTCTACAGTTGAAAAAGCTTCCGTTGAAAGCAGCGTGACCCTCCCACTCAGACTAAACCATACTTGAGTACTTTGTGCTCTGAAGCCAGAGGACAGGATGCAAAGGCTAGACACATAGCCTGAGGGTGCCTGCCCAGGGAAGTGACAGGCCATGGTCCTATCTGCCTGAGAGTAACATCATTGCCAACTGTTCCTGGCCCCATCAAGGAGAAAATGTGGCTCTGTGTTATCACCGCGACCACTGGTGTTCATTTTCACCTGTTCTTGCCTTGTTGAAGAATTTCCAGCTCAGCTCTTCGCCACTCTGTCTGCCGTCTTCTGGGCTTGCCCCGATGGTACCCCCTTCAGACCACCCCGAGGAGAGCATGGTGGTGTTTCTGGCTGTACCGAGCCAGCTGCTCTTGCCGCTGTCGCGAAGGATACTCCTTGCTGAGACACTGGGGAACACCCTGGCCATCTCCGAGTCGTTGACAACTTTTATCACAAGTTTCTGCTGTGGATTTACCTGTGGATGTTTGTCTGCCCCACTGATGCTGGCTGTAACAGCTGCCTCTAACTGGGCCTCCAAGGCCGCGTCTGGAACCTTTGGTTAAGGCTATCGGCTGACTTATTTTCCTACCTCCCTGCTGCTAACCTCCTCCAGAGTTTCACTTACTCACCCAGAATGTGGGCAGAGGGTTGTGCCAGGACTGTTGGAGGGCCTGGGTGGATCATGTGACAGACGGCCATCTTCCTGAAACCCATCAGCTGCTTAAAGACGACGTGTGGATTGCACCCATTTGCTAAGGTTGCTTTGCACCCCAACTTGGCTTTTCCATGGAATAATGTGAGTTCTACACAACCCAAGGGTGAGCTTCACTGTGATGTCCATTTTGTAGGAAAATGGGGCCCAGAGAGGTCAGATGACTTGTCCAGGGACTCATCGCTGGGAGCTGGAGCTGGAAATCCACTTCCTGCTGTTCTGCCTGGCTCCCGGGTCTGAGTTCTCCAGACTGGGAAAGGAAGTTTCCTCTGACCACAAGAGTGAGAAGACAATAATCAGAGCGGAGTGGGAGAAGAGACCTGACTGGGAAGGCTGAGAATCCAGGTGTTTGGACGCATCTTTTGAAGACCCAAAAGTCTTGGATTAATCTACATATACAGACAACAACGCTCTCCCTCCACTTTGTCTCTTTAAGGCGTCTTGTTTTTCTAGTTCTGCACCATGCACTATGGATTAAGTACCTAAGGCCTTGTTTTGTGGGGTTTCGTTAAGTAATTATCACCCCAGAACTAAAGGACTCCCCAGCAAGGGGTTTAAAGCCAGCAGGCCCCAGAGGAGACTCTGTAATGATATCTAGATAAAGCTGTGTAGTCCAGCCAGACTGTGGAATACTAAATAGTCGTTCAAAAGGAAAGTTAACTTTTTTTCAGAATTCTTTTTAAATTGGGTCATATAACCATGTGGTCGCTCATTTGTGGAGAGTCACGTGGACAATTGTAAATCTGAAAAATCTGGATTCCAGACAGACTGACAGTGGCTTCTGAGGGTGGGATGAACGGGGAACTTAAATAGAACAAAACTTGGAAATCTTCAAAACAAATTTTCTTACAATGAATACGTGTTATTTTTGTGAATGTTAAAAATTCACTTTCTTTAAAAGGGAAGGTGGGGGAGCTGTGTTTAGCCCCCCTCTGAGAGGAGTTCAGTCTTAGCCAGGAGGACTGGAAGTCTACCTGGCACACCTGCGACTCTGCTCCCAAAGCTCCCTTAGCTTAGGTCTGCTGTGACACTGGCAGACCTAGAGTCACATCTCCCTTAAGGCCATTGGCCACCAAAAGCTTTTACAGGTACCTAGCAGTGGGGGGTCATCTCAGGTCCTCTGTGGTCCGGGGCAATGGCTGTGGGCGCCAATCTTAAAATAGCTAAGGAATGTAGCGTCTGGGGCCAGAAGTTTAAGGCTTGACTTGGAGGTAGAGCTAGATCAGCAGTTTGAAGGGAACGTAGAAGCTTTTAATCCTTTCCCAAACACCTGTAGGGATTCCCTGGGTCCTGTTGACTTGAGAGCGGCTGTTTCACTATGACAGGTACAAGCTCCCTCAGTACGTGGTGATGTCTTGGCTTGTTACCTCATTGCTGTGTATCTTCCTCGCCTCCTCCGTCTTGCTTTGAAGTTCTTCGGAATACTCTGTAGATGATGTTAGATGATGTTAATCGTATTTAGAGGTCATGGGACTTCGGCTGTCCACTCCAGTGGCCCTGTATCAGTTTGTGGTCTGTAAAATGGGCACAGCCCTTCCTCTCCTGAGTGACTGTCAGAATTATAGGATCTCTTTGGAGAGGGCCCAGGGATGTATATGCACATAAGGTGGCCTTGGTTGCTTTCTCTTAGGCTAGTCAAGAAGAAAGATGTGTGCATGGGTGGAGGACAAGCACACCCAAGGTCCTAGCCAGTCCCAAGAAATATTTCCGTCTCCAAGAAATATTTGACACCATATAACCTGTCCCTCAGTCTTATGAATAAGGGAGCATTCTGTCTTGGCTGCTGGGGGAGTGTGGAAGCCTCTGAGCTAGGTAGGAGCTTGGATTTGGGGGAAAATGAGATGGGGATCCTTGATGCTGGCAGTGAGGTGTCAGGCAGCGGAGTCCTGAGTTAGGTGTGGGGAGGAGCGGGAGAATGCCTGTTTTGTGTGTGTGTGTGTGTGTGTGTGTGTGTGTGTGTGTGTGTGTGTCTGGGTGTACTGAGGTTCTTAGGACCGTTGGAGAGCCCTGTGAGAATCCCGAGGAAGTGCCAGGGACAGCCACTAAGCCCATTGAGCAGTGGCTGCATGTCCAAGCCCCCATTACCTTACTGTAGTCCCCTGCAGTAGGTCCTACCCCCCCCCACACACACACACGTGTGCAGATGAGGAAATTTAAGGCTCAGGGAGTCGAATCTCTGCCTCAGCCATGCAGATAATAAGTACCAGGACACGGCTCCTGATCCGTCTGGTTTCAAAGGCTCTGCTGTTCCTGGTTCTGTGGTTCTTTCTGTGTTCTCTGATGACCGAGGACATCAGCTTTTATTCCACCAGTCCTGGTACTCCTCTGCTCTGGCCTAGCCTGTCCACAACCCACTCTACAAGCCTTGGGGCTTCATCAGAATCATGGAGGCTTTGCCCAGGTTCCAGCTTTGGGTGGGAGGTGCTGGCTGCTGATGTTAAAGGCATGTATGCATGAGCTATGAGCTTAAAAATGGATTCCTCTCCATTGAAAGGAAGCCCTGGTGACCGTGTGGGTTTTAAATGCATGCATTATTTATCTTGGGCTTGAAAACGGGCATGGGAAACTGTCCTGAGACTGGAGCTGGGGGGCTGACGCTGGAAGACATAAATCTTCTACGTTGCAGTCCATTAACAGATTTTGTTCAGCCAGATGAGCATGTGGGCACTGAGGGGGCAAGTGGTGGCGGGGGGGGGGGGGGCTTCTTGTCGCTTCCTGGTGGAGGGGCAAGAGGGAGGGGCAGAGCATCACCTCTGCCGTGTCCTACCTGCCATCACTTATCACCAACTTCATTGCAGCAGCAGCAACTCCAGGCACAACACCTCTCCCATGCCACACATGGTCCCCCGGTCCAGCTGCCACCCCACCCGTCAGGCCTCCAACCTCCTGGGATCCCCCCAGTGACAGGAAGCAGCTCTGGGCTGCTGGCACTTGGTGCCCTGGGCAGCCAAGCCCACTTGGCAGTGAAGGATGAGAAGAACCACCATGAACTGGATCACAGAGGTGTGGCTCTGGGTGGGTTGGTGTGGGCAGGGTGGGCTGGGCCTGGATGACACCCTGGAGGGAGCAAGTGCTATCACCTAGAGCCTAGAGTTAGCCAAGACTTGGAGCCATCTGTTGAGTCTTTAGGCCCGGTGACCTGCCCTAGGAGCAGTCTGTTTGTCTGCAACAGCTGCCATCTTCCCAGTAGCACCCTGCCTGTCTTGAGAGCCAGCCCAGCATATCCTTCAGGACGCTTTCAAGATTGGAGGAGGGCCTTTGCTCTCTTGCTCTATCTCGTCAGGTTCCTAGCAGGGCAGAAGCCTTGGAAGAGGTATGCAGTTAGTCCTCAAGCCCTGCTAGGGGTGTTGCTCAGTTGGTAGGACTCTTGCCTAGCCTGCCTGAGCCCGGCGTTCATTCCTTGGCACCATATAAACTAAGGGTGCGAGTGCATAGCTGTAAGGCCAGGAGATGGGGATGGAGGCAGAACACAAAAAGTTATGGTAATTCTCAGCTGTGTAGTGAGTCAAGGTCAGCCCTGGGTCCTCGAGACCTTGTCGTAGACTAGTTGCTGCTCCATTTTTAAGTGCAGGTCTCAGCAGATCTCCAGCAGAGGTGACTAGAAGGTTGAGAAGTCAGAACGCTCACCCGGTCCGTTCTGAAGACGCAGGAAACAGAACTCTTAGGGCTCTGAAGGACATCAGAGTTCAGAAAGACCTATCTGGTCCCAGGCAGCCCCATACTAAAGTTGCCAGCTTATATGTTTGGCTTTTAGGTGTTTACTGGGCCACATGGTCAACATCTTCCCAGCTCACAGGGACTTTGGGGGAGGAGTCACCATCCTAGCTCTAGTCCATGCTGTATCCTAGGAACCAGGAGCCAACTGTTGTGTCCCTTCTTGGCAGAGGAGGAGAGGACCATGGGAGCTGCTGCTTAGCTGGACTGGTGTAACCAGAGGCCTAAGCATTTGGGGGCTTTTGGCAAAGGAACGGAGAATGGTGTTAAGAAAACAAACAGTAAAAGTCACTTCTAAACTCCATTGAATTTTTTTAAAACGATAACCTTCCCAGCTCCTGCTCGTGGTTCCAGAAAGCACAATGACAAGCAAGCTAAGGTTCCTCTGACACTGTCAGGGAGAAGATGACGATGGTCTCCCCGGCCATGCTGGGGCCTGGTGAGAAGGGAACCACTGGAATGAGAATTGAGATGCCCAATTTCCAAGTTGAGAACTGGCACCCAGGGATCTGGCATCAGGCTAACCAGTGGGAAGTGGCTTTAGCAAATCACAAGTTAACTGAGTGGAGAGTGACCTTTTACCTTTTTTTTTTTCCTTTTTCTTTTCCTTGGGGGTCCTGACCTTCTCGTCCCAAAGAGAGAGAGTCCAGTGCGGTAAGTGTGGGTTCTCTGGATCTTGGTATGGGGGCAGGTACGGGAGGAGGGTGGGCATGCCTGGGGGCCTGTTTGTTCCTAGAACTACAGGCCTGGCAAGTGGCCTGTGCTACCCACAGCTAACCCCAGAGTTTCCCATCCTGCTCTGTGGGTGGAAGCTGGGGATTTATCATTTGTTTATGTGTACCCAAAGCTGGACGACCTAGCTTCAGGGTTGACGTGCGGGCGACAGTGTCTCCGTTACAGATCCAATGCTAGGGGTAGGAGTTGCTGTCCTCCTCTGTTGAAAGTGACCTTATGTTAGGGAAGCCTATTATTTCTCCAGGGGGTAGGCGCTTGCCTGAGTGAGCTCTAACTCCCCCTCACAGAAGTGGTCTGCTGAAACCACCCTCAACCTTGCATCTTCCCAGGGGCTTTTTAAAACCTGGTATGTCCCCACGTCTCCTGGGCCGTGGTTCATCAACCCTATAGGTTGGGTGCTTGCTCCCAGCATTATCCTGAATCCTCCTTCCTTCAAATGCCTGAGGTTTCTCCCTGCTCTGTGTTTTTACTCAGTTTAAGAAAGTGCTAGCAAGCAGGCATTAAGGCCAGGCCGCCTGCATGTCTGCCAGCTCAGAGATTTGCTGTAAATCTTTCTGATCACACTGAGGCTCTGAGGTTCTGTTTCAAGTGAATAAGCCCTCTGAATAAGCGCAGTGGAGTCTGGATAAAAAAAAAAAATCCTCCAGCGATTAGCAAAGCTATTTTATTCCTCATCGCCATGCTCATATCCGGGACCATCTAATCTTCTAGGATGGCTTTGGCTATTACCTCATGTTAAGTAGGACTTGGAATGTCAGACCGTTAACTAGCCATCCAGGCAGCAGCCTCCCCAGGAAGCTCCCTGGACCTGACCTGCCTTCCTTCCCCATCCTCCCCTCCCCCCAGACTGCTTTCAAACCTTCCATAGTATGAGCCTCTTGCCCTTTCCTTTTGCCTTGCCTGTGCTTAGAAACCCAGGTCTCCCCTTGGGCTCAGAAATGACTAGGCACAGAAGAAAGGAAAGATTAAAACTGAAAATCCATTTTGATTGCTTTGGTGTTGATCCTTAAACGGCAGCTTTTTTTGGAGAGGCAGTTTGCTTACATAGAAGGCTGGTACAGGTGTGTGTCCGTCCATGTTGTGTCTGCTCCCCCTACTCCCAGTCCAGTCTCAGCCTTATGAGATGTTGTAGTGTCTTGTCTTGAACCTCAGTTTCTTTATGCATACCATGCGAGTTACCCTCCCTACTCAGCAGCCTCTCAATCTCAGCTTTGATAGGAAGAGCTCTTCTAACAGAAGTCCTTACTTGGTCAGAGCTGGTCTTTCTCCGGGAAGTGGGCAACACCCCTCTCTTCATACCTATTCACTTTTGGCCTGTGCCCCTTAGAAAGCTCTCTGCTACAAACCCGTAGAGACTCCCAGGCATTCAGCCCTTTGCCCTATAATGCTCCCTGGCATCTGATCTGGGCAGACTCAGCACAGGGACTGGAGAATGAACTGAACTGAATTCCATGCCGTCCTATGGCTGGGTAGCTCAGAGTGGGTTCTAGTGTGGGGGCGGGCTGTAGGGGCTGTGTCCTCGCGGCTGTGGTGTTGGATGGTGGAGATTGAAATAATCAGCCTTAGGAAAACAGGTTGTCAACAGTCAAGGCCTCCGGCAGGAAGGACAAAGCTGTGTCAGAGAGGGGAGGGGGCTGGGTGGACAGGCTGGAAGCTGTCCCAGAGGGGTTAGTCTGGAGTCCAATTAGAGGTAGCTTCATTCATATTTCCTTGCCTAGCTGAAGCAATAAAAAATACTTAGTTTTTTGGCTGCCTGCCAACCAGAGGCGGGCTGGATCGATGCCGCTAAATGCCTGACATGACTCTCCGGTAGCGGCGAGGGTTTTCAGCCTGACTGCATGAGAAGAAAGAGTTCCCTGTTCTCGCACTAGGTCGCAAGGAGAAACACGAGCAGCCACCCTGTCCCCTCCCTCCTCTCCATCACCCGCCTGCGCAGGGGCAGCCAGCCTGAGGGGCTGGAAGCATTTCTGCTTAGCACGGGGTGGCCGCCACCATCGGAGGAAATGAAATGAAATGACGGTGATTTTTTTTTTTTTTTCTGCCTGTGCTTGCAGCAACTAATTGAATTGCGGCTGTGCTCGCATCGCCGCCGCTCGCCCGGCTGCGGGGAAGGTTGAGCTGCAGTTCCATTATAACCTCCATTTTTTTTCTTCAAGGCTTGATAACTCTGCCATTTTAATTTGCTTCAGGCAGAAACTTGGCAAGGAAGGGCTCCCCAGAAAACCGGCTTAGGAAAGGAAATTAAGTTCTGCGGCTGGCTCCCTCCCTCCCACCCCATTCCCCCCCAAACCCATCCACCTGCTGGCCATCCTGTTCCCTCCCAGTGCACCCTGTCCCTGGGCCAGCACTGGCCTCTAGTAAGATGGGGGAGAGAGAAGTGAGGGATCACCCGTCTTTCCTTCGGTGCCCTTCTTTGTGAGCGGTTCTCGCTCTGTGTTCCCACGTGACTCCACGCATCTTCAGCCTGCCTCCGGCTGAGGACTTGTGGCCACTCTCTTCCCTGACCCTCCCAGGGAGGGCAGAAATGCCTTATTTATTCCTTCACTCCTGACGTCAGTGTCACCCTCAGCGTGGGTAGGTTTATCAGTCACTTTTCTTATCACTGTGATAAATAACTGGATCATGGTTTGAGAAGGTGTAGTCCGTTAGGGCTCCTGGAGCAGCTTATGGCTGGGGCAGCAGGAATGTGAGGCAACTGGTTACGTCATACAGTGAGGATAAAGCTTGCCCATAATCCTCTATGGCCTTGTGTTCCAGAAGGTTCCAAGACCTCTCCAGTGCCATCAGCTGGGACCAAGTGTTCTAACACATTAGCCTGTTTCACATTCAAACCATGGTGGGGGCGGGGGAGGGTAGAGGTATACACTGAGATCTTAGAACGTATCCTGGAGGGGCATCAGGGCTTCACGGTTTGTACACATCCCTTGCCAGAGGCTCTCCCCCCGCCCCATGTGCACAGCCTGGGGATACCCTGTTTCTAGCCCTCTGTGCTGCACATGGTCCTCAGGTTCTCTTTCTCAGACCTGTAGTCCCTAGGGATTATCCTCTCTCTGTGTAGCAGAGGAAGGACTGAGAACTCTAAATTGCTCTGCCAAGCATGAAACCCCTGGATGTTCTGAGGGTGCCTTCTGCTGGAGACCATAGCTTGATGGCCCCTGCAGGACACGTGTCCCCTCCCTGAGTGTCTGGATGGGGTCCTATCTTCAAGAGAATGTGATCCCGCCAGCTTTGTGTCTTCGTGAGTCTGGTTTCTCTTGAGTTTGCTGGAGGCTTGGCGGTGGAGGGGCAGGGGCTCGGAGTTGCTCTTTTATATTTAGAACTCTGTTGGCAGCCCAGCGCCTTTTCCTCTATCCCTGCCGAACTTACAATGGAAGTTCCTTGTGTGCCCCTGTTTTTGGTCAGGTCTTAAAAGATTCCTCTTTCCTTTGAGTAAACTGAGTGACAGGACTTGGCCTAAGAGAGGAAACAGCTCGCTCACTGCAGTATTCACTATTGGATAAGCAACATCTTGTTTCCAAAAATGGAGGCTAGTTTGGGGAAGCTTCCCGGGACCCACGGCACCCTGGGAATATCCTGGGTGAACTGGATTTACAGGCACAGGGTGTCTGCCCACTTCCTCCTCCTAGCCCGTTGTCATCTGCTCTTGTTGACTTGGAGACTGTGTGCAATATCACATTCAGCATGGAGTTTTGACCCCAAGATCCTCCTCTTCTAGAACAATTCGGTGTCACCGTCAGAAAGCCTGCGGGCCAGTGAGAAGCACCGGGGATCTGCCGACTACAGCATGGAAGCCAAGAAGCGGAAAGCGGAGGAGAAAGATAGCCTGAGCCGATACGTATGTAGGGGTTAGCGAGCGGCATCATGGGAGAGGGCTGTGTGCTGGGCTGTGGCCCCAACCCTGGCAGCTGGGTACTGAGTCAGAGACTGGTAGTGGGACAGGGCCCAGAGGAAGTGGTCAGGTGAAACTTCGGGGAGAGAAATAGACAAGGGAATTGTCTCAGCCTTTGTGGGGTCTGGGGAGAGCTGAAGGCTCTTTCTAGACAGTTCTCTGCCGTACCCACGCTCAAAGAGAGTTCCCTGGTGTACCCAAGTGTGAGCCCCACAGCCCCCACAGACCGCTTCAGGCATTGAGCCACTAAGACACAGCTTATAACAACTTGATAGCTTGACCCAGACCTTTGAGATCCCAGTGGGAGCATACACGTCCCATTGCCAAACTGAACAAGGGTGAGATCTGAGACTAGAGGGGCTTGTACTAGAGAGCTCGTTGGCCCTCCTGTCTGTCCTGTGTGAACGTGCTCCACAAAGCTCAGCTGCGCTGTGAAATGAAGCTAGTCACCCGCCCCAGAGTAATGGGAATGCAACCGTGAGACTTGGCCTTAGGGATGACTGCAGCCAGAACAGCTGGGAAGGGGGTTCTGACTTTAGGAAGCTCGGGACTGAGATAATGAGGCTGCTTACCCCAGAGCTTCAGGGGCTGAGCTAGAAAGAACCCAGGAGAATGGCCAGTTCCTGCTTGGGGTGCTGGTCATAGAAGGCAGAGGGCACAGAGGCAGAGACAGCATGAGCTTTGGGGTTTGTCTGGGGAAGATGTTGGGGTGTAAGGTGGCCTGAGCAGATCAGGAGTCGATGTTAGCTCTTATTGGCCGGCTGGCTTCTCTTTTGCTTGTAGGACAGTGACGGTGACAAGAGTGACGACCTGGTGGTGGACGTCTCCAATGAGGTAAGGGTAGCCCCAGTTGTAGGGGTCCCTTGGATGGGATGGTTTGGGACAGTGGAGCCTCTGTTCTTGGTGTATCAGGGAAGTAGGAAGACAAGGTGGGCCTTTGGTGCGTGGTGACTGTGTGTGTGGGAGCTGACAGGACCATAGTTTTCTAGGTGCCAGTTAGTGTTCTGGACTTGTATGAGGCCTGGGGCAGGTCACTCCTCCCTCTCGCCAGGTTCGTGTTCACCCCACCTGTGAGGTGAAGGGCGCAAACTCGAGGTTAAGAGCCAACTGCCTTCCACCCAAGTCCTCTGCCTTCCACCCAAGTCCTCTGCCTTCCTGTGTCCAGGGGCAGGGACACCAGCCTGCAGCTTCAGAACTCTGTAACACTTGCCTTCCCAGGACCCAGCGACGCCTCGGGTGAGCCCAGCACACTCCCCTCCTGAAAATGGGCTGGACAAAGCTCGCCTGAAGAAAGATGCCCCTACCAGCCCGGCCTCGGTGGCTTCTTCCAGTAGCACGCCCTCCTCCAAGACCAAAGACCTTGGTCATGTATGTGGGATCTGCCTTGGCACCTGACAGATGTGGGGAGGGAAGGAGAGAAATGGGAGGTGTGCAGAGGCTGGAACTCAAGCTGTGCCACTTGGAGGGTGGGAGTTGGGGTGTGGAAAGAGCATGGCTGTTGGGATTGGCTGCATTGACGTCATTAACCCACAGCAGCCGAGCCTCTCACTGCTGAATGTATCAGAGCCTTGGTTCCTTGTTTTAAATTAGAACCTTCACCACAGTCCCTACCAAGTAGGGACTTCTGTTCAAGCCATGCTTGGCTTCATGTGGGATCAGGACTGGGCATTTTGCCCAGCTCTTGGGAGAAAGGAATCCTCATGGCGTCTCTTGGTCTCTTTCTCCCCTTCTCAGAATGACAAATCTTCTACACCTGGGCTCAAATCCAACACACCAACACCAAGGAATGATGCCCCAACTCCAGGCACCAGCACAACCCCAGGGCTCCGGTCAATGCCGGGCAAACCTCCGGGCATGGACCCGATAGGTATAATGGGTAGGCACCACGGGCCCTGGTCGATCTGGTTGGGAAAGGGTGGTTGGTCCTTAGCCAGGCTGGGGTCAAGCAAATGGTGAAGAGCAGAGGAGTGTGTTCAAGCTGGGGCTTCACAGTTCTGCCTGGTGATCTTCAACATCAGGCTTAAGGAAATAGAAGCCTGGACTTTTGACATTGGGATATCAGGGTTTATGAGGCTTTTTGACATTGGTCCATCAGAGTCCACTTAACGGTTAATGGTTTTGTGAGGCCCTCTTCCCTAGGCCTCATGTGCTACCCTTTGAAAAGAAATGAACCCATCCTTGGGCTCTGAAGTCAAGAGTCCATTTGGGTGGGTTCATCATAGGCTGCTGCAGAATACAGGAGGGCTGTGGCCGCAGCTCTGTCTAGCAGAAGGGGGCGCCCACCCTCTCTCATGCCCACTCCCCACTGATGCCGTCCTCATTCACCTCCTCACAGCCTCCGCTCTGCGCACACCCATCTCCCTCACCAGCTCCTATGCAGCACCCTTTGCTATGATGAGCCACCACGAGATGAATGGCTCCCTCACCAGCCCAAGCGCTTATGCCGGCCTACACAACATCCCACCCCAGATGAGTGCCGCCGCCGCCGCTGCAGCCGCCGCCTATGGCCGATCGCCAATGGTGAGCTTTGGAGCTGTACGTAGACCTTTTGGCTCCTTTTTGGGGGTGGGAGCATTGGGCAGGGAGTGGGAAGCTGGCAGGGTTGGTGTGGTACATGTCCATGCATGCTGAAGGAACTTTTGTGTGTTTTCTTGGGGTTTCTATTGCAGCAGTGACATAAAGCCACTTGGGGAGGAAAAGATTTATTTCACCATGGGCTGGACCCACCCCCATTGATTGCTAAATAAGAAAAGGCCTTACAGCCAGATCTAATGGAGGCATTTTATCAATAGAGGGTCTCTCCTTTTCGATGACTGTAACTTGTGTCAGGTTGACATAAAACTAGCCAGCACAGTTTGTGCACCTGACAGCTGCTCAGGGGAGAGCACCTGATGAGAAGGCGTTTATGTACTGGGTGGCAGACCTGGGCTTTGCCCTGTCTGCCTGCTGACCTCAGATGACTAAAGATAGCTCTTGGACTGCCCTTTCTAGTCTGAGGCCAGGGCTTATACCCTGAAAGGGGATAAGAATCCCAATAAGAGCTTAGTGACATCTGGCCAGGTAACAGGGTTTTGGTGAGGTGGGGCTGGTGGTGACAATAACTGGGGATAAACAGGATTAAGGCTGGCAGAAAGGACTTGCTTTTTCAGGACAGTTTTTCTCTGTGCTTCCTGTACCTGGGGTGGCCTTACTTCACAGGCTTACAGCACACTCAGGAAGGAGAGAAATGGGACCGGGCCCACTCTGTCTGGCAGAGCAGAGAGATGCTGGTCAAGAGACGGGGTTTATTGCTGTCCTGTGTGTTACTGTCCTGGCAGGACACTTCTCCTTCCTAGCATTTGCCTTCTCTGACATGGGCTCTCTTCAGCAATGCTGTCACCTGATTGTGGAGAAGCCACAGGGTGTAGCATGCGCAGATGATTGTGGCCATGGGGAACATGAGGAATATGTGGTGCCGAAATGACTCAGGCGCTCTTTCTTTACAGGTTGGTTTTGACCCTCACCCCCCTATGCGGGCCACGGGCTTGCCCTCAAGTCTCGCCTCCATTCCTGGAGGGAAACCGTAAGTACTTGGTTATTCTGTTTGCATGCTTCATGGGGTAGACGATGATAATACCCCCCTCCATCCTCTGAGCACAGGGTCCTGCTGGATGCAACACCCTAGACAAGGTCGTGACCCAAGGAAATCAGTCACAGAAACCCCCCGCCAGGGCAGCTGAGGGATGCTTAGGCCTGGGTGTTTGGCTCTGGGAGGACCAGAGTGCCTGTAAGCAGAATTCATGGATCTATATGGGCCCTGGGGATTTCTTCAAGTTCTGCATGCTGCAAAGACCCCAGCTCCTTCCCTGCCTCGAATTCCCCTGCTCTTTGCACCTTGGGTTATTGGGAAATTGAAGGTTGAGTCATGCATACCACATAGAAACTGGCACTGTACTTTAATAGCTCTCATGCCACCATGGTCATTGAGAAGGTACCCACAGTAACATGGGCAGAACAAACTGGATCCCTAGTGTCACTGACACACATACATATGTGAAAGGGTATTCCATAGCATCCATGGAACTCCTAAACTGATTTGGAGCAAGGCTGTATAACTGGTTGGAATATTAAGTAGGTCCTAACCTGATGAAGCCATCCTAGTACCAAGGGGCTCCTGGATTTAAGGGAGAGGGGCTTGGAATCAGGGCAGAAAATCATGGTGTGTCTGTACATTGACTTGGAAGGGGGTGGACGGTAGGAGTGACCCACCTCCTTCTTGCAGGGCGTACTCCTTCCATGTGAGCGCTGATGGGCAGATGCAGCCTGTGCCCTTCCCTCATGATGCACTAGCAGGCCCTGGAATTCCCAGGCATGCCCGGCAGATCAACACGCTCAGTCACGGGGAGGTGGTGTGTGCTGTGACCATCAGCAACCCCACCCGGCACGTCTACACAGGTGGCAAGGGATGTGTGAAGATATGGGACATCAGCCAGCCAGGGAGCAAGAGTCCCATCTCCCAGCTGGACTGCTTGGTGAGAGTCCGGGGCCATGGGCATCTTCTGTAGCATGGAGGGGAGCAGGGTAGACCTAGCCGTGGGGGAGGACACTAGGCCTGTAGCCAGGCTCAGCTCTGGGTTAGCCAAACAGCTTTGGGTAAGCTGACTAACCCCTCTGAGCCCTAGTTGGGACATCTGCAAGTAGAGATGACAATGAGACTCCTAAACTCAAAATTTTAGAGAAACACGTGAGAAAATTGAGTGGAGATGCTAAGTTACCTACTGTGACCTTTTCGGTCCACGGGAAAACAGTGGGTAAAACTTAACCCTGTTCTTCTCCTTCCAGAACAGGGATAACTACATCCGCTCGTGCAAGCTTCTCCCTGATGGGCGCACGCTCATTGTAGGTGGTGAGGCCAGCACGCTCACCATCTGGGACCTGGCCTCGCCCACTCCCCGCATCAAGGCTGAGCTGACTTCCTCAGCTCCAGCCTGTTATGCCCTGGCCATCAGTCCTGATGCCAAAGTGTGTTTCTCCTGCTGCAGTGATGGGAACATTGCAGTGTGGGACCTGCACAATCAGACCCTGGTCAGGTGAGGAGGCTGGCAAGGGAGCAGTTAGGGGGATTTATACCCACGCAGCCCATGATCTCAGCTCTGTGGAGGTGTAAGGAGCAGTTAGGTACAAAGGCAAAGGGCAGCTTTGGGGGAAGGTGGGGGAGAGGCAGAGCTTGGAGCAGTTCTGGTTAAGTAGAGGGTGGGAGAAAGAACAGCATTGCTTAGCGGTGAGACCCGGGTGGGGCAGAACTGCTGATCTTCCTGTCCTGCCTGCAAGACATCATGTGCTGCCCGCTTGGGTTCTGTGTGACCTGGGGGTGGTGCAGTATCCTCCTGAGTCATACTGCCCTGTGCAGTTGTGGATAGCAGTGCCTGCCCACAGTCATCTCCCAGTGTTACCCATGAGACCCTTGGGCACATTTTGGACTGTAGCTTTTAGACTGTGTAGCCTGAGGCTAGTTAGAGACTATACAGACTAGATTGAGGGGTGTGCCCCAACAACAGCAGGGCCTGCTACCCTAAACATTATACAGAGTCAGAGTCATATAGGATCTTTCTGCCTTCCTCTCCATTGCCTCCTCTAGAGCAAAGTGGGCCCACCAAGGGGCCTACCTGGATACATATAGAATCGGGGTTACCCCTTTTCTCAGGGAACCTGTCCTCGGTAGCACCCCTGAATGGGGTAGGAGGGACCTGGTACTCTAGCCCTGCTTCCTGCTGTCCAAGGGTTCGAGGCATGCGAGCGAGCCCTTTGTACCTCCAGTTCCTCTCTAGCTTGGCTGCAGGGCTGCCCTAGTCCTTGGGATGATTCGTAGTCAGGGCTTTCCTGGGGCTCACCCTTCTTCCTCGCTTGGCCTTCCTAGGCAGTTCCAGGGCCACACGGATGGGGCCAGCTGTATAGACATCTCTCATGATGGCACTAAGCTATGGACTGGAGGCCTGGACAACACTGTGCGCTCCTGGGACCTGCGTGAGGGGCGGCAGCTTCAGCAACATGATTTCACCTCCCAGGTGTGTAGCCCAGGCGCTGTGCTTCCTGCTCTCTCAGGCCCTAGTACCTGTCGGGGGACAGAGGGACCACACAGGGTCGTGATTGCCAAGGGGCCAGCATGAGCCAGCTGGGAAGGTTTCCTGGAATAAGCAGTAATAGTATAGCGTGGGCATGGCCTTGGAGATGGACCCCCTTGACTCATCCTAGTTCCTCAGCTTGCTCTCTGTGTTCCTTGTTTTGCCTCTGGCTCCCTCCCACCTCTGGTATGAGCATCTGACTCAAGGCCTAAAACCTTGACCATGATCCTTGGTATTTCTTGCCGTTAGACTTGCTTCATTATTTTAGCGCTCAGCACCTTAATGTAGAGTGTGGTGGTTGCCAATTTCCTAAGCAGTGAGGGCAGCTTGCAGAGTCAGCGAAGTGCACCTCCTCCTGCTCTGCCCTCACAGCCAGCTGAGGTGCAAATGACCCTCCCCCCCCTCCAAGGGGCTTGGTTTATAAGTGGTGGGGGTGGAGCAGGGAGGGTCCAACCTTGCCAAAGGAGCTGTTCTCCAGCCCTGTGGGCAGAGGGGACACTAAATTGTTTGTCCCATCAGATCTTCTCCCTGGGCTACTGCCCCACGGGGGAGTGGCTGGCCGTGGGCATGGAGAGCAGCAATGTGGAGGTCCTGCACCACACCAAGCCGGACAAGTACCAGCTGCACCTGCATGAGAGCTGCGTGCTGTCCCTCAAATTTGCCTACTGTGGTAAGCCCTGAGGCCCCAGCCTGGCATGGGAGCCAGTGTGGGCAGCCTGGTCTGCTAATGGGTGGGGAAAGAGTGGGATCCACAGTCTCTGAGTGAACTGCCCCTACTGGAGGGGAGAAGTGTCTTATCCCCCATCCTTGTTCCTTGGACACAGATGGCACCCTGGGGCCCTGAACTCACAGGACGGGAGGCCAGAGCCCTTTTGTGTTGACCTGGATCTTCCCTGAAGGTTATGGCCACAGCTTCTGTGCACCTGTAGACACATGGTGCCAACTCTTAGTCCCAGAGAAACTGGCTGGGAAGAGCATGTGGCTTTGGGGAATGATAGGAGCCACAGCCAGGAGCCCACTTGCTGGGGAGTCTTCTCTGATGGCTGGTTATCCATACTGTTGGGTTTTCACTGTTTCTGGTGCTTGCTGTCACCTTCCAGCCAGGGAAGGACAGCTGGCCTGAGTGGCTTCAGTGGGGGATCTTGTGGGGAGAAGCACTCAACTTGGTTAATTGAATCTTATTTTCTTGTTCCGGCTCCTCCTGACTCTCCCCCTTGATGCAGAGAAGGGTATCCTTTAGGTATCTATGAGTCTCGCTTTAACTGCTTTTCAGGAGTGGAGAACAGCAAGCTCTAAGACCTGGTTCAGCATGTCTGAGGGTGTTTCCGTCATGCACAGGCACATCTGGGGTGGGTTCTGCTGTGCCCCAGCATCAAGCCACAGTCTGAGGGTTCCTTTACCTCTGCTTTCAGGCAAGTGGTTTGTGAGCACTGGGAAAGACAACCTTCTCAATGCCTGGAGGACGCCCTATGGAGCCAGCATCTTCCAGGTAAATGCCCCTTCTTATCTTCTCCAGACTCATTAGAGTCAGTAGGTGGCCACAGAGATGGGGGAGGGCCGCAGGAGGCAGGACAGGACCACTCTGGAGCTAGGAGCAGACCTGGCTCATCCCTGCCTAGCCCACAGGGTAAGAGCATCTATGAAGGGACTCAGTCAGTCATATGGCACCCGGAGAGTAAAATAAAGTGAGCGTGGCTCACTCCATGAAGTAGCCATTTCATCCAATGAAACCCATTCAGGCTAGGATGGCCACCCAGAGCCATCAGTATGAAGTGGCATTAGCACGAACATGCATTTTTTACAGGTTTTAAAGATCCAGCGCCCCCTACTCCCTTCTCACACACACACATCCCTCCACAGTATAATTCATAACCACTCGCTCTCAGATTTTCTTCAGTCACTCATTCTTAAATGCACACGATCACAGCAAACCACTTACAGCTCTCTGCTTAAATGCCTGGTCCCATGTGCTATGCACGTCCCTTGGGAGGTTTCTAGTTATGAGGGAGGTTTCTAGTTATGTTCGTACCAGTCTTTCTGACTGGTCCAGCCAAGAGTCCGTCTCTTGATGCTGCTGTGGCCTGGAAATGCTCCTCCTCATCAGTAAACTTAGAGATGCTCATGCTAAGTGTCCTGTTTTCATCCTTCAACCTTCTGCCAACCTTCATACTAAAGCCAGCTAAGGAGCTGTTCTAGGTGGAGAGCAGGTGGGAGGGGACTCACTGAGCCCGAGGGGAGATAGGCCTCTCTCCAGCAGTGCTGCTCCAGCCTGAGCTGGAGAGTGGGAGATGATTTTGCTCCGTGCCCTGGAGTGCCAGGGTGTACCCAGAGTGAATTCCCGTCTGCTTGCTCCCCACACTAAATGTCTTCCTCTTTCTCCATGTCTTTCCTCCTCCAGTCTAAGGAATCCTCATCTGTCTTGAGCTGTGACATTTCAGCGGATGACAAATACATTGTAACAGGCTCTGGTGACAAGAAGGCCACAGTTTACGAGGTCATCTACTGAACAAGGACTCTAACAGGCCTGTCAAACTCTGGGAGACACCCACGCAGCCCTGATGGGGAGACGCTGGCCAGGCCCCCGAGGATGGCAGTGGAATGGGGGAGCAGCAGTGTGGAGCTGCACTCCAGAAGCCGGAGAGGACGCATGCCCCTTTGTGGATTGATGTGTCTGACAGACTCGACGGGCTTTCTCTTCTCCCCCTTACCAGTGCTGGCAGATACTTCAAACAGATTTATCTGGAGGCCTCTGCTTCCATTTCCCGCCCCCACAGACACCCTCATGAATCTGTCTCTTCGTCCCCTTTCTGACCTGTCCCCTCCCTGCTCTGGGGTGGGGGACACTGGAGTAGACCACATTGTTGTTCTGGGGAGGGGTGCCTCGTTTTCTGGTTGTGCAGTGCACGAGGTTTATGAACAGTGTAAATAAGAGACTGTGGTTGCTGACCGGCCAGCGAGGGAGGAGGCCCCTTCCCACCGATGCTCGCCGTGTATTTTGCCTGCTGTATTTGTAATCCACTCATGGTGGTGGCTTTTCTTTCTTCTTTTTTACTTTATTTTATTTTTTAACAAATGTTCCTGTGGGGAAGGTAGGCAGAAAGAGAAAGTGGAGTAGGGGGAATTCCCGGGGATGGCCAGATCAGCCTGGCCTACTGGGAATACCTCCACACGGGTTTTACCACCAGTCAGGGCACGTAAGGATAGAGCGATAGGCAGATGGACAAGCAAACTCAGTACTGGGATGGGCCAGCCTGGGCTATCATCCACAGGAACAGCGAGGATTTCCTGTGGATTCTTCTTCCCTTGCCTTCTCCCCATCTCTCTTTCTGTCCCCCCGGGCCCCGTCTTTCTCTTTGGGGCACACTCAATCATTGTGAAGAGGAATGGAAGTTGAAGGGGCTCCCTCTCGGACTCCTCCAGGGCAGCTTAGAAAGGATTCCATATGGGGGGGTTGGGGGACACAGCGACTCAGCTCAGGGAGCTACCAGAGAAAAACAGCAACTGGTGTGGGTGCTTTTTTTTTTTAATTTGAATAAAAAGAATTAGAAGTGATATCCTTTCATAAGATGCCTTCTCCCCTTTCCTGCTTTTTGCCCTTTCTACTCCCTGAAGGGGTGAAGCAGGAACCCCCAGGTCTGTGAGTGAGAAGATGGGTTCTCTTCCCACTCCTGGGCGGGGCTGAGGGCCACAGCCTGGCGCACTGTGCTAACCTGCAGCTGTCATAGGCTTGGGCAGATGGACTGTCATCCGCAGGTATTGCCCCTTGGGTACCGATGTTTGTGGTATTAGGTTTGTTTTGTTTGTTTTGGTCTTTTGTTGTTTTATTAAAGAAAAGCTAAAGACCGTGTGAGCTCTGCTGGTGGGCTCTCCATGGATGTAGCATATGGAAGAGTTTTTATATTGCATTTTTATGGATTATTTTATAATGTGGGACTCGGTGTAGGAAGGAAGCGCGCCTGTGAAACCTGCCCACCTCCAGTGTTCCAGCTGAATGGCTGTCCCCCAACAGGATGGGTGTTGGGACATGGAAAGGCCATGGCACCCTGCACCTTTCTGAGAGAGGTGTGTCATGTCTATCTGGAGTCTGCCCATCTGTCTCTGGGTTTCAGATGGTCACTGGCCACCACTTGGTAAGGTTCTAGCGGGAGGGTGGAAGAGAGTTATTCCTGAAGAAAAAAGAAAATTGAAAAGTCATTGTAATGAGCTGTTTTTATATTTTTAAAAGTTACTATTTAAAAAGGTTGGTTTGATTGTTGTGTCTTAATTGCCTTTTCCCTCCAGTGTGTCAGTCACGCCTGGGAAAGCGGGGACCGTGGTTGGTCCACTTGCATTCTGGAACCTGGGTAGCATCTCATCACGCAGCCCCTATACCCGTGTCACCTCAAAGCCATGCATCCCTCCTCCACCTCCCAAAAAGACTGAACAGGGCTGTTGTGCTTTCCATGACCCGTACCATCGCTGTCTTGGTCTAAGCACCAAGCGGAAGTAGGCTGGGAACCCCTGGATGAGATGGATCTCAAAGGGCAGGCAGGCCATGGAGTATCACCGACCTCGTGTATGGCTGTCCGCGAGAAGCCACTGGGCAAAATCATTGAGAAATTTCAAATGAAATATAAGAGTGTGGTGACTTTCAGGATCCCAAAAAATCTGAATTTTTTTTTCAAGCCTCATTAATGTAGATGTGACCGGAGAAGTTCAGTCTTTAGATCACAAATGTGCTTTTAAATGTTGAGCAAGGCAGACAGTGCAAGGCCCGGTGAGTGATCTCGGGAAGGCTGGGAAAGCAGAGGAGATTGGAAGTGAATTCCCTGGCCTTCATCTGCCCATTACTGAAACAAGCCTCTGGTAGAACCCAGGACTGTCATGGTTCTCTGCTCGTTACTGTGTCAGTCACACCAACGGTTGCCTGCTGTCCCTTCATGCAAAGGGAATAACTAAACAATTAAGTGAGGGTCTCAGAATGAAGCAGTCTGTGTAGACAGAACAGCTGTCCAGTTGGGTCATTTTGCTCAGGAGAAGCTCAGTCTGAGGTTGTAGCCTCTTACAGCTCCATCCTCACCATATCCCCTCTGGACCACCCCTTTCTCCACCCACTAGCTAGAAGCCAGTGACAGCTTCTTGTTTGGAGTTGGGGCTTGTGGACCTTGGAGGTGGTGAGGTCATAAAAGCCCCACTAAGTGACAATCCTCGCTAGGACAGAAGGCCACTGTTAACTCCCATTTCTGAAAGAGTTTGCAGTAGGCTCCTTGGCCCAGAAGATACTGGATCTGGTCAAGGTTCCAGGGAGAGAACCCAGATTCAGTCCCTGAATCCTACAGGCACCATAGTGTCTTTGCCACCCACCAGCCTCAGGCAAGCTCACCAAGCCTGTCCCATGTCAGTGCTCACCAGCTTCCTTGGGTCTTCCCTCCCCCACCCTCTGCCCGGTACATTGACTTTAGAAACCAGTGTTTTCATGACGAAGTGATTCCAGCACAGCCAAGGGTTACCAACTATTCCTCCTAGTGTGCCTGATCGGTCCTGCATCACCTTCAACCTCTGCCCCCAGGAGAGGATGAAGAGTGGTGAGGGGCATTAGCATTTTCTTCCGCTTTTCAAGAAGTCACTCCCTATTAATTTGCATATATATATATATATATATATACGCTCTTGGCACCCAGCCTTTATGGTATTCCATGCATCTTGGTGCCTGTAGCTAGGTGTAGCTGCCCAGGCAGACCTCAGCATCTGGCAGCTCGGATTAGCTTGTCAAGTTCAGAGACTGAGTAGTGGTAGAAAATGATGCTTGGAGTTCTTCCATTGTTCAAAGCAAGGTCTTCTCGGTGGGAGGAGAGACTGAGCCATTATCCCTATGGGGGGGGGCAGTGTGCAAGTGTCCAGGTCACCTGTGATGGCACCTGACTAGACCAGTCTCAGAAACAACACCCCATCTGCCATTTTTGCCCCCTGGATACCTCCATCTCCAGATGATTAACTACTATAAGGGCTCAGAGTTTGGGGTTCAGGGACCTGAGTGTTAGGACTAAATGGGTGTTTCATAAGGCTGATGGGTGTTACAAAATAGCCACTAACTGTCCCAAAATGATGGGAATATCGTTTTTGCTTTTTAAGAACGGAATTGGAAAGTAACATTTTAAATATAAACTAAATCAGACAAGCATTAAACTTTTAGTAATTATTTGACACTTTTTTTTTTTTTTGCTACTTCTAATAAATATTCCACACTCAAAAAAAACAGGAAAAGGCCCAGGTGTGAAGGCACATGCCTTTAATCCCAACACTTAGAAGGCAGAGGCAAGTGGATCTATGTTAAGTTCAGGGCCAGCCTGGGCTACATAGCGAGCTCTTCTATCCTCATGAAGTAGTTAAGAACTGTTACACCAACTGGCACAGTGTCTCACTCCTGGAGTTCCAGGACTTAGGAGCCTGAGGCAAGGTGACTGCTGGGAATTTGAGGCTAGCCTGGGCTGTATAGTGAGTTTCAGGTCAGCCTGGACTACAGGTAAGACCTTGTCTCACCTCTCACCCTACTGCACCCCAGCCATCAACTCCAAAAATTACAATAAAATGACCTTTGGTGTCTAGAGGGAGATCTACATCGAGTTTGTTGTTTGTTTTTTATTTTATTTTACATAACACATTTAAGCCCAAACCATCTCAACCTATTACCTGTCACTCTCAGGACAGGAAGGGAGGAGGAAGCTGCCCACTGTACAGGGCTCAACAACTTGTTTGGAGGATTCTAATCCAGGGAATGAGGCTTCCTGGGCCTTCTTCAGTGTTGCTGGTGAAAGATTTCTCATGGAGAGCAGATGGCTCAGAGAAGTCATAGGCCTACTCTAGAACTCACCTGCCCGTCTTGCTCATTCTTCCATCCACCAGCCTTCTGTTACCCAATCACCCATCTGCTCTTTGACCCACCCATCTACCTACTGCCCATCTATCCCATCCATCTGTTCAGTGGGTGCTTATGTGATAGAATCTTGTATGTTGCTAGGCCTAGTTCCGGTTGTTAAGGATCAATATGAATACCTTCACATCCATTGAGACAGTAACAAAGTCAGTTACTGTGCTCTGTGTTGGCATGGCAGAGGCTTTGCCTAGGCAAGAGACTGAGTGCAAAGAGGCCCCAGGAGGAGCAGGAACTAATCATACCTGAAGGATCTAGGTGGCATGCCAGAGGGAGGTGGGGAGGGAGGTTCCAGAGAGAAGGGACAGCATGTTCTGAGGTCTGGGGAAGAAGCATAATCCCAACACCATGCCCAACCCAGCCCCATCTAGTTCTTACTCCACCTTCTTCTTGCTCCAGCTCAGCTTTCTTGAGCTCCAGCTCTTGCTGCCACCTTCCCTGTTGTTTTTCCCTGGCCCAGAAGTCAGGCTAAGAGTATAGGCTGAACAGATGGGTAGGTTCCCACTTAGCCAAGGGATGGAGGTGAATAGGGAGGAGGAGGAGGAGGAGCAGGGCTACAGCTCAGGAGCAGAAGGACCAATGTCCATGCTGGACTCTAGACCACTGGGTTCTCAACGAGCCTGACATTAAAAGACCCTGAGATACGTTCACTGAGCATGCCCAGGTCCATGTCTGGGTGGCATACCCATCTTAAGCTAGCCACTGCATTCACAGTTACCTTCTGCACCCTGTCATCCCCCTGCTTACTTTAACTGGCATTAATGAATCCACCATTTCTGATGCCTGACCCCCTGGCCAGACAGTGAACTCTGAGAGCAAGAACCATGTCTTGTATCTACACCAGAACCTAGCACATCCTAGCACTTAGGAAGTGTTAGTTGAGTGAATGAGTGTGTGATTAAGGCAATGCTCATATTCTACAGTGTTTTGCATGTCTGAACTGTCCCACCAACCCCATCAATAAGGGAACTTTATGAATATGTTCCTTTTGTCCACATCACACAGATGGAGAGTCCCTATGACATTGATGTTGGTTGGATAGTTGGCCCGCTGGATATATGGGTAGACAGACAAACAGCTAGATGGTTGGACAGGCAGATAGATGTACTAATGGATGTGTGAATTAATGGATAGATGATAAATAGATGATAGATCCAGATAGATGATAGATAGATAGATAGATAGATAGATAGATAGATAGATAGATGATAGATGGATAGATGGATGTGAATTGTCTGTAAGGATGAAAAAATGGATAGATATAGATGAATGATGTGTGAGCAGAGGGATGGGTAGGTATGGATGATGCATGAATGGATACATGGATGGTTGGATCATAAATGGATGAATGAATTGTTTAGGAATTTGGATATGTGGATGTATGGTAGATTGACTCATGAGGGCATGCTTAGAGTGCAGAAAGAACTGATCCCTTGGGGACTGGGGAGATGGCTCAGAGGTTAAGAGCACTGGCTGCTCTTCCAGAGGTCCTGAGTTCAATTCCCAACAACCACATGGTGGCTTACAACCATCTGTAATGAGATCTGGTGCCCTCTTCCTGACTGTAAGCATCCAAGCAGACAGAATAGTGTATACATAATAAATAAATCTTTTTTTTTTTTTTAAAAAAGGACTAATCCCTTTGGGGGAGGGGATTAGAAATCTTGGGGTGATGAGTATGGGAAAAAAGTCCAGAGATAAAACGAAGTCTGTCCCCCTGTCCAACTCAGGCTCTTTCAATTTTAGTATTTACTACCTGCTCTCCCTGGCTCAGAGCATGCTCTCCCATACTAAGAGGAGAGGACACATGGAATGTGGACACAGTATCTCCTGAAATTCACAGGTGGAAGTGTTTGGCTACATGTTTCTATGTCTCAAACCTATTACTAGATTTGAAAAAAGCAAGACTCAAACGCCCAATTTCGACAATAAAACGTCAAACTAAAGGACATAGATAAGCTGGCCTAGGATCTGAAAAAACAGCTCAGTAAAGTGCTTGCATGGGGAGCATGAGGACCTGAGTTTGAATCCCCAGTTGTTATATCCACCTGTTCTGGAGAGTTTCATGTCAACTTGACACAAGCTAAAGTCAGGATGGAACATCAGTTAAGAAAATGTCTCTATAAATTATAGGCAGGCCTGTAAAGGCAATTTCTTTTTTATTTATTTATTTATTTATTTATTTATTTATTTATTTTTCGAGACAGGGTTTCTCTGTGGTTTTGGAGCCTGTCCTGGAACTAGCTCTTGTCAACCAGGCTGGTCTCGAACTCACAGAGATCCGCCTGCCTCTACCTCCCGAGTGCTGGGATTAAAGGCGTGCACCACCACCGCCCGGCTAAAGGCAATTTCTTAATTAGTGATTGATGGGGGAGGGCACAGCCCATTGTGGGTGGCATCATTTTTGGGTTGGTGGTCCTAGATTTTATAAAAGAGTAAGCTGAGCAAGCCAGGAGAAGCAAGCAAGTAAGCAGTACTCCTCCATGGCCTCTGACTCAGCTGCTGCTTCCAGGTTCCTGCCCTGTTTTGAGTTCCTGTCCTGACCTCCATTGATGACAAACAGTGATATGGAAATATAAGCCGAATAAAGCCTTTTCTTCCCATCTTGCTTTTAGGTCATGGTGTTTCATCACAGTAATAGAAACCCTAACTAAGACACCAACATATCTAAAGTGTTGGGCATGGTGTGGTTGAGCATCTATCTCTAGCCCTGGGCATTTGATCCTGGGGGACTTGCTAGCCAACGAGTCTAGCTGAAATAGTGAGCTCCAGGTTCAAGGTGGAGAAGCAGGTAAGGGAGATATCCAGATGTCAATCTCTCTTCTCCACATGTGCCACAGAAGGGAGCTCATCCATGTACACACATATACAGCACATACATAAAAAGCAAGTGTTGGACTAAATCAATTTTACTAGCACACCTGAAAGAAAAAGCCAGAAGACAGAATGAGGCATTCCCAAACTCAGACTAGCACCCAAAATACGTAAAGCAAAGTTTCACCCAATGATGAGAAATGGAGGTTTTAACAAACCTCAAAGAAAAGCTGGTAGAGCGCCTGGAGAGGAATGACCAGGGATGGAAAAGGTCTGGACGACATAATTGACAGTGTTATGAGGCAGAGTCACACAAGCAACCTTTGCAAAGCAACCTTTGTTTTCAAGGGCACAGGTGATTCAGGCTTACCAGTGAAATAAGCAGATAAAGTGTCTTACACAAGCCTGCACCCATTCATCACTTTTTGAAAATGTATTTAACATTTTATTTCTATTTCATGTGTACAGGTGTTTGCCTGCATCTATGTCTGTGCACTACTGAGCGCATTGCCCATGGAAGGGAGAAGAGGATGTCAGATCCTCTGGAGCTGGAGTTCCGGATGGTTGAGAGCCATCACATGGACGACGGGATTTGAACTCTGGTCCTGTGGAAGAGCACATCGTGTTCTTAATAGCTGAGCCATCTCTCCAGCTATTGTGACTTTTCTTAAAGTATCCAAATAGAAAGCTACTATGGTTAGCTACACTAAGCATATAGCCAAATATTAAAATACAATAAAGTTTCAGAAGTATTATTTTACCAAGGGTAAAAATCAATAATACTCTTTTTATGATATAAAATTTTTATTAGCATATATCAATAGTACAGAGTAGTGGGTTTTGATATGACATTGTCAGTGTCTGTGCTTTGATGACATTTAACCCCTCAATTAACCAATGCAATAAGGCAAAATTAAGTGACAAACATAGATACAGTGACTGAAATAAAACAGGGTTGTAATCATTTGCAGACATCTTGCTGCATAGAGAAAATGCACAACAATTAAAACAAATAAGCATTTAGTTAAGTGATGGCACACAAGATCAATATTCATAAATCAGTATCACTCTTACTCATACTCAGAAACCAGTGGGAAACCCAACATAAAGGAAAATGCACTTAGAACAATAAAAGCTACCCATGAATAAATCTACATAAGATATTTATGGAGAAAAACCCACACCATTTTATCAAAGATTTAAAAAAAAAACTGAAACTATAGATCACAAGCTAAACTAGTAAGTGAAGAGAAAATTCAAACTCACTAAGAAGCTGCCTTTCTGAGCAGTCTATAAATGTAATAATAGGCAAACTCTGAGCACGTCATTTTCTGTGTAATCTGACTCTAAGATGTATATGAAGGGTAAGGAGCCGAACTATCAAATATGACTTTGAAGAGAAACATGGAGGTAGATAATCTTAAGATAAGAAGACATCAAAAAATAACAGGAAAGTGTGCTATTAGTGCAGTATAGACAGACCAACAGAACACACTTGTGTGGAATCCATAGATGGACTCTGTGTAGAGGGAAGTAAGACCGAAACAAGATGGTAGTAGCTTCAGCAGAGGAGAGAACTGCCAACAAGTATTTTCTGGACAATGGGCCATCTTTGCCCATATCCACAGTGCAGGGGTCAAACCCCGGACTTTGCCCCTGTTAGGCAAGTATCCTACCACTAATCTACATCACCAGTCAGTAGGTCACATTCATGTTGGGAAAATGGCTAGCTAGCTCGCAGAACACACAAAAATTAATTCTGGTGGCGGGCTAAAGACTTTTTTAGCTTTTGGAGCAGAATATTTGTTAATGTGTTGTCCAGCCTTTGCATCTATGTGAGAAACAAACAAGCAAACAAACAAAAATTAACAACTTCAGGGGGAAAGATTTCTCTTTACTCACAGTTTCAGAGGCGTCAGCTCCAAGTTCTTGGTTCTGTTGATTCTGGCCTGTGGAGAAACAAAACATCTCAGCAGCAGTAGCCCATGGTGAGGCTGCTCACTTCATAATGGACAGGAAGCAGAGGCAAAGTAAGAAGGAGGGGCCAGGGTAAGATCCCAGCAGCTACTGCCTCCATTAGATCCTGCCTCCCACTGTTCCTCCTCCTGTCAATAGTCTGCTCAGATTTTGAGCTCATCAATGGATTGTGCCATTCATGAAGATAGTTTTTAGAGATAGATAGATACATGGATGGATGGATAGATGATAGATGGATAGATAGATAGATAGATAGATAGATAGATAGGCAGACATATATAAGCAGATATAGATGGGATGGATGACATACAGATAAATAGATGATGATAGATATTAGAATATATTAGTAATATATCTATAATTACTCTGTAGTTAAAGATTTAAGAAAAAAGATAGCCTGGAAGATCTGGACTCCATTAGGAGTCAACTCTACAATGGTTTCTAATGACTAAAAGGGTCTAGGGTAGCGTGGCATCCCAGTGGCAAAGAATAAAGCTCCTAGAGCTCACTGGGTCACCAAGGTCACACATGTCACTTGATCTCTCCAGTCTCCAGTCCTCCATAATATACTGGAGGCTACATGAGCCATCCCATCATGTCAACAGTTTTGTTAGCAGCAAGAGCAGGTGTCTCAGCCAGAAGCAATGTGGGTAAAGTTTGATTAGCTTTTCACTGTCAACAGCAGACATCCGACAGTTGAGGGGACAATGTAATGACACCATATAGCCGTTACCCACCCTCAGTCCTACCATCTCAGGGAATCGAACCTAACCACCCCAGCTCATCCACTCATGATGCAATCCCCTCCACTGGACTTTTATTTGGGAAGCCACAGACATTTCATCACTGAAGTAGTAAAAATTTTACCAGCCCCGAAAGGTAGAATCTAACTGTAAAATACAGCTGGATACCATCATTTAACAAACGAACAGTAATTTTAAATGTTGTTGCTATGTTTGAATGTGACACACTCTCCATGGGCTCATGTGTTTGAACAGGGTGTCCAGTTAGCAATCCTGCTTTGGGAGTTTGTGGAACCCTGGAGACCTGTGGTATTTCTAGCAAAAACAGGATACTAGAGACAGGCTTTGATATCCTCTAATATGTGACACCCTCTTCCTGCCTGAGCGCTCTCCTTCCTGACCCATATAAAGATGTAAAGACTAACTGCCCAACTTTCCCACTGTCTAGCCACAAGTCACTCCTACTGCCGAGCCTCCACCCACCACCGTGATGGTCTGAAACTGGGAGCCAAAATCATCTCCCAGGTTCAGTCAGGCATTTGTCATAGTTCCTACAGATCCTACAGCCTGTTTAGACTCAGGCAGGGTTTGTGGAGTCTTAGGAAGCGCATAGTTATCTGGGAATTTCTCCTTTTGTATGATGGCCTTCACTTATGATCATTATGTAAATTCATTAAATAATTAGCATAACTGGAATTCTATACCAGAAGCCCAGGTCTGGAATATCATGACTAGTAGGTCCAGCTTCTCAACCCAGAAATCAAAAATTAATAGTGGAGCAGATTTTAGTCTACAATGCCCTTTCGGGTTGGTGTAGGTCACACATTTCAGCGTACATTCCTGGTTTCTAACAAAATAATTCCTACTGTAAAATAATTTTAAAAAAGAAGAAGAAAAAAATCTAATGATCTACATGAAGGCTTACCTTTTTTTTTTTTTTTGCAAGTACTACATTCTCTGGCTGTGTTTCACATGACACACCATCTTCTCCTTGGCTAGACCAACATTCTCCTAGGGCCTTTCTCATTGTACAGACTTAGTATGACCTGTTCTACAAAGCCCAACAGAGATTTCCCAAACACCCTGGCTCCTTGCTGTTCCTGAATAATTTCTTTTTTTTTTTAATGAGAAGTTTTTTTTTAATTTTATGTTATTTTTATTTTATATGCATTGTTGTTTTGCCATGGGGATCTGGTCCCCTAGAACTAGAGTTACAGACAGTTGTGAGCTGCCATGTGGGGTGCTGGAATTGAACCTGGGTCCTCTGAAAGAATAATCAGTGCTCTTAACCACTGAGCCGTCTCTCCAATCCCTGACTAATTTCAAGTTCCCTTGCAAAACCCAAGTGGCTTGATTATACAGTCTCAGAGCTTAAATAAACAAAAGCAAAGCAACAACAACAACAACAACAACAACACACACACACACACACACATAGATCCAGGGTGAACTATTGGAAAGGATTAAGGGATTGTACTGTGGGTCCACCCACACACTCATTTCTCAGCTTCACTAAGTAACAATAGGAAGGAGCCCCAAGTTGAGAGATTAGGAAAAATTCTAAGAATAAAAGGAACCCTAGCAATTGTGTGGGACCATCAGTCTCCCCTCTTTGCCCAAGACTGATTCATTGTGCTTGGAGAATGCTCAAAAGGCATTCTTTCTCCTGGCTGCCTCACCAAAGTTTGTCACTGTAATTTTAGGTCAAAAGCTTCAGTTCTGAGAGTCAGAGAAGGCTGAGTCGTCATCCTAATATGCCAATCAAAGCAAAGGCGGAGGAACATTGATGGATGGGATCCCACTAGGAAGAACTGACAGAGCCAGAATAAACCCAGATCTGTCTTCAAGGGGCTGAAGGGGATGCTGGGATTTTCTAAGAAAAGAAAATAACAGAAGATTTGGGGAGCTTGGGGCAGGGTTTGGGGAGCTGGGGGCAGGGTTTGCATAGCAGGAAGCGTGGGTAACTAGCCAGGCCAGTGATGCGCCTGAGCTATTACTGCAGTCATTCTGTGAGGAAGCAATCTGGCTTCCATGAGATGACTGCTCCTGCTCTGAGATGCAGCCTCAGTTTCCATCATGGGTAATTGCTACCTGTGGGGTGATCTTATCAGGGGCAATCGGTCCTGCACTACTGGCTGTTGTTTCAGGGAGATTGATCTATCGTGTTGTTTCTGGAACCCAGAGGAACTGCACAGGAAAGTGACTCTAACTCTGGCAGGAGAAAAACAGGTAAAGAGGCCAAAGAGAGCTGGAGGAGGGCGGAACAGAGTCAGGGAGAGCGGGAACCAAGAGCGCTGTCATCGGAGATAATAGAAGGCAAAACACTTCCAAATCCTGGAGTAAAAGAGAAACTGAGAAACTGTCTCTCCCCCCAATCACTTTGCCACTCGAAGCAGTACACATAGAAAGAGCAACATAAAGGCTTGATTCACTTGTATGGTTTAGATTTTTTTTTAAATAGGAAGTTAATACTTTAATGACAAAAGCAAGGCAGGGATGAGATGCTAGTGCTCTCATTAGAATCCTCAACAGTTGGCCATTGGTTTGGAGAGTTGGCTCCATGGGTAAAGAAATTGCTGAATGTGGATCCCCAGAACTGATGTGAAGTCCTGGGTCTGGGGTGGGGGGACAGTAGCATTTGCCTGTAGTCCCCAGTGCTCCTACAGTGAGCGAGGGGCTGGAGGCAGGCCAGCTAGCCTCCTGTACAAAGCAATGAACAAGATGCCCTATCTCACACAAGATGGATGGGGAGGCCAACAATGGTCTCCCCATGCACACCCGTGACACGTGGACTTGTAGTCACATACGCAACCACGCACGCATCCACAAAGAAGTTTTAAAAACAGACCTTTGATGATTTCTTTTTGAAAATACCATTCTGACAATATGGATTTGAACAGATGTGGTGAGTTTCAGTCAAGAGATATTATCCTCGCTGTGATCAGATTGTCCTCATTGAGAAGTCCCCTGACACCTGAGACTTTGCAAGATCTTCCCAGAAGCCTTCCCAGCATCCCTGCTGGCTACTGAAGGTCTCCTCTCAGTGGAGGCAGCCCTCCCCACAACAAACCAAGTCCTTTCCATGAGAGTGGAATTAGACACTGTAATCTGCCTGCCAGGAGAGCTAGGTGTTAATAGAATGGCCACTATGTGGAGGGCTTTCTGGGGAGGAGGAGTGGATTTTCTACATGCATGTGTGTTTGTGTGTGCATATATGTATGCATGTGTGTTTGTGTCTTCATATGTGTTAATGTGTGCATGGCTGTATGCATGTGTACACTTGTGTGTTCGTGTGGGTTTATGTGTGCAAGTGTGTATTCATGTGTGAGTGCGTGTGTGTGTTAATGTCACAAGGGCTGCTGATATTCGACATACGTAGTTACAAGATTTTATGAGGCCTTGATGGTGCGTCCAATTCTCCTTTCCAAAGCAGGTTCAATTGTGAGTGGGTCACACCAAAGACTAGGGTGAATGTCAAATCATTCCTTTGCTGTATCCTTTTGCCCCGTGTCTCTGATGCTCACCTGTGACTTTCTGGAAGGCAGAGATGCAACTTCAGTCACTACTGTGTCCTTGGCTCCCAGCAGAGCTCCTGTCGCGCACAGGTGCCTGCCTGGTCCGCAGTTACTTAACGCCTGGAAGGCCACGCTTTCAACGAATGGTTTCCTTTCCTTAAAAAGAGAAGTAGAAAGAATAGAATCTGAAAATTAGCTCAGAACCTGAAGCCAAACCTCTCCACCCACCCAGTCATGCATTCATTCAACAACACAGGCAAAGCAGACCTTCCCTGGAGGCTAGGGGCTCCAGAGCGGGTCACGCCCTCCCAGAATACACCTGCTGAGAGGAAAAACAGACACCACCAATTGCAAAGCGTAGCTATTAGCAACCAATGGCTTGAACAGCATGCTGTAGGGTTCTCAGCAGGGGGACTGTGTGGTTCTTAGGAGGAGTAGAAGGGGCTGTAAAGGAGATGATGTTTGAACAGATGTAGGATGCTGTAGGATGTGTAGGAGTTGGTTGAGAGGAGAGCTAATTTAGACATTCTAGTCTCTTAAGTTGATTAACTCACTGTAATGCTGAGTAGTTTGTTCCATGAAGGGTATAAAGGGGCTACTGCTGTGGGGCTACTCTTTAAAGAGCTCCAAACGTCCTTTACCGTGGGCAGAGCTCCCTGTACCCAAACATTCAAGAGTCACGGTGATCAGTAAACTGCCCCCAATGATATTTTCTCTAGCCCAGAACCCACCAGCCAACAATGGCTTGTTTATCTTTAAGTTACTTTCCAAAGCAAATGCCTACATGAAGAGTAACTCAGTGTGGCAGTTCTAAACGAAAACCCATGCTCTCAGGAGCTGGCAATGAGCGGTGTGTCTCCAGCCCTTCCAGCTTCTTCTGTGTGAACAGAGAGGTGAGCCAGTGTCTTAGAGGAACAGGGACTTCAACAACTCACACCCCAGCTTGCTCCAGGACCACCTTCTTGTCCAGTGGTTAACCACCAACTTGGCAGGTAATTAGAATCACCCAGGTGACAGGCCTTTGGGCACGCCTGTTGACAGAGGTGGGAAGACCACTTTAAATATAGGTAATACTGTTCTATGCCAGACCATATAAAAAAAGAGAGAGCCAGGTAAGCACCAGCATTCAGCTCTCTCTGCTTCCTGCCTGTGGATGCCATGTAACCAGCCGCCCCAAGCTCTTTGACAGCTCCACCATGCTGGACGGTACGTTTGGACTGGGCGCCAAAATATCCCTACCTCCTTCCTTAAGCTGCCTTTGTCTGGGTATTTTACCACAGCAGCACGGAGGTGACTGCCAGCGCCTGCTCTGTGGCCTAGCAGCAATCAGGAGCTTGTGACATTATGGGTTGTGGGGCAGGGGATCCTACTCTGGTTCGAGTTCTGTTACAAGTGGAGAGAATGAGGCCCAGAAAACACAGAGGACGATCTAGCAGTCCCTTGGAAGCAGAAACTGCCAAACCCGGATGTCCCCAGTGCCTGTGCATTGTCCCCAAGGCCTGGTGCCTTTGCAGAGCAGAGGGACTAGCTGCTCGCTCGGGCTGAGCACCCAGAGCCAGGTGCCTGGATTTTGCATCGCAGCCCTCCCCACCCTCCCCAGCCCTACCACCCCTCTCAGCTTCCTCTTTCAGTTTGCGCTGGGGAATTCCAGGACTGTGCCCTCCAGGGTAGCTCTGTTCTCCAGGCTGGGGCTCACGCTTTCACCTGGGCCTCCAGCTGTCTCAGTCTCTAGGTGACCCGACCAGCAAAGTACGGGGGAGAGAAGGACATGGCCTTTCCGTCTCCACTCCTCAGGTGCTTAGCAGGCCACAGTCCCAAGTCCCAGCTTGGTCATCATCTGCCCTATCCACCTGCCTGGAAGCCAGAGGTGGAAGGTGCCAAAGGGTTGGATGGACACGGGAGTGGATATGTGAGTGAAATGGGGGAGGACAGCAGTCCCAGGACTTCCTGTCCTCCCACACTGGACCTCTTTTGTGTGGGCAGCACCTGTTGGCTCTCCCATCCCCGCTTCCGCATCTTTGCTGCCTGGTCCTTTCCTTTCCTTTCCTTTCTTTCTTTCTTTCTTTCTTTCTTTCTTTCTTTCTTTTCTCTTTGAGACAAGGTTTCTCTGCTGTCCTGGAACTAGCTCTGTAGACGAGGAAGGCTTCAAACCTACAGAGATCTGCCTGTCTCTGCCTCCCAAGTGTTGGGATTAAAGGCGAGCTCCACTGCCACCCGGTGCCATGTCATTTTCTAAGATCTATTTCCTGCATGCCCTAGACTTCAGAAGCTAAGAGGATCCAGCCAGAAACCAGGCATGGTAACACAAGCCCGCAAGCCCGCAATCCCAGCACTCAAGAGATAGAGGCAGAGGATCAGGATCAAGGTCATGAGCTACATGAGACCTGTATTAAAATAACCCCGACAATGACAGAGAAAAACTAAGGGGATGCAGTCCCACCTCCAGGCTATTGTTAGGGGTTGAAGACAGCCAATGGTCCTCTCCCCAGCTGACTGTAATTTCCTTGGTCAGTGTTCTCAGGACACTAGCATGAGGGCGCAGGGACCATTAGAAAGGCACCTACTGAGTTTTGGGGTAAGGATAGCTTCATGGAGTGAGGTCTGAGCTGGCCTCTGAAGGACAAGTGGATGAGGAATGCCACAGGGGAGGACGTTGGTTTGCACAGTTTCAGTGTGTGCAAAACCCACCTCGTAGGAACAGGGAGAAGGGTTCAAAGAGAACCTTTGAGAAGCCAGACATGCCCTTGGGGAGCCAACGGTTGGGGTTTGGGGTTACTTAGTCAGCAGGGCCAGGAAGAGGCAAAGTGTCCAGGCATGGCAGTGGGCAGTGGCAGGGAGACTTAGTCATGGTGAGTGTACCTTAGTCTTCATGAGGCTTATGAACTAAATGAGTGATGTCGGACAACCAGGGACTGGGGTGGAGCTCTGTTGGCAGAGTGCTTGCTTAGCATGTACGAAGCCCTGCACTGGGGATCCCAGCATCACATAGAACTGGGTGTTGTGACATCTGCCTCTACCTCTTCACTTGGGTGGTAGAGGTAGGAGGATCAGAAGTTCACAGTCAACCTGGGCTACATAACAAGAGACCAACATGGGCCTGTCTCAAAAGAAAAAGAAATAAGTTAATAAATAAAGTCAAACAAACATCCAAAGAAGTATTGTTGGAAACAACCAAGGGAAAAACGAACCTCATCCCCCTCTTTCTCTGCCATATTCCACTGCCACCTCTAATGATCAGTGGGGTTCAGAAAAGACGCTCCATGATGGGGACCAGGGTGTCTGCTGGGCCAGGGCTCAAGAGTCCTGTTGTCCAGAAACTTAGAGCTGGCAGTCCCAAGTTCTAGGTATTCTGGTTACCTTGTATTAAGAAAGGCAGTTCTGCTGGGCAGGACAGCCAGGGCTGTTACACAGAAAAACCCTGTCTTGAGAAACCAAAAGAAAGAAAGGAAGGGAGGGAGGGGGGAGGGAGGGAGGGAGGGAGGGAGGGAGGAAGGAAAGAAGAGTCAGTTTAGTTCTGTTCTGTTCTTCCCACCTCTCAGCCTCATGGCACAGACCTCACCTCTGACTTTTGCCTCCATTTCCCCTACCAGTTCCTCCTGGTAGCCAAGCCTGAGTCTCCCCATACCTGGGATGACTGCCACATGTTCCTATCTCTCCACAGCCCTGCCTGGGCTTAGTGCCCTCTGCTATCACCGGGACTTATTCTGGATCCCAGGGTGCATGGCCTGAGCTGGGGACTTATTCTGGATCCCAGGATGTATGGCTTGAGCCGGGAATTTATTCAGGATCTCAGAGTGTATGACCTGAGCTGGGAATTTATTCTGGATCTCAGAGTGTATGACCTGAGCTGGGCTCCATCTCCCTGAAGCTGAGTGTGGCCCCAACTTCCCACATCCCTCTGTCTACCATCTCCATGAAAACCAGAGGGGGATCTGAGTGATGGCTCTTCTCCCAGATGACTGTCTTGTTGATTGATCCTTTGTGCATGTGTGCCTCAGTTTCCTCATTTGCAACAAAGAGAGGAAACCAGGTCTCAGAAAGCTAACCTGTGCCATGGTAGATGAAAACCCCTGAGCAATCTTACTCCCTCCCCCACACAACTCCCTTCTGCGTGTTGGATGTCAGAGCCAGCTTTTGTGGGGGGGAGCACACCCAGAACCCCCAGTTCCCCTATCCCCAACAAGCACCACGCTCAAGTCCTAGTCCAGCCCCAGGCAGCCGATCTCAGCACTCTGGGCCACCGTGAGCACAGCGGCTGCTTTTGCCCCTCAGGCGGCCACACTGAGCAGATGGCAGGGGAGGCGGCGGGCCTGTCAGCTGCTGTTATCTCTTGCTGATGACACGGAGTGTAAATTTTGTTGGCAACACTCCCTCCTGCCTCTGCATGCCACCAGCTTTAATCACTGTAATTGAGTTATAATGAATGATTGTGCATTCACATTGTCTGAGCTAGGCACAGCCGGAACAAGCCAGTGAGCTGGGTGGCCCAGGCGGGGGTCCGCACTACTCAGAGAGGGGGACAGGCCTCCGGCTCGAGTCCCCAGCTTTGCCTGCCCTCGGTTCTCTTCACCAGTATGGAGGCGGCCATCTCCATACTAGGCGCCCGCCTGGCACGTAAGTGCATTACCATTTTCAAACGGCAATGAATTCAGAGTGTGGGGAATTGGGGAAATATAGATGAGCAAGAAGAAAAAGAATGACAGTCACGTAGGACGCTGTTTCTGACAGTCACTGTACCCCAGCCCCCAGGTGACAGTCACCCTGCTGACCTCTTCATTTTGGCAAATATTCTTCCAGACTTCATGGCTTAAAAAGAAACGATAGAATCTCTAGCCCAGGCTAGCCTTGAATTCTCCATGTAGTCAAGGATGCCTCTAACTTCTGTTTCTCTACCTCCCAAGTGCCAAGATCACAGGCATGGACCACTACACTGGATTTATGCTATGCTGGGGATCTAACCCCAGTGTTTGTGCATGCTAGGCAATGCTGTGTGATGTTTTACTCTTTTGGCTTTTTGAGGGGCCCAACACCCAGCTCCCAAATAAATCACACACAGAGGCTTATTCTTAGTTATGAATGCCCGACCTTAGCTTGGCTTGTTTCTGGCCAGCTTATCTTATGTTAGCCCGACTTCCTTTTCCCTCTGGGCGTCTATCTTTCTTACTTCTGTGTAGTTTTCTTCACGTTTTTCTCCGTGGCTGCCCCCTGAGGTCCTCCTCTCCTTGTCCTCTTGTTCTTCTTCATTCTTTTTTCTCCCAGATTTCTCCTTCGATTTATACTCTCTTCCTACCAGTGCCGCCCAGCCTTGCTCTTGCCTCACTATTGGCTGTTTATCGCTTTATTACACCACCAGGTGTTTTAGACAGGCAAAGACTCACAGCTTCACAGTTAATCAAATGCAGCATAAGCTAAAGTAACACATCTAAAAATAATATTCTCCAACAAGGCAAATACTCTCAACTGAGCTACAGTCTTAGCCTTCAGACTTTCCGTTTTGTTTTGTTTTTTGAGACAGGGATTCTGTCTCTTTTGAGACAGCCCTGGCTGTCCTGGATTCACTCTGTTTGCCAGGCTTGCCTCGAAATCAGAGATCTGCTAGCCTCTGCCTCCAAAGTCCTGAAATCAAAGGTGTGCACTACCACGTTAGGCTTTTCAGACTTTTTAAAAGCCACGTGAGAAGGATTATAATTGCTGCCACCCTCCACTGCTGCAGTGAAGTCCTGAGTAGGCCTTCCCTTAACAAGACCTCTTGCAGCCACTCCTGCAGGCACTCTGCTGGGGGAGGAGCATCCTCCAGAGCCGGCAGCCAGGGCTCAGAGGCTGTGTACATTGCCCCCTCCTAGTCCCACAGCTGGAAGGCTGACTGCCCAGCTGAGACCTCTTGCTGAACCTGCTTGAGCTGGGGCGCTCAGCATGCAAATGACAAATGACTCTGCTGTGAGAGGCTAAGCATTTCTTCCTCCTCACTCTCTCTAGGCCCCCTCCACTCAGCCGAGGCTCTTATATACACACACATGCACGCACGCACGCGCACATGCACGCATGGTCATTCAGAAGAAGTGTGCACCTGAGCAGTTCGCCTCTTCCAGCCACGTCTCCTGTGCAGTCCCTGGGTAATGACCATTTATCCTCTGTGCTCTGCTGCTTCTGGCTGACTTGGGGTACAGCTGTGAGGGTTAGTCTCATTTGACAACTTGACAGAATCTAGAATCACCCGGAGGATGGGATTCTTGGCAGGATTGGGGGGTTCTGTGGATTAGGCTAATGGAGACAGAAAGACCCGCCCACTGTGGGTGGTACCATTCCCATGAACTCAGATGAGTGGAGCACCAGCATGCACTGCTCTCTGCCTCCTGACTGCAGATGCTGTGTGAGCAGCCGCTTTACACTCCTGCCACTGTGTCTGCTCTGCCATGATGGACAGTACCCTCCATGGAACTGTGAGTGGAAATAAAGCCTTTCCCCCTTTAGCTGCTTTTGTTGGAGGGTTTTGTTGTTGTTGTGGTTTGCTTGTTTTTTTGATTTTGTTTTGTTTTAAATAAAAGCCATGGGAAAAGAAGCTAAGATGGGGCCCTACACAATTTGTTGCTCCATCTGCGGGGGAGGGTGAGAGGATCTTTTTAGGGTGTCCTGCCAGCTCTGAAGTTGCCCACATTCCTATGAGTTATGCCGACAGTGGGTGCCACCCCAATATATCCAGGGACTCGGTGATGAAAGTGGACAGAGGAGCCACCTGCAACTGGTAGGAATAATCCCCAGGGGACAATAGGGGAAAGAGAGGGTAAGAATCCCTCTACCAGACCATAGTCACGTGGGCCAGGGCCTGGCCACCAGAGCCTAGCCACCCTAACTTGAGAAGCAGTGAGCTGGAGGCCAGTAGAAAGGAGCGCATGCCAGATCCATACGACTCCTTTCCATACTTTCCCCGAGCCCAGGTGATCTGCTCTACAACGAGTTCAGAAGTCAGAGGTCAGAGGTCACCTGATGTGTCTCCCATGCTTCTCTGTAGCAGCATTTACCCTCCCCCCCTTTTTTTTGAGACAGTGTCCTGCAACCCATGCTGCTCTTGAATTCACTTTGTGGCTCCTGATCCACATCCTCCAATGCCAAAAATGCTGGGATTATAGACACAAATGCACATCCTAGCACAGCTTTTATTTTCTATCAAGTGATAACAATTTTATTATTAAAATGTGTAAATGACATTTCTATAGATACATTCACAAATAAATAATATTCACAATACTTATACTTAAACAATACTTATTTTTAGAGCTGTGCCCACTGAGCCCTAGGCATCGAGCTTCTGGACCACACCCTTTTCTCTCCTTTTCCCCTGCACCTACAAACTAGACTCATTTGTAAACGATGCTCAACACCATGAGACCTATGCTCTGAAAGCCAGGCTCCAGCAGAGGTGCTGACCGGTCCGATCCTCTGACCCCTGCATCCTCATCATCTGTGCAGAGTGGGGCTTGTGAGTCTGGTTGCCCGACACGAGCCTCCCTCCCAGCAAGCCATGGTGCTTGTTCTTGGAGTGCCACTCGGAAAGGCATGTCAAGTGCCCTTTGGAGACTGGCTTCTCAGAAAACAATGATTACTCTGAAGTGTTCTCTGTGAGCACATGGCACAGGTTTTAGGGTTTTCTATGGCTTGAACCTTCTCTTTTGATGCAGTTCCCATTTCTAGGATGAAAAGCTCCTTTTCTTGCTGTCTGGGGAAGCTTAGGCAGGTGCCAGCCTTTATGTTCTGGATGTTCTGTGAGCACACGGATGCCAACAAGAGGTACGTGTCTCTTCACCTGTCTCTCAAGGTTATGGGTTTGAGAAGTTGCATTTCCATTTATTGTCTCCCCCAAATCCAGGACCAGAAGAGGAGTCTGAACCACAGAGAGAATTACACGAGTACACAAAGGTACGGTGTCACATGTCCTATGTGTTGGGCTAGTCACTGGGATCATAGCTCATGTTCCCCAAACAGCCACATTTCCAATTTCTTGGCAGACCTCAGAGTTTCACCTGGCAGCTGATGCCTCCTTGTGTGTCACTCTTGCAAATATATACATATGGGCACATACATGTTTGCACATGAGCAAATACGTACATACGGGAATATACGTGCTTACACATGAGTATTCAAAACATTGCTCCCTGCAGTTCAGTCCCCCATCCACTCTATTGTCTGGTGCTAGATGTTCTTCCTGAGCCCCACCAGCAGGGCCTGTGCTTCTCTTCTTAGGAGATGCCATAAGGAGCCCTAGAGTGTCCCGGAGCTGAGCCACTGACCTCACAAACGCACGACACAGTGGCCGGCCTAGAATGAGTGCTCAGAAGACACCTCGAAGCCTTGCCCCCACAGCCATCCGTGGTCAAACTGCTTCGCCAGCCCCTTCCTTTCTCCTGGTGTGGGGCTGAGCCTCTACTGCTTTCTCCAAACATGGGGTAGTTCTGCTTGGTGGACTCCCAATCTGTCCTTCCTGCCCTAACTGAAGCCTAATGGCCCCAGGCTATCAGAAGGGGATTCCCAGCACAGGCCAGGGTCATAGGAAGGAAGGATGAGGCAGCTGCTGCCATAAGAGACCTCAGATCAGGTAAGGGTCTCCCTTCCGTTCCCAGGACCTTACCTGACTTCACCTTGAGCTCACCCCAGCCTGGCCCAGACTTCCTAGCAGACCATGCAGCATAGTGGGACCTGGAGTTGCAACATTTTACGCTTCTTCCCATAGGACTTGACATCAGCATTTCCCCAGGGATACAGGCTCTGCCCTGGGCCCGGACAGCCCTGAACACTTACGGTGTGGAAAGTGACTGATGGCCCAGAGCCGCTGAGCTTCCTCAGCTTGTTTCCTTGGAGATCACAGTAGCCCAGGAGGTGGGCTCCAGCTGTGTCTTTTGTCTGTTCTGAGTGACCCTGCGGTGTGCAGCATTCTGAATCCACCGCCCGCATACACATGTTGGCAATGTGGTGGGGACACAGGGAGACAGTCTCGCTGGAACCCAGTCTCTTCACCTGTCTCTCAGGGTTATGGGTTTGGGGAGGAATCTGGTAAAAACAAGTCTTATATAGGGGCTGAGGATGTGGTTCAGACGGTAGAGTACATACACCCAAACCTGGTTTGCTTTCCAGTGGTGCATGAACTCAGTGGGGTAGCACGCACTTGCAGTACCAACATTCAGGAGGTAGGGGCAGGAGGATCAGAATTTCAAGGTTATCCTGGACTTCATGGACTGCCAGCCTGGCCTACCTGAAACCACGAAACGTTGTCTCAAAACAAACAAACAAACAAAGTGGACAGTCTTGTGTTGCCTGAAGGAGGGATGAGGGATTGTGACTAACCCCTAACCTCGGAGTATGACCACCACAAATCTAGCTTCCCTGAGCCAGACCTCAGTCTCCCCTGGAAGTTGGTTTGTCCTCCAGGTTAGCCCAGGCCTTGACCTTCAGCCTTGGGTCCCCTCTAGACAAGTGTTCTTCTCAAAGTAGGTGCTTGTGTGAGCAGTTCTTGGCTCTCGGGGTGTTCGGCAGAGATGCTTTTCCTCTGGGATTTGGAGTTAAGTTAGAGGGTGCTCTTGAAGGGCATCTCAAATGCCAAGTGCTGACAGGTCTCTCACCTGTGGGTGCCCGGGAGACCCGCCGCTTGTGTTACAGACCAATTATTCCCATTGCCTCTTAGAATCACTGCTGCTGGAGCTCAATGGGGCCTCTGGGAGCCTGTCACCATCTGCCAGTCAGGAGCGGTTTAATCCTCAAGGCCTCCAGATTGACATAGCATGTCACCATGTCGCAGGGGCAGAGCTAGGGCAGAGATGGATGGTCATGGTGTGAGATGCGAGCCTTGTCGGGGCCTGGACACTGTTATCTCGAGCTGCCTCGAGAGCATGCTGGGCAACAAATTCAGCCTACCTGCCAGGATGCCCTTGGCTAGCAAGTTCTTGGCTAAGCCCATTGTTCCACTCTGGGTCAGGCCGACCTGGGCCTTGCTGTATGGAATGTGCTGCTGCAATGTGCCAGGGCTCCGTACCCATGGATTTGGTGCCATGGCAGCCATACTTGGCAAGGGGTTGATGGGGCTCCATGGTTCCTTTTGAATGTGGCCATTTAGGAGAAACTGGTGGGTGTGAGAAATGGGACTGGAGAAAAGAGCAATACGCTTTGGAGGAGAGGTGACCGAGAAGGCCACATTCTCTATTCCAGGGAGGGCAAATCTGTAATAATCAAGAACAGTGCATTCTGGCCTGGTCCACAGCTGTAGCTTAGACAAGGGTCCTTAGACATGGTGCTCCTGGCTTAGGGACAGCAAGTATAGCAGGGATCCAGCAGGCTCAGGGGTACAGGAAAGCCCCCAAAGCAGGGGAGATGCAGGTGAGGAAGGCAGGCAGAGACAAAGAGGTGTGAGCACGGCCTTCTCAGGGTCCAGGGGGCCCAGAATAAAGGCACTTGTGCCTGAGTTCTGCGTAGAATCCCCAAGGCGTTGACCCTAGCTGCCATTCTGGGAGAACCGAATTAACCATGACATTCAAGGCTCTTGGCATAGGCACTTAGTAAGCAGTGAGGAAAGAGCACTCACCTGGGTGCCGGGAGTCAAACTGAAGCAGGGCCTGTGCTTGCACAGAAAGCCCTTTGCTGGCAGAGTCTTTCCATGCCTAGGGCTTTCCCAGCAGTCTCTTGACTTCCTCAGCAACCCTTGAGGGTGGGATTTGCATCCAGAGCATGGACAAGGCACTGAACTGAGCTGTTTAGAGTTGCTTTGCCCGACCCAGGGCCTGGCTGTTCCATATAGTAGCCAGCACTGCCCAAAAGAACTATTGGAGCAGTGCTGGAGGGAGCTAGCCCAAGGGAGCAGGGTGGGGATTGGTGGTGAGTGATAGGGTGGCATCCTCCCAGGGCACCGCATCCCTCCTCTACAGCACCCCTCCTCTACAGCACCCCTCCTCTACAGCACTCCCCCTCCTCTACAGCACCCCTCCTCTACAGCACCCCTCCTCTACTGTCTTACCTGTCAACTGCTGTGACCCAATGCAAATGCAGAGGAAATGATTTGTATAGATTACAAGTCAGGATCACAGTCCATAACTGAGGGATGTTAGGACAGGATGCAAGGCAGGAACTCAAGGCAGGAACCTAAATTAGAGACCACAGAGAATGCTGCTTACTGACTTGCTCCTCACGGCTTCCTTAGCCTTTTTTTCTTATAGAATCCAGGATCACCTGCCCTGGGGCGCTACCATGTGGGTTGGGCCCTCCAACATCAATCACCAATTAAGAAAATGTCCTACAGGCTTGCCCACAGGCCATTTTCTCAGACAAAGGTCTCTCTTTCCAGGCAACCCTGGCCTCTGTCAAGGTGACACAAAAGGGTCAAGGTGACAAAAAGCTAACCAGCAGTTCACCTCCTTCCAGAACTCATCTTCTGAAGCAGAGGCCTGCTCCTCACCTTCTCAGGTAGGTGAGATCCTACTCTCCAGCTCACTCACTAGCAAAGGTGGCTTTTTATCTTTGACTCTGGGGAAGTAGTACATTCGTCTTCAGAGCCCACTGTTAGCCACACTAGTTAGTCCATCAGGCTTTCCCTCAAAGACAGGTACTGTTGGAATGTGCACCCTAGATGATTGTTTTTAGCATTGTCAGATTTACAGAACTAATGTGGCTTGCTTGGGCAATAGTGCTAGCGGGGTGTTTGAGTGTGCGCAGGTTTTGTAATAACCACCGGGATAACACCTACCTTTCCCTCCCTGCCGGATGCAGAAGGCTCTCAGTGAGCTGAGGTGGCTAGTCCCCCATAAAGGTTTGGGGTGCCTCTAGTGAGCTGTAAGTGTAACCCTGGGTGTGGATCTGGTGTGCCCCTGTGTGCCCTGTCTCCACCGTCTCAGTGCAGGGATCTCTTGGATGCCTTTGTTTGTAAAACTCAACAAAACCAAATACCTTTGTGAGCCACCCCAGCCTGCCTTGGAGCACTTGACTAGGAAGGATCTGGAAAGCCTTGGGAGGCAGGTTCCCCCCACACACCCAAAGGTAAATTCTAGGAGGATGAAGGCTGCAGAGGACTCAGGGAGACAGCTGGCTGGTGGCCAATTCGCCTTGTAAAAAGAATCCCTGGTGCCTGTGGAGCCAAGATGAAACAATTCTTTGGAATTAACCAAGCTAATTTTGACGAGCAAACATTTTGCTACAATGAAAGTTTTTATTGTAGCATATAAAAGTCAAAACAACACCCAGTCCCCTTGGGGGAGAGAGGCAGCAGGAAGAAGAAAAGCAGGCGAGCGCCCAGGCTCTAACTAATCATTATGAAATCAAAAGTGCTCAGATCCACCAAATTAAATGCACCTAAAAATACCCGGAGAGGAGCCTGAAGGGGACCCCGGAACCTGAAAGAATCCGTAGCTCTCCAGCACAACCCATTGTGTTCCAGGAAAGAAGGCCAAGAGAAAGCTTCTGAGACATTATGTCCTTAGGAGCTGTTGCCTGGCTCTCATCAGAACCTAGACTGCAAGCTGTTAGGCTTCCAACGTGGACGCTTCCAGACAAGCAAACTATCTCAGCGCACTAAACATTTCTTAAGCCGGCATCAAAGGCCCAGCCCTATCAAGAACACAGGCACGGCAGGTGGTAGTAGCACGTGCCTTTAGGCAGGTGGATCTCTGTGAGTTCAAGGCTAGCCTGGTCCACAGAGGGAGTCCCAGGTCAGCCAGGGCTGCCACACAAAGAAACTCTGTCTCGAAAAAGAAAAAACAAAAACACAGGTGTCTGCCACCACAGTATCACACCATCATACCTACGGTCACAGCAAACATCTGGAAAAGGGGTGGGGTCCCAGCACTGCTGCTGGACAGAGCTACTGATGTGGGCAGAGTTCCAGTACTACTGCTGGACAGAGCTACAGATGGGGAGTCCCAGAGTCCTGCCTTGGATTCAGGCTTACCATGGGATCCAGAGGAGCTCTCAGCAATCCCTTGGTGCCCTCCTTGAAGGAGCAGTGTATGCCCGGTGAGGCCATGTGGCCAGGGAAGACCAGTCAAATTGAAGGGTCGTTTGGAAAATAGGCTGAAAGCGCTGTGAAGGGGATTCCATTTGAGGACGGCCTGAGGCTCCTCAGCCGTCATCCCTTGACTGCGCTCAGGTCCCAGGCCCTGTGAATGAGTGAAAAATTCAGCTCTTCTCAACTGGGAGGCCTTAGGCCATGCTGTTTAACTCCTCTGAGTCTCAGTTTTCTCATGCATACAAGTAGGGATCACTTTAAGGTTGCAGCAGAGGGTGTCCCTTGCAGGAAGCTTGTGAGAGGGGCCTTCAAGGATGTGTCCCGGGGTAGAGTACTCATGTAGCATGTACAAGACCCTGGGTTTGAGTCTTTCCTCAGGAAGGAGGGTACACTGCGAAGGAAAACAAAGGGAAGGGGTGGAAAGTGAAGGGGAAGGGAGGGGAGGGAAGGGGAGGAGAAAGAAAGAGCAGGGAATGGTGGTACTCAGCTCTGGGAAATGGAGGCAGAAGGGTCAGGAATTCAAGGTCATCTTTGGCTACACAGTGGGTTTGAAGCTAGCCTATCTCAAGAATAACAATGAGGAATAAAAGGAAGGAGGAGGAAAAAAAGAAAAAAAAGACAGGCAAATGTAAGTTGATCCAGCTCAAGCCAGGCATGGTGGAACACACCTGTATGGATTAGGGTAGAGGCAGAAGGATTCCTGCTACAAATGCAGTCTGGACTGCACAGTGAGTTAGAGGCTAGCCTGGGCTATGAAGTTTGATCCTGTCTCAAAAGAGGAAGTAGAGAAGGAAGGAGGAAGGAAGGGAGAGAGGGAGGAAGGAAGGAAGGAAGGAAGGAAGGAAGGAAAGAAGAAAGGAAGGAAGGAGAGAGGGAAGAAGGAAGGATAGAGGGAGGGAGGGAGGAAGGAAGGAAGGAGGGAGAGAGGGAGGGAAGAAGGAAAGAAGGAAGGAAGGATGCTTTTGAAGCCTTCAAGGATTCTTGCACAAGCGTCTTCCCCTGCCCCTCAGTAACTGCTGGGCAAGTGTGAGCTGTTGGTATTTCTACCCTCTCCCGCTCACCATCCTTCTGGCTTTCCAGATGATCTCTCGGTGGTAAGGAGACTTCTCTGTGGTCCTCAAGCCAGTGCAAGGCAGAGTTAGAGCCTACGTCTGCTGACTCTGCCCTGCCCTCTCCTCGGAGTGTGCTCCATCCAGCCTAGAGAGAGGCAGGGAGGATGCTGGGAGAGAGCGTGCAAGCAACTTGCAGGAGAGCCTCAGCAAAGCTGTAAATAACAATAACAGCAGCTTGCTTTAACATTTGTAATTTTAATCCTTAGCTGACTCCACAAGGCAGCTGTTCTTCTCTCCATTTTACATGTGCCACCATCGTGTTCAGGGAGGCTTAGGAGATTCATGACATCCGTTGACCTGATCTTAGATCTGTCAGGCTCCAGAGCCTGGGTCCTTCCCATGGGCTGAGATGTCGTGAGTTAAACTGTCCTTGAACTTAGAGCCCTTCTGGATCCTGAACTGGTTATTTCTAGGTTCCCTTGGACTCTTAACCAGTGACCCAAGTTCTGTGGTCCAGAAGGTCTCAGGGCAGCCAGCTGCACCCTCCCTTTGAAGGGTCTGCTTTAGTATGGCCTTTCCCTCCTAGCTCACGTCTCTTCCTGCTGCTGACTCACTACAGAGCCCACTGGGAGGATAAACTGAGCCGCACAGGGGAAGGCCAGAGTGTACCATGGAAACCAAGATTATTGGTCACTGGCTATCTGACTCAGAAGGCCGGGTAGAATAGAGGTGACAATAAGGCCTGGCAGATCAGTGAAGGCAATGTGCTGGAGAATTCCTTGACTCATGCAAGGAAGGTGATGATCTTTTGCTTGGATGCTTCATTGCTGGGCACATGCTCCAGCTTCTCTGTGGAGTCTGGGCAGGTATGGCCTGCCACTCACCCCAGGGGGAAACCAGGGCTTACCAGCACTCACGACCACACGGCTTCCAAGGGCTCTTGGAAGGGAATTCTACCTCTTCGTTTAGGTGCATCCTATATACATAATGTCCCTGGAGGGGAAGGCCTGGCAGGGCTCAGTGGCTGGAAGCAGCCGTGTTCCTTCCTGTTTCTGCTGCAAACCAGGCCAAAGCCGGCTGGACCTAGACTTTTGCAGCAGGTGAGGAAACAAAGAATCCATGTTAATCAGTCGTGAACATGCCAGGCTCTGTGCCCCTTTTCCAGACTTAGATATTGAGGTGTAGATAGACACAAGACTGTGGAGTCTTGGTCTGATCTTAGACCTCTGAATGTTACATAAGTCATTCACCCTCTTGCCCTTCTCGCTAAAGTGAGGGGACTGGGCTGTTAAGATGGCTCAGTGGATAACAGTACTTGCCACCAAGGTCGATGACTTGGGACCCACAAAGCAGAAAGAAAAATCAACTCCTACACATTGTCCTCTGACCTTGACATGCCTGCCATGGCTTGTGTGTGCCTCCGGATCAATCAATATCAATCAATCAATCAATGTAATTAAAATAGTAAGGACTAAGATCTACAACCTTTGTTAACCCTGCTGTATGCCATGCTCCTAGCTTCTTTCACGTGTGCAGTGGCACACAGGGAGATGGGGAAACACATAGACAGCATGTCCTGTGTCCCGTGTGCTCCAAACTTACCACAGGATGGACATTCCAGAACTGACCTCAGTGTTTGCCAACTCTGGCTTCACATTGGAGCTTCTGGGGGCTTTAAAAGTTCCCTAATCTTGGCCACATCCCAGGCCCACCAATCTTGTGGGCTAGCTCCAACCATCAGTATTGGTGAACACCTCCAGAAGCCTCTAGCAGGTAGAAAAGGCCAATGCTTCCATTTCATTTCTCTACCCACCAAAGAGCCCTAACAGTGAGTTACAGAGGCAGCAGAATCCAGGGGTCCAGCCGCAGCTGGCCTCTCTCCAACTTGCCCAATAATAATAAATCCGTTGGTCCTAATATTCCCTCATAAAGAGCAGGGTTGTGCCACTGTGAGTTGAAACTCTTCCATTACTTTGGAGAGAGCTGAGCAAAATGACCCCTTCTATTCAGACACTGGGCAGGGGGAAATGTCTCAGACCCTTCAGAAGAAAGCTACTCACAGGGCTATGTGTGGGATCTCCCGGGGGTATAAGCAGTAGGCTAGCCTGGAAGTCAGAAGACCAGGAAAAGCCTCAGGTCTGGCCTTGAGAGGGTGGGGCCTCTTGCCTGTAATCTCTCAGCTCACCTAGTTTCCCATGTGAAACACATGTGGTTGGTCTGGGGCTAAGGCGTGGTGTGAGAGAATAGCTTCATGGCTGGTCTCATTTCCGCGCGTGTTGTCAGCATTTTGCTCGTCCTCCGTGGCCTCCCTGGATGGCTGTGCTTGGACAGCAGAGCTGCCAGGAGGCACAGCATGAAGGGACAGCCTTGTGCTTGTTCACTGGGGGCAGGCAGGGCCAAGGGCATCAAGTGGATGACATTAAACCCCTCCATGCAGCTGGTCAACCCATCCATTAAGCAGTCGCAGTAACTAAAGTCCCATCTGTCATCACAGGGATGCCCTTCGGGGCCAGGACTTCAGTGAGTCATGGCGAGAGGTGCGGGAAATGGGGAGGAAATGGCATGGTTGTGAGCATTTTCTGTATACTAATAAGTTTCTGGGGCATTTTTCACACATTACTGCACCCAACCTCAGACTCAGGATCATCTTTGCAAACTAACGGAACAGAATGTCCACTGGAGAAAATGAGTTAAATCTGTCCCGGGCACCTGGCAATCACAGCAAGCTGCGTGAGAGCTAGAAGTTCGGGCTCTTCAGTTCATGCCCCGCCCCCACCATGGCAGCCCTCCTTTCCTTGCAACCCAGCCATCCATGCTACAGGCAACCTCTGGATCAGCCCAGTAAGAGCTAGTTATATGGTCTCTAGGGTACCAACCTGGCTCCTGGCCTGCTGCTCCCTGCCCCTCCCAGCTGCCTGGGGTGTTTGAGAACATCTGAAGTCAATAGGCTTCAACAAGAAGGTTCAAAGGGAGATGGAGATCAAAGGCAGAGGAGGTCAAAGGAGCCATAGTTAGATCACCCTGGGATTAAAGTGGGGAGCTGCTCTCCCTTAGGCAGAAGCCTCCAGGAGGCCTGCCTGGTGCCCCCAGAGTAGCTCTGGCTTGGAATCCCAGCCTCTGTTGGCTCCTGTTGGGGCAGAGGGAGGGGCATAAATTGATGGCAACCTAAGAGGAGCAAGGTCAGGGGTGGGGTGGAGTGGGGGATGGGGGTAAAGAACAGGCCTACCACCACATAAAAACCAAACAGCCAAAGACAGAACCACAGACGCTAAGTGGGCGCCAGTGTTTCATAGAAAAGAGTAACAAAGAGGAGGAAGAGAAAGACACAAGGAGGAGGTAGGGAGGAGGGGCAAGGGGAAATGGGAGGAATACAGTAGTCCCAAAGCTAGCCACAGGGATCTCCAGCTGGTAGCCAGGGTGCCTTCCCTCGCTTCTGGGCAGAGGTTGGTAACAATCCTCCAAACAGCCTGGAGGATCTCTGAGAAGCTGGGTTTTCATTCTGCAGCCTCTAAGTGATAGAAGCCCCATCTTTTCTCCAGAGCTCAAGAAAGACAGGCCCCTCTTAGCCTACAGTGGCTGGGGGTTTCAGAGTTTTCTCTGGTTGGCCTGCTATCTCTCTTAGCCTATGGGAACAGTGCCTGTAAGCCCGGCACCAGGCTCCCCTTCCTTCTCCAAGAAGCCCAGGGGTCTTAGCCCTCAGGGATCTCTCTAGGCTGCTCTCATGATAGTGACTGAGTATCTGTGTCCAAAAATTTAGGCAAATAAACACTCTCTCCTCCCATCCTAGGCCTCCTGGCGTGTACATAGAAGGCTCTCATTAGGTCCTGAAACAGACTGCTTGGATTCTTTTTTTTTTTTTTTCGTGTCAGAGTTTCTCTGTGTTGCTTTGGAGCCTGCCCTAGAACCAGCTCTTGTAGACCAAACTGGCCTTGAACTCACAAATATCCACCTGAGTCTGCTTCCCGAGTTCTGAGATTAAGGTATATGCCACCACCACCCGGCTTGCTTGGATTCTTATAAGGCTTTGTTACCTTAGTGTGAGCCCCCCTCTTGGCCTGTAGTCTGGAAAGCAGGGAAGAGAACTAGGAAGGGAAATGCAAACCACTCAGGCCTGACCCGAGTCAGCCCCACCCAACCCCAGCCCTTATCTGGCGTCTCCCCAGGGTCCCAGCTGAGCAGCAGGGTGCACACTGCACCTTGCTAACCTGGCCTGGGTCTGAGAACCCCAACCTGGCCCCATCTGCTCTCTCACTTCTCCTTCTTGGTGGCTGGGCATCTGCTGAGCACCCCACGTCCTTGTCCTCACCTCAGCCAGGCACACCCTCTTCCTTTCCCCCAAGACTTCCTGCTGGACTGGTTCTCTAAGCCAAAATAAGACCCTTGGTCTCTTCCAGTGGGTGAGGGAATGGGAACCCCTTCCTCCTACCCAGAGGGTCAAGGACTGTCCCAATGGTCCCATCCTCAAAACACTACCCCCTAGGCTGGAGCAGATTAAGGGGGTCAGGCAAAGGACAGCAGCTCTGCCAGCTTCCAGCCACAATACTGTCCCCATTGACTGCAATTGCAGAAGCAGCAATGAATGCTGGGTAAGAGCATCTCTAAGCACAGCAACTGACAGTGTCCAGGCTGACTGAGGAGCTCAGGTGCTCTCTCAGGGCCTAGAGACTTACTGTGGGTCACATAACCAGTGGGTGGTGAAGAGTCACAGCAACGGCTCCTGAGTACTCTGTTCGGCAAGGCAGGGTGCTGGTGGCTGTGCTGTGTGATCTCGGGTGAATGCCATCACATGTCTGAGCCTCAGGCTCCCCGTGAAGAAAACGAGGATGTGGACTCTTTGGGTTTGTCACCTCACTTTTGTAACCAACCACCCTTGCAGGAATTGAAGATTCTGAAGAAACTCAGGAGCTGCCTCCTTTCCACCGTCAGACTGGAACTGACAACGGAACTCAAGGCACTGGGATTTCCCGGGGACTCTCACGCTGGGAGAAGAGAAAGGTTGGGTCCTGGGTGCCAGAAAGGGAGAACTTCTTTCCCAGAAAGTCACCTCCCAGAATTCTCATGGCTTGTCAGACCGCCTTGCAGGAGAGAATAGGGCCAAGACAATGGTGGGGCTGCACCTAGGCACCAACTGCTTAGCTCTACACCCCGAACCTCCTGTCAGAACCCCAAAGACAGACATGGAACTCCCCTTTGTTCCTTCTCAAGTGAATAAACCTCCATTTTCTGCTTCTCACCATTACTCTCCTGTTTGGATTATTGTGGAGCAGTGGTCAAGCCTAGCCTAGAAGGGCTGCCAGAACCCAGCCTCGACCCTACCAACTCTGGCAATGTTTCCTGTGCTGGTACTCACAAATTCCGTGGAAAGCATGCCACCATCCCTTGTGGGGACATTGGAAGGATAATGAGTCGAGCCCTAACTGGAGACAGGACTCCATCTGGGGCTGTCTTAGTGTACTTTCCATCACTGTCATAGACACTATGATCCAAAGCATCTTACATACACTGGACCACAGTCCTTGGAGGGAAGACAAGCCAGGAACCTGGAGCAGGAGCTGATGCAGAGACCACTTCCTGGCTGGCTCGCTATGGCTTACTCAGGCTGGCATCTTACACACTCAAAGACCAGCTGCCCATGGGTGGCACCACTCACAGTGATTTCAGCTTTCCCACATCAAACATTAATGAGACACTGTACCGCAGATTTACCTACAGACCATTCTGAAGAAAGGAATTTCCCAGTTGAGATTCTCTCTCCCCAGGTATATCTAGTTTTGCGTCAAGTTAAAAACAAAACGAAACAAAACTGATGTGATGGGCATGAGTAGCAGGTCACTTGGGTTTCAGAAGCCAGGGTCCAAGGGACGGGCCTTGGCCAAGGTCTGTCGAGGAGGCTGGGGGTGTCTGGGGGCATCTGGCTATGTGAATTAATCAGGAGCACAGGAGGGTTGGAAGGGAGAGAAAGGGAGACGGCAAGAGTTTGAGGTGTGGTTGGCAGCCTGCAAAGACGCTGGCCACCAGGAGCAGAGAAAGCAATGACTTTCTAGCAATTTCCTTTTGGAGCCCTCTCTTCTAAGTGAGCGTCTTTTAATTTATTAAGGGAGAGATTTTAAATCATCCTCCTTCTCTCTGCCCACCTCTGTCCTCCACTGCTGAGATTTCCCGGGACTATAAATTTTGTTTTAATGACAGTTGAGAAAATGAGCAAATCTTTGCTGACACTTTTATCACCTCCAGAATACTTTTAATAAGAGGTTTCAGTAGACTGCATTCCTGGAGGGGGAGGGGAGAGGCCAGCCTGAAGTTCTAGTGACCTAGGAAGACTGCTTTCCTGGTCCAGTCCCAGTTCAACAGCCTGATGCCACCCACGCATGCCCTCCTCACTTCCGAAGGAGTCCCCACTAAGGGCCCCAGTTGCCCCAGTGCCAGTCCCAGCCTGTTAACCCACTCAGTTGGTAGCCTTGGGCAGATCCATCCCTCCCCATGTCCCTCTACCTCATCTGTAAAAATCTTGCCTATATGCAAGAGATAATTAGTGCATACCTATTAATAATGATTAAACATAATTAGCCACTGACATTCAGTACCACACCTAGTTCTCAGACCGGCAAATCAGGCCCTCGAACATTTCTCGAGCTGAGAGCAGAGCCAGCCTGGCTGGGCTGGAAAGCATGGGGCCAGACACCCTATCAGTGACTGCCTGGCAGAGCAAGTTGCGATGGCTCTGTGTGCTCCCGAATCAGGTGTCAGGGAGCTGGCAGGCCTCTGCAGTGCCTACAGCAAGCTGCTGCCTTTCAAAGCTCTCAGCGAAGAAGCTAGAGAAGGGAAACACACTGGCCCCAGGGAGGCCAGGAGGAAAGCTGGGCTGCAGCAGCTCAGGCCCCTGAGGATAGCAGCAGCCACTGATGCTTGGACCAGAGACTGATTGGAGAGAGTGGTGGGACTTGTCACCACTTAGGGGCTGAGAAGAGCAAAGCCTGGGAGGGACAGGGCATTTTAAAGGACAGTCACAGAAGCTGAGAGCCAGCTAGATAGAAGGCAAGTGAGCATCAAGGTTTGAGAAGGTGCAGTTTCAGGTGTCATAAGAATGACAGCCCCAGGAGGTGTGGGTCGGTCAGTGAGTGACCTGTAAAGTGGCTATTTTAAAATACAGCAGAGGGACAGACCAATGTCATTTTCTTTAAGAAACACACGTTTGTATGTTTGTGCACGTGTGTAATGACAGGACCAGGGAGGACAAAGCGGAAGGATTGAGAACCCAAGCTAGCCTGGGCTACAAAGCAGGATCCTGTCTCAAAAAGCCAAGGGCCAGAGATGTAGTCTGGTGGTAGAGTGCCCAGCATGCATAATGTCTGGGTTTCAGTCCATCCCCAGCTCTGTGAAAATGCTTAGACATACTGTTGAGGACTTCTTTAGGGGGTGGGGGCCTGGGGGTCACCCACTGACTGACCCACACCTTTTAGGCTTGCCATTCTTGTGGTAGCCATGGAAAAAAGAGGACTGTACGTTTGCTAAGGCAATCTCTGTGCTCAGAGCTCCTGACATTCACCGAACACTACTGTGTGCACACCATACTTGTAGCTTTTCAGCACTGGTCCATTTATAGAGGTCAGTGTAGGGGCATGGCTGTGGGTGGTAGTTAGCCTGTCTCTTATCTTTCTTGTTGGAGGGAATCTTGAGAGCCATGGCTGAAAGGGAACACCAAGTGTGATGGTACACACTTGTAATCCCAGCACTGGGGAGGTAGAGACGGGTGGAGCCTTGGAGTTTGTGGGTCAGCTAGCCCATCCTCCCTGGGGAGCTCAAGGCCCGTGAGAGACAGTGTCTCAAAACATCACGGCACCTGAGCAATGGCAGCTGATGTTGTCCTCTGACCTCCACACAAACATGCATATGCAACCCCTGGACTTGTGCCTGTGCATACATACATGAACATGCATGCACACACATACATGCACACAAGTAGAGGCCCAGAGGGGCTGATGAGCTCTGCTAGGACCCTACTGAAGCAGCCTCTGTTCAAGGTGTGAATACAGTAACTTTGTTTCAGGGCCCGCAAACTCCAGTCCTCAGAGAGCTGAGTCTTTTCTCTCTTTGACCCAGCAGGGGAAGGAACATCAGTTGATCCTGGCCCAGAAGCAGAGCCAGCATCAGAGAACAGCACTACAGAGCAAGGCTCTGTTTGGGGAGAGGTTGCTTTTCACTACGTTTGCCTCAGTATGTCCAGAAAGGCCCGGGCACCGGAGTGAGAACTGGGATCGAGGAGGGCAGTGTTACCACACCATGTCTGCGGGTCATAAGCATGTGGCTGCCCTGCTGAAGTCTAGTGTCACTGAGGATTTCAATCTCAGAAGGCCAGGGCTTCCCACACTCAGCTCCTGGCCCAGATTCGGCCCTCATTCTGTAATTGGTAGCTATTATTGTTATTATGGCTATAACTATAGATCATTAATTTATAGTTTAAAAATGCTTCACCTATTTCATTTTGCACTGTTCTTTTATTGGAAAATTAAATTTTTATGGGGAATTCTCCTAATTGGCTGGATTCAGTGTTATCCCTGCTTCTTGCAGGCTGGCTACACCTGTAAGCAGCGCTAGGCAGGACTTCTCTCTGGCGGTGTCCTCCAAGGCCTCTTGTCTTTGTCTTTGTCATGATGACTTAGTGCTAGGTGCTGCCCTGTTGGGCTCTGCAGACGTCATCTTCCATTCTGACAACACCCCCATGGACAGTGTGATTAGAGGGCCTGCCAGAAGTCACCAAACTGAGTTTCAGAGCTGGGTTTGTCTGTCACTAAGGTCCATGGCCCAGATGGCAGATCTGGAGTATAGGAGACAGTCTGCAATGGAGCTGGCCCTGTGAATAGAAAGAGTAACCAGCTAGAGGCTATCCCCAGAACAATAGGGTCCCAGTGATGCTTCCCATAGCCAGTGTTAGAGAACCTGGAAGAAGCGTCAACCAGAGGGATGGATGGCAACTGTGCCCATCAAGTGTCCCCCTCCATGGAGTTCCTATGCAGTTGTCTCCTTGGCTCCTGTTGCTGACTTCTCTGCTCTGTGTCCTGCTAAGGGACCAGATGCACAGCAGGGAAGGGAGTCACAGTAGTCCCTTGCTCCTGCCCTGGCTCTGGGGTTTGCAGAGCCCTTTCCCATTCGCTTAGTGTCTGAGTGATTCAAGGGTAGCATCCTTTGTGCACTGGAACACATGCTTGAGGGGCGCCTTTCTTAGATCCAGATCTCTGTGGACCTTGAACAAGTCACTTTGCTTCTCTGAAACCATTTTCCTTAGCCGAGGACTGGGGAGGATGCTTTCTACACAGGTGTTGTATGAGGGTTTCCTGGTACCAGGCATCTGCACACACACTTGGTTATAGCCAACATTAAATCCGGTTAACTCCCATAAAACCAATGAATGAACAGAAAACACCGATACATAACCATGCTTTCATAAATCAATGTTAAGCATGTCTACACCTAAGGTAGCTAATCGGATCTCCATTAAGCCAAATTCCTTGCATTCTATTTGGTTTTACTGGGTACCTGAGCTCAGATTTGCCGAAGGTGGGCTCAGCCAGAGACCAGGCTGTCTGCTCAGCACTCCACCCAAAGCACGTGAACGTGCTGCCTTGTAGCGGATTCTCAATGCGTCTTTGCTGTTGAATCTATGATCTCGTTTGATGTTCAGGCTTTCCACCAGTCTTTGAAGTAAATGGCATTATCATCCCTACCCACAGATGAGGAACAGAGGGTTGAAGAGGAGAGACGAGCAGAGCCATGAGATGAGGCTAATGCTTGATGTGATTAGAGTTCAGATTTGGGTTCCTGGCTCACCACGCTACTGTAAGCCTGAACTGTCCTTCTAAGGGACCCATCTTTCCCTGGATAGATGGTCAGAAGCTGCATCCTAAGCTTGAAGCTCTGAACATACTTTCTCCAATAAGCAGATTGGAGGCAGTAGTCAGGGGCTGGGCTTTGGGTCTCTGGGGAGCAGACATGAACAGGGCAATAAATGCACTAGGTGGGTAGATGACTAAGGATCACAGAAAGAACTGTACCCACCATAACCATATCCCTAGGTGGCAAGAGAAAATAGGTAACAGCGTGCAATTTCTGTACCCATACTTCAGGAAGGAGCCCAGCTAATGTGTATGTGTGTGTCCTCCTGTACCTATGTCTTAGAAGGAAGTGAGCGTAACTTCGGTGAGCTATGGGGAGAGCATGAGAGCTGCTGCTACGTCTCTGTGGGGCAGAGAGGGAGCCTGGAGGCTTTGCAGAGAGGAGCCCAATAGCAGCTTTCAAGGCCTGCTCTGGGCACATAGCTTTCCTCGTGGAGCAATGCGGTGGTGGTGGGCTTTCTTCAGGGCTCCAACAAGTCTCCTGGGAACAGAGGCCATTAATTCAGCTCCAGCTGCCCTGAGCACCTAGCAGACCCCACGCTGACTTATCTAACTCCCCATGGGTACCCGGGTCTGGGATTTCGAAGTTCCGAAATAACCTGGCATGCGCTGTAACTACCCATACCCACACCCTCCTAGACTTTGAAACTGTCTCCCTGTGATACCCATTTGAATTCACCACAAATGCCCATGGATCAAAGTGGTGCAGTGTATTTTGAGGAGCAATGACAAGAAAAAAGTCGGTATGTGTTCAATACGGTGGTGATTTTTCCCCCCCAGATATTTCCAAACCCCAGTTGGCTAATAGAAATTCATTGACCCAGAGAGCTGTTGGGACCTGTTATTCTTTCTAGGCCACAGGGGGCTGAAAGTTCCTGTTGAAAATCACCTGCCTCATGAGAAAAGAATTTCAACTCTAGACCCGGTGACTCTGAGTCCTGTGCTTGGGCAACTTCCTTTCATCTGGATATTGTCGGGAGGAAGCCATGCTGTTGACCTCTGCCCTGCAACAGGCCTTCCTGGATACTGCATCAGAAGGCCTTGGTGATGCCCAGGGGGAAAGCAGGAGGGGGTTGGAGCTCTCTGAACAGGGGTCTCACTCCGTGGAGGAAAAACATGAAGGAGGCTGAGGGTTGGTTTCAGTCCTGGGGTCTGGGTCATGGTGTCTTCACTTCTGATGCGTGCCAAGGGGGCAGACACATAGAGGACCCACATATGCACGTGTTCAAGGCTCAGTGGAAAAGTCTGAGAGTGTCGCTTTCTGACCCCAGCCGAGTGTAAGCAGCCCTTGGAATGATTTGTTTCAGGTCACGTGAAGAAGAGCAGCAAGGCGCTCCAGAGACCCTGCCAGCTGCCTACCTCCTTCCACAGCATCTAAGCTGAATGAGCACAGACGCTGGGGCTGATTTCCCAGGTACGGCTTTTGCTCTGCCTGTGAAGCACTGTGCAGCTGAGAGCTGTGGACTAACCTTTCTTGTCTCCTAGGCTCTCCCCAAGGCCAAGATCACCACGGTCCCCACTTTCATAGACTCATGCCCATCCGTGAGGCCTCAACACTGTGTAGCTGTGGTTATTGCTCTCCAGAGCCCAGCTCAGATGTCCTGAATCCTTCAACACAGCACAGCAGGCCCTGATAAAAACCACCTGGCACCTGTGCCGAGTCTATGCTGTGGACTGGGTATGCAGCCACACATGAGTTCATGCCAGGGTGTTGTCCTAGTGCATGCCAGAGTGGCACAAAAGAGGACCATGCCCACTTCCCCCATTTCTGAGGCCTAGGAGACTGCAATCCTGGAGCTCTTCTCAGCCACGGAGTTTGGCGAAGGCATTGTGGTCCTGAGCTCTTTCTTTCAACCATTTTCAAGTGCTGAAAGTAACAAACATGGCTGTTGTTGTTCGGGCAGAAAGAGTTGGGGCTAAATGGCTTGCTCTGGGCACTACAGCTGGGAGAGATAAGGTCAGAGGCTGCTCCCAGCCTCTGCAGATCTGCAGCTGGTTCCTCTGTAGCCTTTCCTGCTGTCAGGCCCCTGAGGCCAGGGAGCCTGTGTCTAGTCCTTCACACCAAGCACACTCCAGGCCCCAAGTCTTTGCCTGTTCAAGCTCTTGTGGGTGAATGAAAACCCCCACTAGAGGGAGATGGGGTATTCTCTGCTTGAGTGGTCAAGCAACGGCTTAAAGAGAATTGAAGAAAGAACTTGAAGGTACCAACAAATGAGCCCTGCACCTGACCATCTGTACTCCAGACGCAGCTTGGCTGATGTGGGTCTGTTTCTGTCTGTCGAGAAAGAGTAGTCTGATGAGGGGCCTACCTCACACAGCCCCTTCCTTGATGCTGCCTGCAGGTTTGGTGAGGCCACATGGATCCTGATGGAATCAGGAGACCAGGACAGTTGGGGCTTCTATTCCAAGAAAACTTGTTGCCAGTGGACTCTGGAGAAATGGGCTCCTCCCCACTTCATGAGGACAGCTGGGTGCCCAGGAGAGACCTTCCAAAGTCCCTGCCAGAGCTCCTGTCCCAAGTCATCACTCTGTGCCAACTCCAAGGAGATTGACGCCTGCGATCAAGCCCCAGATCACCGACACCTCCCTCTTGCTCCTCCATAGAGAAGAGACCCAGCAAACAGGCTTCCTTTCTGCGGAGGAAGCAGCCCTATGAGGGGGCCTCCCCAGGGGACACAGAAAGTGTGTACTGTCCCCAGCCTATCTACCATCTGGGGACATGGAAGTGGTGGGAACAAGGTGACATTTCAGAGGTTTCTGGTTCAGCGCAGGAAAGCCAATGCTGTTGTTAGCTGGACTTACAAATCTTGCACCTTACTGTTCCCCAAGTCTTCTTTTCCTGCCTGGTGTCACCTGTGGTCACCAGCCCCACAATTCATCCCCCCAAGCACATTTATCCAGTGGTTGCTGCCCACCCTCGGAGTTTCATTACTGGGACACAGCATTCATCTCGTACCATTTGCCTAATAAGCCCCGCCCTCTCTCTCCAGCTGATTAGCATATGGTGGATCCTCTGAAGACCCTTGGCCACCTCTGAGAGGAGTCCCTGAATGGGCCCTGAGCTAGAATAGTCTTTCCTTCCTTTGCTGCCCACCCAATGCCCCTCCCTTTCTTTCCCCATGAAAAACGACCCTGTGATTCCATTAAGTTCCCTAGCAATGGAGAACATTCTGGAGAAATTGATTGTGACTCTGTTAATGACTGCTGGGTCAGGTGTTTATGTAGCAGGGGACAGTATGAACTGTCCTGTTTGCAGTCCCCAGGAGGGCAGAGAAGGAAAGGTGATGAACAGCGGACCTGAGGAGGATGAAGTGGTTTCCGCAGGCCCTGAGGGTGGAGCTTGTTAGTACAGTCACCCTGTGCATTTGTTTCTTGGGAAGGAAGTCTCCACCCCCCAATAGAGCCTGCAAGGACTGTGACCATTCTCCTCCTTCCTTTGAAGTCTTACTCTTTGGTGACAGGGTCTCAACCTCGCTTCCTGCCTCTGCTCCACCCTCTTATCACCAGCAGACAGAGTAGAATGTTCAGTACAGGGTTCAAAGACTGACCCCGCTTTCTGTGGCCACGTGTCCGGGGTGCAGGTTTTCCATCTACATGGAGCAAGCCTTGGCACACTTCCTGTCTCACTTGGCAGCTATAGGCTGACCCCTTGTGTTTTTTGCCCATGCTTGCCCAGGATTGTCCCCTTTGCTTTTTTTCTGCCCGCAGACCTCAAGAGGACAGTACAGGGCACAGGACAGGGTATGCCCTACCCAACCCAGGTGGTAACGACTGCTCAGCTCCAACCAGCCAGCAGAGATGGAGAAGGACCGGGTTAGTCATGAGATGCAATCCTCCCCCAAAGTGAAAAGGCCTGCTGGGGTTTCTGGGGAAATGTGTCTCAACAAGAAGGAACTCTTGCTGGTGGCCCTGAGCATTGCTGGGTGTGTATGTGATGTTTGGCTACAGCAATCATCTTCCAGGTAGGAAGATCATTAGCTGGGGAATGAGGATGGCAGAGGGGAACAGCCGAAGGTCACTGGCAGCATCCTGAACCAGCAGAGGTGGAATCCTCCGGCCCATCATTCCTCTGAGCTGATCTGGTCTGGATAAGGACTGGTGGACTTGGTGAGCTGTTCTGTTACACACGGTGCCTCTGTGACCCAGTGCAGTGAGGGGGTCTCTGAATGACTGGAGAGCTTCTTGTTAGGGCCCTCCCTTAGCCTACACAGTGTCCCCCGGTTAGAGTATAGATAGACAGGCAATGGGCAGACAGCATAAGAGAAGTGTGGGGGAAGCAGGGGCTGCAGTCGTGATTTGAGTCTCCAGAGGGGAAGAGGTGAGCCGCACCCTAAGGGGTGTGAAGCCTTGCCTAGTGACTAGTCAGCTGTCAAATCAAACAGGTGTTCTAAATGGCCATCCCAAGCTGCCCTTAAACTTGCTATGGAGCTGAATGCGACCTTGAACTCCTGATCTGTCTGCCTCCACCTCCAAAGTTCTGAGCTTGCAGGCACATGTTTTATGGAATGCTGGAGATGAAGCCAAGAGGCCTGATGACTCAGCTTGGAGCCTCCGTTGGAACAGTCCTTGCCTTCCAGGACAAGCAACCCACCGCTGTGTGCCCCATCTGCTCAAAGGCTCTGCTCAAGGCAGAGAAGGCTCTGACAATGCTCCGGGGCCTCCAGAGAGAAGGCTAGGGGCTCAGGTGGGGTCTAAACCGTACTCCAGTAGGGCTGACCTCAAGGGTGGGTCAGGCAGATCTGATAGGAATGAGAGGCATTGCTGCGGTACCCAGAAAGGCTTGCTCACGAATATCTGTGAGATACCCTTTGCTGATGTTCACAAACACTTGAGGAACCTACTCCAGGGCTGTGGTTGGACGCTAAACAGAGAGAGCTAGACCAGATTACTGCTCTTGAGCCTAGAGGACTTAGCCTGGAGGCCACTCCAGAGGGAAAACCGATGCTCTCCCAGGTCACTCCCCTCTTCTTCCCAGCTTCGGGGTGGCAGGGGAGGAGTGTTGTTTCCAAAACAAAGTGGCCAGCTGAGAGGGACCAGGGAGAGCCTGGCCACCTGGGAACTTTCCCCAGAACTGATTTTTATACAAGGATTAGAAACGGTCATGATATTTTACTTAACTGATTCTTCTAATTGCAAATCAATATAGCTAATTTGCCCCGTGGTTGGGTTTGCTTAGCTGTGAAGCAATTGGGGGCCCTGCAGGATTGTCTGAGGAGGTGGGCTTGAGAGCTGTCAAAGCTTCCCCTGAGGGGATGAGACAGACCACTGGGTGAGGCAGCTGCTTCCTTTTCTTTTTCTATCACCTGCCACTTGAGGAAGTCAGGTGAGCAGGGAAAATGGAAACAAAGGAAAACCAGAAAGCTTAGTGGCTGGCTAGTGCTTGGTTTCCAGCTGGCCCTGGGACACAAGTCACACAGGTTACCCAGCAGCCCTTTCCTCCGGGTTTCTCTCCGGAGCAGCGACGTGGTCCAGAAATGCATCTCATCTGGCATATCCCTGGTATTTCCTGTGTACCTACTGTGTGCAGACACACAGACAGCCCTTGAGATTCAATGGTGATGAGCCGTCTGTGACGGCAAGCCCCTGAGAGCCAGTGGTGTTCAGTGAAGGAATCAAATGGGAGTTGGCTGCCAATAGCAAAATCCACTCAGCTGTGCGCTCAGACACGAGTTAATCGCGAGGCCCTTAGTCACTGTTAGAGTCGTTAGGCACTGGTCTGGGGAAGTGGGCTACACATCAGAAATGTCCTCCGTGGGGCAGTTGCTGATGCTTGGCAGCGAAGCAGGAGCCTCCAGCTTGCCTTCCCTGAATTTGGCCTAGTTCTGAATTCAAGTGCCATGTTAGGCCTGGGTTGGCAGAACCCAGTGGGAGTCCCAGAGGTATGGGAGCCTGTGCTTGCCTGTGTCATTACCCAGGAGGACGTCGGAGGAGATAGCAGGAAGTCGGAGAGTGGCAGAGTCTTGGATGCCCAACAGTCTGGCTCACGCACCAGCTCCAAGCTCAGGGAGGCAGCTATGTGCTGCTCAGAGAACCACCTAGCCTCATGGCTCTGACCACCGCTCAGTCTCCCATGCCTTTTTCTAGCAGCCAGAGAAGATGAAAAGACAAAGCCTCTGTGAGGTGAGGACTATGAGAACAGATCGGAAGGGTGTGGAGAAAGGATTAAGCACATCCAAGGAGGAGACTCACTCCAGACACGCACCAGTGCAAAGGCCCTGAGGCAGGAGTTCACCTGGAATGTCTGAGGAGCAATGTGGCTGGACCACAGCATGAAGAATGGAGCGGTGGGGCATGCGGTAGAGGAGCGACAGACCCCAGATCCAGGAAGTAGATGCCTTGTATTTTCAGACCTGGGGAGTCTCAAGCAGGAACCTCACAGACCAAACTGCCAATTGCAGAGTAGGGAGGCCCACAATGATGGCTGTTTAAAGCCACCTGGGCCATGGCTATTTCTCATCTTGAAGTCATAGCTATCTGATGCCTGGAGAATGGATGCTTTCTAAAGGGGGCGTACGCCCTACCTAAGGATGAGCTGGTGCCTCTCAGTGAACAGAAGGCTGCTAGAATGGGTATCTCAGGGGCAGGGAGGAGAGCTGCTCTCTACCGCTTGAGGCTGGACCCAGTACCTGTAGGTCAGCTGTGGTTCTGGCCTTTTACAAGTGGTGTATCAGGGGTAGCCGGGACCCAGGTGAGCAGATCCATCGCAGGTTGCTGGGCATAGGGTGTGGCTTTGGAATGGCAAGCATGGTGACTCTGTCCTCTCTGTTGCCATGAGCTGCCTCACCTTGAGCCGTTCACTCTACCTCCCTCTGTGGACCCCTGCTTCTCAGTCTGCAGCAGAGTGATAATAAAACCTCTTTCATCTAAGGATTAGATCAGATTATATGCAACAACATCCATGAAGGATTTAACACCAGGCTTGACCCTCAGCAGGCACAGAGGAGGTTTGTTGACTGAGCAAACAGACAAATTGTTTGGAGGAGGGGCCGCTGACAGTGCTAGAGACAAAGGAGCCTTTCATGCGGTGTCCTCTTAAAGTTAGTGAGATCTCCAAAACTAAAAGAGAGGGAGAGGGAGAGGGAGAGAGAGGAGGGGGGGAGAGAGGGGGGGAGAGAGAGAGAGAGAGAGAGAGAGAGAGAGAGAGAGAGAAAGGGGGAGAGAGAGAAAGGGGGAAAGAGAGAGGGAGGGAGAGAAGAAAGTGACTGGGGATATAGCTCAATTGGTAGAGTGCCCAGTATGCCTGAAGTCCTGGATTCGATTCCCAGCAATGCATAAACCAGGAACATGCCTGTGCTCCTAGCACTTAGCAGATGGAGGCAGGAAGATCAGTTCAATCTCTACATAGTGAGTTTAAGACCAGTGTGGTATATGTAAGATCCTGTCTCAGAGAGGGAGGAGGGAGGGAGAGAGACAGAGACAGAGAAAGAGAGTGAGAGACAGAGACACACAGAGAGAGGCAGATACAAAGAGAAAGAGAAAAAAGAAGAAACAAAACAAAAATAATGGGGCCATTGGGAGCTGTGGGAACTAGATTATTGCTTTATTGCTAGAAACTTCCGTAATGACTGTCCCTAGATGAGAAGGAAAAGCAGGTTGAAATGGGCCTGGCACTGATAACAGGAGTCAGGCCAACCAACAGTTGGCTCTCATATTATTCCTGGGCGATCTGGCGTGCGGTGTAGCATTAAATCTAAAGCAAGTGTTTAGCGGGTTGATAAGCAGAGGCATGCCCCTCCTGCCCTCCCACAACCCAAGCCCCCAAAGAGCAATTATCCTGGTGAGAAAAAGAAAGGAACGTACAGAAACAAATCCATGATCCTAGAATGTGGAGCGAGCACTTGATTTCCTGGGATGGCCTTCGATGGCTCAAACTGAGACTGTGGGCATGTCAGCAGGTGACCAGGGTTGGCTGAGCCTCTGCAAAGGCTTCCCTCCACACTGGGGGTGGAGAGTATTCTAATCCTTTACTAATCATGGTTCCTGAGCTCAGCTCGGCTGGTACTGTGGTGTGTGTGTGTGTGTGTGTGTGTGTAAGTACACATGACCATGCCTCAGTGCATGTGCAAAGGACAGAACATAACTTGCAGGAGTCCGCTTTCTCCTACTATGTGTGTCCCAGGGATTGAACTCAGCTTCAGGCATGGCGGCACTAAGCCATCTCACCAGCCCCCACCTTGGTTTTTGAGACAGTCTTTCACTGGCTTGGAGCTGACAAAATCAGCTGAGGTAGCTGGCCAGCAGCTTCAACTATCCCTCTTGTCTCAGTCTCCCCGCTGCCTCCACTAGCAGATTTTTTTTCACATGGGTGCTAAGTGTCACGCTTAGGTCTTCACACTTGTGTGGCAAGCACTGTATGTGGCGGGTTATCTTTCCAGCTCCTCTTTGCCTGTCTCTTTGCAGTTCTCCAAAGGGCTGGTACACGGTGGGCACGTGGGTTCTGCCGAGGTTCTCAGACCTTGCTGGGCAAACCATGGGTTTGGACTGTGAGCTGTGGTTTATGTATCCACTTCCAGCTAGTCAGAGATGGTTCTGAGAGGCCACCTGCAGGGTGGAATTTCACATGGACAAGTGGCAGGGCTCCGTGGAGCACTGCCACCAGACGATCGGGGTCTTCTGTATCGTGTCTCTGTTAGTTTCTTAGGCTAGAGGCTGAGCCTGGTGACCGTTCACAGCTCCCATCCATGGCTTCCAGCCTTGCTGTCAGAGGGGGAAAGACCTCCTTCCTCCTCATCCAGCAGGGATATCCTGGGAAAGGGCTCTGTGTCACACACACCTCGCAGATGGGCACACAATGGAGGGAGGGCAGCTCCAAAGAAAAGTGGCACTTCTGCCAAAATGTAGGGCATGTTGAGTCAATAATACAGCAAGCAGTCCATGGAGACATAGAAAGTGGAAGTAGGGTTTCAATTTATTATTATTATTATTATTATTTTATTATTGTGTGTGAATGTAAGCATATGTCACATGTGTGCAGAATAGGGGCTCAGGTCCTCTGGAATTGGAGTTACAGTTGCCTGTGAGATGCCCAGCATGGGTGCTGGGAACTGAACTTGTCCTTTAGAAGAGTAGTAAGTGCTTGTAACCACTGATTCATCTCTCTAGCTCCAAAGAAGGGTTTCTTCAGTTATTTCTACTTGCTCCTTAAAGCAGAGCAGGGTCAAAATACTCTTCACTTTTTTTTTCCTTTAGAGACAAGGTCTTACCATGTAGCTTGCTATGTAGATCAGGCAGGCTTTGAACTCACAGAGATTCACCTGGAGTGCTGGAACTAAAGGTGTGCACAATCGTTCCCTGTAGGATGGAATACTTCCATAAGCAGGCATTCATATCAGCAGACATGTAACAAACTTCAGTCTTTTGCATATGTCCTCTGAAGCAGATCCGATTACGTCGAAAGGAAATGTTATATTTTTACATCTGAATTAAGACGGTAGAAAAATTTTCTTTGGACTTATTGGGGATGAAGCTTCTTGTGACAATGAATCTTGGTGACTTGCATACACAGGGTTCACCATAACTCAGGAGTAACCACTGGGGGACAGTGCAATAGACTTACTGTGGCCACTGTACCTGTTGGTTTAGATCACCATTTCAAGGGAGTTTTTATACTAATGGTAATGGCACTTAGAGACAGGGAGAGAGAGAGGGAGAGAGAGAGAGAGGAGAAAGTGACTCAAATCTATGGGGCAGTCTTGCAGCCAGGTAACTAAGTAACTGTGGTGTGTGTATGTAAGAGTGTTTTGCGGAATGTCAAGAAGGTTGGAAGAGGGTGACTTTCTCTTGTCTCTGTTCTCTGCTGTCTGGAAGGCAGATGTGCTGGCTGGTGCTTCAGCCGTCATCCTTAACTGTAAGATAAGCTTGTGGGTAGAGGGCTTCACATACCTGGGAACTCACCCTTTACACCAAGAAGAATTGTGAAAAAGCCAGAAATTTGACACAACTCACAGGCTGTCCAGTTATCTTGCCACAGATCCATGACACCAGCAGAAATCAGGAGACTCCTGGGTCAAAAGTTCAGACCTTCCCACTCGTGGTACACAGGCGGCAGGATGCTCCAGGTCATGCCGGTTTGCATCAATTTTTCTTGCCCTCTCATCTATGGGGCACGGGTAGAAGCTAAACACAGAAGGTTGGGTCCCTGGCATAGAAACCCAGAGCCTGGAAACTCCAAAGCCTTTATGATGGGAGGCTCTGCTAATGTGATCCTCCCACTACTGCCCTAGCAAAATGTTAGAATTGCACTGGACAGCAAACATGTCTGCTTTCGACCTAGTAATTCTCATTTTTGTGACATTTTAGCAAAGAATGTGGTTATTTTTTGCCCTTGTACTTAAAATCTGCCTGAGGCTAAGTGGAAGGGTTTTGAATGAATGGCATTGGTAGAGGAGGTTTTAAAGACAATCTAGTATCGACTCTGTTGTGTAGTTATTAGTGGTCTTTCTTATGCAGATCTACAATGAAAAGGAGCAAGGCAGTAAGCAGCACCCCTCCAAGGCCTCTGCATCAGCTTCTAACTCCAGGTTCTCAGCCTGTTTGTGATTCTGTCTTGACTTCTTTCAGACCATGGCTATGGAAGCATAAGCCAAATAAGCCCTTTCCTCTCTAACTTGCTTTTGGTTATGGTGTTTCATCATAGCAATAGTTACCCAAACTAAGACAAATATTGGTACCAGGAGTGGGGTATGAACAAACTCAGACATGTAACTCTCCACTACATGCTTTCCTTTATAAGCATTGCCTTGGTCATGGTGTCTCTTTATAACAATAGAACAGTGACTAAGATGCTGGGAAATGTAGTCTTTAAGCTGCACACCATGCTGCCCCAGGCAGGACTCTGTCGGCAGTAAAGAAGGGAGTATGACTATGTTGGGTGGTAGTTCCCAGTCATTGTTCAAATCCCAGTCCCAGTCTCCTGACTTACCACCCCTGGTCTTGGAGTAGAGGCAAGAAAAAGTTCCTGAAGCTGGGAACATGCCACATGGAGTACAAAATCTCTGAAGGTGAACAGGAGTGGAGGAAAGAGCCCGTGCAAGTGGGTTTGGGGAAGGCAGTGCCGGATGCTTTACCCAACCCCAGTTCCCTATCCACCATCTCAGGCTCTCAAAGGCTAGAGGGGAGAATGGGCATGCAAGACACACCTTGCGGGACAATGAGCAGGGGCTGCAGACCCTGGAGGCCACGATAGAAGCACCACAAGGTGAAGCTACACCCATTGGAGATCAGGGACGGCTTCCTGAGGGTGGTGATTCACCACCTGAGTCTAGAAGGGCGAGTTGAAGCCTGCCACACCCATGGACTGGCGTTAAAGTGAGGAGGACAGGATTTCCCTAAAAAAGGCCTGCCCATGTTGAAGACTACGTACTCAATGAATAGATCTTCTGTGAGTATAAAGAGTTGGAATGTTGCAAATCAAGAAGCAAAATTATCTCTGACTATCTTTTGTCTTAATAGTCATTTATTACCAGACTCCAGATCTGACCTAGCATCTTGGTGACCCCTGGGTAAACTGTCTAGAATATATTCAACAAGCGCACCACGAGCTCCCACCAACCTAACAGCTAAGGACACCTCCAGACAACTTTTGAAGTCTGTAGCAGAGTTTCCTTTCAAGTTTTCTATCATTTGATGCCCCCCACCCCTATTGTAAGTGTATTAATTTATCAGTTTGTTTTGTTCTGTGATCAGAAAGGCTTGCACAATCTCTTCTACAGTGGAGCATGGCATTAGGGACATCCTGGCTCCCACATTTCCAAGCCGGTCACTCAGAATAAACTACCAGCTCTCTCTGGAGGAAGAACTATGTTTTGAGTGGACAACTGCCAGGTCACGCATGATGTGGTCCGGTTAAATTTCAAATGTATTTATTTATTAGTTCTTGTGAGACAGGGTCCTACCCTGGCTGGCTTGGAATTTACTTGTATAGATCAGGCTGGACTTGTACTCATGGGTGATCCTCTTGCCTCTGCCTCCCGAGCTCTGAGATTACGTGTGTGAGACTCCATGTCTGTCTTCAGGGTTAGATCAGTCTCTTTAGTACACAACACTCTTCACAATATTGGGGAAATGTTGACTCTAAAAAAAAAAAATCAGTTTTTGCAACCTAAACTCCATGAGCATCCTGAGCTTTTACTAACCCCAGTAACTGTGTGGGTGTGGGGGAACAGCATGAGACTAAGGAGGGCACCCACGAGAGGGAGGCCAGGAGAGGAGGCAGGGAAGGGCACCATTCAGTATGACCTGGAAATCAATACTCAGGGTTGATGGGAGCCACCGCCAAGTGCCTGGAGCTGTCTATCATTCCGGCCTTGACTCACTCCGCTTGACCCGGTCACTGGGAGGGAGGTTCTTCTGCACCGTTCCCGTTTTACAGATGTGGTTAAGCAACAACCTTGGCGTAAGTGCAGCTGTACCTAACCAGAATTTTCTGCAGCATCTACAGTGTACCATCTCCCTCACTCCATCTGCCTGTTACAGGGTGGGGCAGGGTTGGCCACTGTATAGCTGCCCCAAGAGGAGAGAGGGCAGGTGGAGCCAGGTACTTGAGGTCCTTGGAAGCAGGAAAACCAGTATGAGACTTCTAGATTTTTCTCTAGTTACCTAAGGGAAGGAAAGTGTGAACTTTTGGGGCAACCTGCTATGACCGAGATGGAAAACCAGGCAGATCATACTTAGAAACTCTTCATGGGCTGTAGACAATGAGTTCTACCACTTTGAAGCAAAAATCATGGAGTCATACTGCCTTCTTGAGCTAACCCCATCTGCAGCAGCTTCTCTGGGCATCCTAAGTACCACCCCCCACTCTCACACCCTGTGCTTCTGGGTATCTAGCTTGAGCATTCTGCAGCTGCTATGGGCTGGCATCTCCACAGGACAAAGACAGACATCTCAAAGCTGTTGAGAAGCAAGGTTCTCTCAGAGGGCTGCCTATGTCCACCATGCAGAGAGCTGGCCTCTGACTGCTTGTGGCCCTTGGATATAGGAGCCTTGTCCTGAGCATAAATCTTCCAGGGCACAGCCTGCTGGGTACCACCCACAGCTCTCTGCTTGTGTTGCCCTGACCCTCCCAGGTGATGGTCCTCAGGGCCTGAACTTTGGCCCAGCTGTGACCGGTAGGACCCCAGGGCCTATAGAACTCTGTAGAAAGGCCGTGCCAGAGATTTGGGGACTTGATCCCAGCCCCCTTCTCATGCCACTCGATCCCCTTCCACGCTGCCAGGCTAGGCTTGGGCGGCCCATTGTTGTCCTCAGAATGTTTAGGAATCAGCCATTTAATGAGAACAAAAGGAATTAATTGGTGGTTTAGGCCTAATGAGACCGCTGTGCAAATTAACAGCCCTCATCAGCAGAAACAAACAGAGCCTTTAAATGAATTGCCGACGAGCATTAAACTGAATAAGCTTTTGCCTGATGATAAATAGCAGGTCAGGGGAGACCATCTGGCCCCTTCCTGCAGCTTCTTCCAGAGAAGAGGGAGGGGCAACAGGAGAGGGAGGAGGAGCCAAAGACAGCCTGGCTAGGGCAGAAGCTAGCGCAGAGATGCAGGCCTTGTTACACACACACACACACACACACACACACACACACACACACTGAGCCATGCACATCCTCCCACTATTCCCACTCAGCCAACATTTGAATTCATTAACATACATTTACATGCTGTCCCAGACATCTATTCGCACGTGTTCACTCATGTTCGTAGTCACAGAGACACATTCAAACTCACACATTGCTTTGCACATGTGCGCATTCACATACACACACATGCCTCACTGCCAACAGCTCAGCTAGGTGGTCTAGGGTTACGTTTATCTCCGAGGGGTTGGGGTGCAAAGTCAGGTGCCTCTGACAGATCTGTATGCATCCCAACAGAATGGATCAGTTCGGTGGGAGGAGTCAGCTAGTAGCTCCTCCAAGACAGCAGTCTTTACTCTCCATGAGGTATGTCATGTTGCCTGCTGACCCCGCCCTTCCTAGAGAGGGCTCAGCCTGACCGGAGAACAGCCTGGGCATACCGCAGTGACTCAGGAGGGCCACAAGGCCCCTAGGTGCCTGCAATGGGTGCTGTCTGAGTTTCTTTCTAGAATGAATGTTCTGGACAGCGGGCTCCCCTATTTTATTTATCCATTTATTGAAAAGGTACTCATCTCCTGTCTTTAGTCCAAGCACAGTGACGGCCCAATCAGTCTTTGTTGAGTGAATAAACCCACATTCTTTCAACTGACATAATTAGGATATGGGGTTTGCTGAAGTTTCGAAGTTTGATGAAAATCCTCATGCTACCTTTCATGCAGAGAGACCCTCTCAATGCTGCCTTTGAGTGAAATGTCCTCGGCACCTGGCCATTCTATTTACCCACAATGCACAGGTCGAAGGTGCTTCCTTCATCAATGTGCAGAGTAGCTGTACCTTGCCATTCTTTTTACCCACAATGCACAGGTCGAAGGTGCTTCACCAATGCCCAGAGTAGCTGTACCTTCTCAGTGCCTGTCCAGCCCAAACACATAATATTATTCATAGATTTTAATTTACATACCTGCTCTTTACTCATGAAAAAAAATTGTTTTCAACTTGGGAAGTGTTTATTCTTTCTCCAGGTTATTTTATTTGCTGTACAGTGTTAGTCGAGGCCATGATTGCCAAGTATATCATGTGTCTTGATCATAGTTCTGAGGTTTGGGCCTGTTTTTTGGGTCACATGACACAGTAACAATTTGACTTGGCCAAGTTTCTGTCAAGAATAGATCCAGCTGTCTACAGGTGAGACAGCAGCTTGTGTCCTGCGCTGTAGAGATACTGACCAGGGGACAGTGCTGGAGAGAGCCTGGTGGCAGGCCTTCCTTCCACAGTGGGGGTGATATCTTGTATCAGAGAACGCAGAGCCTAGTACAGCCTAGTGCTGGACAGGAAGCCCCCTCCGACAAGTGATTGTCCATCACCCAGTGGATATGGCTCTGCATCAAATACCATGAGCAAAAGAATGACACCCATGCGACCCCTGACCTCATGCAGGTGACAGCCTGCTTTGGCGAGAGTAACCTCCCCGTTCCTACAATTTACCACCTAGTAAGCAGGACGCGGATGTAGCTCAGAGGAACACAATAGGGGTAGGTCAGAGGCTTTTGAGGACCTGAATGCCACCAATAGCCCTAGAAAGCAGGAAAAAGGCCACTTGGAGGCTCTCTAGGGAGCAGGAAACATTCAGGGAGTGTAGGCAAGTGAGCAACAATAGTGGCCGGGGAGACTTTCTATGCCTCTCTAGCTCCTCAACCCACCCAACTGTGGGACCCTGTGAGAGCAGAGGACACCAAGGCACAGAAAAGGAGTCAGAATGGTAACAGGTGGGACTTGGCCCTGCCTTTGCCTGGTCTCTTGTGATGCCCCTGGGAGAAGATTGAAATGGCAGCTTAGGTCGGTTTTCCTAAGCCTTCCTTCTGCTTTGATGAGTCCCATGAATAATTTGGTGTGGTGTGGCTGCGTGTGAGTACATGTAAATGTTAACGTGGGTGTGCATACATGTTCATGTGAGCGACTATACGTGTGAATTTTGTGCATGGGGAGGCCAGGGGTCAGCTTAGGGTGACTTTCTTTATTGACGGCCATCTTGGCTTTTGAGGCAGGGTCTCTCAGCAAACTGACAGCTCACCTAACTTAGCAAAGCTGGCTGGTCATTGAGCTCCATGGAGTTTCCTATCTCAGTCTCTCCAACCCCAGGATCAGGAACGGCCATGCCTGGCTTTTACATGGGTGCTAAGGACTGAACTCGAGTCCTCATGCTTGTTGGGAGCATCTTAGAACTAGCCATCCCCACTTTTCAGATGTGTCATTTGGATTCATAACTGCATTGGTATGAAGATGCATATACTTCAAGATGAGTTATATTCATTCTTTTCCTCCTAATTTTAAAAAGAATTAAAATATTTAGTGGATACCTGACTGTGCCTACTGGATAAACCAGCCTTGTTGGGAAGAGCCCACGCCCACTCCCACCCCAGCTGACCACCCAGAGGAGCCTGCAAGCAAGGGCCTCAGACCTTGCACGGAGCTCCCCATGCTTGGCATGGAGGAGATGAGGCTACTGAAGCTTGTTTCTGCAGACTACTCTCCATACCTTTGGGGACCAGTATCCCTGGAGGCCAGGCTGAGAGGGCGTCTGGATGACATCCTCTGTGTCTGAGAAGGCATGCTGCTGCTGACACCAGGACAGGGGATTCTTTTTCCTGGGACCAGATTGTCAATTCACTCGGGGTGATAAGCGGTTTGGCCTCCAAGATGAAGGTTACTGTCATAACTCACTGTGCCAGAGAGGTCCCAGAAACACCTCTCTCATGTTTACTGTCTTCGTCAAGGCAGGCGAGGGCTGTGCTTTCTAAAATGGAGGGTGAAAAATAGCCTGCCTGTGCCTGGGGTGGGGGGAGGCCTCGTGTTAGAGGAACCACCGGTCTTAAGTTCCTACTGCTGCTAGAAGGTTCAGGATTGCGAAGCCCTCTTTAGTTCCACTTTGTCTATCGGGGCAAAGAAACAAGCTGCCATTAGTATCCAGGACAACCCAGGAGCAGGCTTTAGTTTCATAGTCTATATTTTCCCACTAACCTTTTCTGCTACCCGTAAAGCCTGTTCAGTGTTCTCTCTCTCATTGGCCCTGAGTGTTTCCTTCTCCTGCTATGGTCTTCTTCTTCCAGGAAGTCCTCCCTCCATTGTCTCCCATGGACCACACAGCCTGGCTGCCATCACCTATGCATGTCTCTGTCTACCCAAGAGTGAGAACCACTGAAGGACGGAGCCTCTAGCCTGTTCTCCATGTCGTTCTCAGGCTTGGTATGCTATTCTGCACGCACAGGCGATGCCCATCAAATGATGAGAAGCAGACTGGCTCTCCAGCAGGAAATCACCTTGCTCTACTTAGACAGTCGGGAGACCTGCAGCTCTATTCAAACTCCAGACCTTTGCCTCGAGGCAAGCCCAGCATCCCCATTTCTAATTAGACAGAGTCCTGACCTTGACTCCTCTGCCTCTTTGGCCAGGGAGAAACTCAGGACACTGGGCCTGGCAAATGCATGACTCCAGGAATCCATAAATATTGATTGGTTGTTTGCAGAGTAATTTAAATGTCAGTTATAAGCCTGGGGTAGATAAAGATCTGTATCAACAATAAAGCTGGATGCAAGCCATCGAGCCCTGGGGAAGGAGCTTTGGGTTAAGACAGAAATGGAATGCATTTCTGTGGGGAGGGAGAGAGGCGGGGTGGGCTGTGGATCAATGACTGTGAGACTTGACTGCCACAGAAGCTTAAGCTGGGATGTGCTTGCTCATTACCGAGTCTGCTGTTTGGGGATGGAGGCAGTCTCCTATCCGCCCATCAATCTTTCCATCCGTCTACCCGCTCAGTGCAGAACCCTGCCCCTCCCTCGTTCAGGGAGCTGCAGACAGAGACATAGACACATACCCAGGACTGAGAGACACTCCCGTCTACAGATGGGCGGCAGTATAGAGAGAGATATGGGGAGACAGAAATGAAAATGAGGGGAAGGAGGAAAGAGCCTCGTGCTTCACATGCAGTGAACTTGGCTGTGGCCTGAAGCAGGCACCTTGAGTGCTACTTTGTAGCTAATTTTGCAGTGGGGGAGTATCTCAGCTCCTAAGACCATCAGAAATAGTTTTCCCATGGTCGAGATCCTGGATCTATAGGTTGAGAACCGCTGCACGAGGGTTCCACGCTGTTGGACTGCTTAATTAAACCTTTGAGCCTCAGTTTACTTACTCATCCCCAAAATGGGCATCTTATATAATGTCGGATTTGCACTTTCTAGGTTTAGGGAGGCCTAGATTCCATAGTGTATATTAACTGCTTAGAACCCAAAAGGTGCTCCATCGATGTTGGGCCTCCTCATGCCACTTCAGGGTCTTACCCTAAACAGTCATGTGATCCTGAGTGTCCGAATATACATCTCTGTGCCTTGGTCTTCTCATCCTTGAGGATTTCGATGCCTGCTTGCCTCCTCTGCCTCCCCGCCCCTCCCCTCCCCCGACCTGTGTTTCTCTGTGATTGACCTGAGTGTGCACGTTCTGACCCCCACAGAAGGGCTCACTGTCCGCTGTTTCATGTAGCCACAGTTAGATCTAGCAAATGAATTGCTTCCTTCTGCTTGGCCAACACAGAAAACCACGCCTGACAGCTCTCCAGAAGGGATCGATGGGAGGATGTCTGATTTTGACATGCTCTGAAGGCTGCTCTGGGAGGCTGAACCGGATCCACTGTGGTTCAGGGTCAGTACAGATGTTCAGGAGCTGCCAGCTCATCCTGGGATCCTGTTAGAGCCGGCAGCATGGCAGAGTTGCAGGCCGCTCTCTAGGCTGGGCAGGCTGGGTGCTGCCTCTGCAGTCTGGTCCTGCACCCCTCACCCAGGTGATACCCACACTTCCCCCACCCAGGCTTCCTGGGAAAGACCCACTGACCTTTGACACTCATTCTGGAAGGCTCTGCAAATTCCCCTAGGTGTATAATGGTTGCCTTGGGGCTACTTCCTCGTGTGGGTACTTGGGGCTGTTAGTTTCTGAACCCCCAACTACACCCCATTATGTTGGCTTGGACAACTCTTCTCATTTTCTCATGTGAGAAACAAAGGCACGGAACTAGAAAATGACACAGTCTGTCTGTCAGGGACACTAAAGTGACCAGTCTCTTACACTAAAACCAGGCTTTCTATTGTCAACGCAGAAAACACGAGTCCCACGTCAAAGTGAAGAAGAGAGCATTTATTCTGGGGTCAAATGTGAGTGGTCGAGCTTGGGAACACAGATTTAGGTTCCCCGAAACACATTATTTCAATGTGATAACAGTTTTTTGAAGTTCATCTTAGTTGTAACAGAACAAAGAAAACCATAAATCAAGATACTTTCAAATATATATGTGGAAATATCAAGCCCGGTGGGGTGGGGGTCACAGAAAGGCAGGCCAGTCTCTACTGCAGGCCTCAGAGGCTGTCTGATGACATCCTCAGCTTTGGGACAGGTAGAAGGAGAAAAAGAACTTCCCAAACAGTCACAGAGATACTAGATTATACACAGAGGTAGAAAATAATTGGCTAGCTGGGTGGGGGGGGGGGGGAGGGAGAAAAGTGGAGATGATTAGACTCCGGACCTGCAATAACATTCTGACTCCCTGCAGCCTCTGGTTTGACACAGGCATGGTTTCTTTCCTGAAACTTCAGTTTCACGCTGTCAGTGACGTTCTGGAGGCCACAGAAGAACTTGTCCCTGTGATCTGGTCTGTCCTCTCATGGCTTAGATTCACAGCTCTACGGAAACACGACAGTTCACGTCTGAGCCTGCTGAGACAGGCAGCCCGACAGCGCTGCCTTCCATCTTGCCTGCTGAGCCTGGGCAAGGAGAGCCCTTGGGAGCTGAATAAAGTCCAGACTGTTAACAGGTGCAGAAGAATATCTACTCAGGCTAGGCATAGTGGTGTATACTTGCCATCCTGGCACTCAGAGGGCTGAGGCAGGAGGATACTGTGAGTTCCAGGCCAGCTATGGAGAGACTTTGTCTTTAATTAAACAGAAGAAAGAAAACAAAAAGAAAGAAAGAAAAAAAGAAAGAAAGAAAGAAAGAAAGAAAGAAAGGGCCGGGCGGTGGTGGCACACGCCTTTAATCCCAGCACTCGGGAGGCAGAGGCAGGTGGATCTCTGTGAGTTCGAGGCCAGCCTGATCTACAAGAGCTAGTGCCAGGACAGGCTCCAAAGCTACAGAGAAACCCTGTCTCGGAAAAACTAAAAAAAAAAAAAAAAAAGGAAGGAAGGAAGGAAGGAAGGAAAGGAAGGAAGGAAGAAACAAATGAAGGAATGAAGGTGGGAAAGAGTGAAGGAGACAGGAAGGGAGGGAGAGAAGTAGGGAGGGAGGGAAAGGAGGAAGGGAACTCCCTTGGGAAGCATAGAGAGACTTTCTGATTCTGCTCAGTGTGGTCCTGGGCATCACTCCCCAGGGCTGGGAGTAGAAAAGTGTGCTCCCCACCCTCCTCATCTTTATGGGTCCCTCTGGATTCTGACCTAGAGTTGGACAGTAGGAAGATCGTGTTAGACTGAAGTCTTCTTCTCCTGCTCCAGCCTCAACCAAACACATGGGAGGGGCTTCTTTTCTTAGACCATGTGCCTGTCCTTTCCCAAGGGAGCTGAGGGATTCATTAAATGAAGCTTAGGGTCTATGGCCTTGACCCTGGCGGTGAAGAGAGAATGTGGTGAGAGAGTATCGTGGAGGGCTAGGTACTCCAGGGTTTGGAGGAATACATGCCTTTGATGAGGGTCAAGAAATCCTGCCTCCTGCATAGTCTAGTTAGCACCTGACCTGGTCTACCCCACTACTCCAGGGACCTCCCCCAGGAGTTGATTCAAATCAACATCCTTTGGTCTCACTCTGCTTGCCACACCCTGTCACCCTGCCACACATCACTCAGAACTCCAGTCTAACACATCTGCGTAGCTTCTGTGTAGCCTCTAGCCTATCCCTCCCACCCATGGGTTGGCCATGCAGCCCCCTCTCTCCACACACACCCCTAAGGAGAGTGCTCAGTTCACTCACAGACTGACACCTGTGCACTGTCCTGGACTGGCTTTCGCTGGTTAAGTCCAGAAGGAGTTGCAGTTCTGCTGGGGTTAGGGCCCTGGGTAAGTCTGTAGAAAGAACCCTTGCTCACTGTCTCTTCCACTCAGGACAGCGAGGCTTGAAGCTTTGGCTTCTCTTCTGCATGTACCTGTATTGAGGACAGTGCAGACATGGAGTCACAGTCCCTCAAAGGGAGGAGAAAGAAGAGGGGCGCCATCTTGGCAGTAGGTCGTCTGCCGCTGGGAGACAGACAGCAAAGCGTGATCTGGAGGGCAAAGCCGAGGTGGGTAGATTGGCAAATACCCTCTCCATTTGAGGGCTTGGAATCTTCTCCCTCCAAATCTCCAGTCAGATCACGGTTTCTTAACTACTAAGATCCCTTAGTGCCTGTGTTCTTGGGTGAAGATTTAGGGTGTAGGGCAGGCAGAGTTCCAGGCAGGTCAGGGCCAAGAGGTAGCAGGTAACATCGTAATACGTGTTGTGTTCAGTTATGGCAGAGGAACCAGCTGGCAGGTGGAGGAGCTGGGCTACCTGCGCCTCTGAGGTCTCGCCTTCTTGCTAGGTACGATGGACCTCTCTTTCAGTCCGAACATTTGCTGCTTTTATTCTCATTCTTAACACTAATGAGACCTGAAATATACCAGGGGCATAATGGGTACCAGGCAGCAGTCATGCACGTTGTGACACGCAGCTTCATTTTAGTTCTCTGCTTTATTTATGAGGGAGATATTATGTTTTATTCCCATTTCACAGATGTGGAATAGGATATGTAATATACCTAGCATCAACCCTGCCTGGTAGACCCAGTGGGTCAGGACTTGCCTAGACAAGAAGTCTTTTATCCTGATGAAGTTTCTGTTTCAAGCTCTGGGTTGGGCAGCCTGGAGCAGCCCTCTCTTCCACAGCCCTGAAATGCAAGGCTTGTCCTAAACCTTATCATGGGGTAGAAAAATGGGAGTTTGAAACAGGGCTTGAGGGTGATTCAAAAAGACGTCCTCCAGGTGAGGGTGTTGAAATGGGGCCCTTGAAAGGTGATTTCAGTAGTTCAAAGGGAGCTCTAGCTTCCTGCACGATACCAGACAGGGAGGTCTTGGAGGGTAGGTGTGATGTTCTCACATTTGGTTCATGGCTTAGTTTATTTGGGACATTGAAGGAACAGCGGGGGCTGGCAATATGGCTCAATGAGTAAAGGCGCCTGCTGCCAAAGCTGACGACTCCAGTTTGATCCCCAGGGCCCACGTCTTGGAAGGAGAGAATTGACCCCTGAAAGTTGACCCCCTGACCTCCACAAGGGCACTGTGGAATGTCGGAGCCCAATCCCCTCATGCCCCTTCTCAAACACAGCAGCAACAGCCACGGTAATACAAATTTAAAAGTGCCAATCTTGGCTGAGGTATTAGCCCAATCCATAATGTTTGCCATGCGAGCGTGAAGAACCAAACTTAGTCCTAAGAAGTTAGACAAAAAAAAAAAAAAATGTGCCAGATATCATAGTTAGAGACTGTAGTTCCAGCACTAGAGAGGCAGAGACAGGAGGACGCCTGGGGCTTGCTGTTGAATTCCAGCCCAGGAGACTCTATCTAGAAAGAAAAGATGGGTGACCCCCGAAGAAGGATAGCAGAGGTTGTCCTCAGGACTCCACACATGTGACCCTACACAGACACACAGAAATATACACATGTACACACACACACACACACACACACACACACACACACACGGGAGCTCGCGTGCGCACACACACACAGAGAATAATTAAAAGCAGCAATCCATATTGATTTACCATTTCTGTGAATGATGTCATTTTCTATTCACAGCCATTACACTTAAAAAGCTATTAAATGGCAAATGTTTCCTCTAGCATCACTTAACTCTGGGTACTTGGCCCCTCCCACTCAGGATAAACGCACCGCACGAGGGAAACGTTCATTCCTCGGAGCTCATGCAGCTTCTCAAATACATGAGCACCCAAAACACCTGGGCCCTTGCTAAATGCAAATTCCCCCTTGAGAGGCCTGAGCTGGGTCTGAGGTTCTGTATTTCTGACAGGCTCCCAGGGGAGCCTCAGCAACAAGGGGCCCTGGGTCTGCTGGTGCTCCCTCCCATCCTGGGGACAGGCAGGTGCTTCCGTACAAATGGGACAGCAAACCCACCAGACGGCATGCAAAGCGAAAGGAGAAGATCCATGCCAAGTCTAAAAGCCAAGGCCTGGAGCTGGCAAGCTGACTTAGTAGAGGCACTCGCCACCAGGACTGGCAGCCCAAGTTCAATCCCAAAGGACCCATACAAAGGTGGAAGGAGAAAACCAGCAGACATGATGTCATGTGTGCACCTATGCACGTTCACATATACTCCTCTGTGCACATATGAACCATGGCATGTGCGCACTCACATACACACACACACACACACACACACACACACACACACACACACACAGAGAGAGAGAGAGAGAACAGAAATAAAGGAAGGTCTCTTATAAGAAAAAAACCCAGACTCTTGCAATTTATTCTTTTCTTCCAAATATTATTTTACTTTCTATTTAGTTCATAACTTAGAACTTTTAATATCCCTGGGCACAGCCATGGGGGTTAGAAAGCTGCTGATTCCTCTCTCCCTCTCTCCTCCCCCCTCCCCACCCCAATCTCCGCCCCCTTCCCACCCCAATCTCTTTAGTTCAAATGCCTGGACCCAGAAACACCCAGCATTTGGGAGTTTGATCAGAAATCGCGCTGGTGTTTGCAGCCTGGGGGCAGCCTCTTGCTGAGACACAGCCGAAGGCGCTGGCCTTCTGGACTATTCAGGGCTTTCCGGTGTCTGATCGCCTGCCATGCCCACAGACATGCCACCCTGCTGTCCGCTGGCTCACTGAGGATGCTGGTGGGTGTGCCCTGCTTTCCCAAGGGGTGACAAGCTCTAATAGTAGGTGGGGGGAGGGCAAGCAGGTAGACATAGGAGAGGAGCCTGAAGCAGTTCCTTAGCAACTCGTCCAAGACCGTGGGCATAGGAAATGCGTCATCCAAGTGTTAGACTGGGGAGAGGTTGGGTGTGCCAGGCTACTGTACACAGTAACTCATTGCTCACTTGGATAGATCACCCTTGTGGAGCTGGTGAGGTGACTTTAGCCGGGCAAAGGAGCTTGGCGCCAAGTCTTGAATTCAATTCCTGGGACCCATGGGGTGGAAAGAGAGAACCAATTCCTGAAAGTTGTCTTATGACCACCACACATCTACCCATACCCATACATAGACACAAATAAATAAATAATAAACAAACACAATATGTTCCTGATGCCCATTTTCAGGAGAGTCATGCCCCTGGCACACCCCGAGCCCAAGAGTGCATCCACCCGGCTATTGATGGCTCACAGTGGCCGTCCGCCCAGTGAGGCCTCCTCATCCAGATCAAGGCGATTGCCCTGGTGTGTATAGAATTGAGTTGAAGGTCAGAAGACATCCAGATGTGAACTCAGGATTCGTACCTGTTGCTGGTCTGGTTGTGGACTTCGAGTGTGCCCCGTTCTCCATAGTGCGGTTCCTGCAGCACCAGGGGTGTGTATGGAAACCCCCATACCATGCCTGCCCTACATGCGTGGTGTGTATGGATACCACCCCCCACACACCATGCCTGCCCTACATGCATCACTAAAGGACCAGCTTAAGACATTAGAGCACGTTCATCCACTTCGGAGAGACGAGGCCAAGAGGGGAGCCAGACCACGTCAAAGGAGGCTTTGCACGCTACCACAATGGTAAGCCAGCAAAGGGCCAGCGAGTGGTACGTGCTTTCTTCTTCTGGATTTCTTGGTACTGGCTCTTAACTACTTGATTTGTCTAGGGGATGATAATCCATACTGTGGGGCTGTCTTTTTGTTGGTGCGTGTGTGCGGGTGCACATACAGGGGTATAGCATGGGCGTGCACGTGTTCATGTAGTCCATAGGTCAACCTGAAGTGTTGCTCCTCGGGTACTGTCTATCTTGCTTTTAGAAACAGGGTCTCTCACTGGCCAGAAACTTACCAGTTCAGCTAGACTGGCTGGCCAGGGAGTCCCAGGGATTTGCCTCCCTCTTCCTCCCGAGTTCTAAGAGTAAAACTGTGTCACTCGTTTTTCCAATGGGTGATGGGATGGAGCTCGCATCCTCACACTTGAGCTACAAACATTTTACCTTCTGAACCCTCTCCCCAGTCCCTGCAGGTCTCCACAGAGCTTCTGCACTGCTGGCCCAGACTGCATCAGACGCGTCACCTGTGTGACTGCTGTCACTTCAACTCCGAGCAATTACATGAGGTCTACTTTACAAGTTCTGGTTTTTCAGAGAAGACAATCGAGTCACGAAACATGGACCTGTTCAGAGTTCAAGTTCACAACTCCCTTTTTCCCTTTAAAGGTACAGCAACCCCAATAGCTAGAATCTTCCACCCCACTACCCAGGTGCTGAAAACAGGGCTCAGCAAGACCCAAGGGGCTTTGCTCAGCAGGAGATGGCTGACAGGACCCAGTGCCAGTCTCTACATTCTGACCAGAACTAGCCGTGGTTTTTCAGCTTGCCTTTAGGCTCACATAGCCTTTAGGTTTCCCAAAGGATTTGCCCTCATCACCAAAACAGAAGGCCCAGATTTGACCTGATCTGTCTGTTGTTGACTAAGTATCATTGAGAAACTAATTTCTCTCTCTGGGCAATCTTCAAAGTGCCACCTAGCACTAGAATTCTGTTCTTCATGTTCTATGTATGTCTGTGTATGGGAAATCTAAACTACTTGAGTATAGAAAATAAAACCAAAAAAAAAAAAAAAACCCAATGTTACAATTTCTTTTCTTTCTTTTTTATTTTGGTTTTTCAAGACAGAATTTCTCTGTGTAACAGCCCAAGCTGTCTTGGAACTCTCTTTGTAGACCAGGTTGAACTTGAACTCATAGAGATCCACCTGTCTCTGCTTCCCAAGCGCTGGGATTAAAGGCACGTGCCCAGCTCATCATTTCTTTATTACTGCTAAAGATGATGATTGTTAATTGCCAACCTAATTATTTTCTCTAGATCCTTAAACATGAAATAAGCATGTTTGGGACTGGGGAGATGGTTGGTAAAGTGTGTGCCTTGCCAGCAGAAGGACCTGAGTTCAGCTCTGAGACCTATGTTTAAAAAAGCCAGATGATGAGGCACATGCTTGTAGTCCCAGCACCAGGGAGACAGAGTTGGGCCCTAGGGCTCACTAGACAGTCAGCACAACCCACTTGGTGTGTTTCAGACCAGTGAGAAACCCATCTCAATGGAACAAGGTGGACAATGACTGAGGGGCAATACCCAAGGTTGCAATCAGGTCTAGTGTATGCACATATGTGAATATGGATTCCCACACATGAACACACACACACACACACACGTACCTGAAGGTCACACAGGAGGTGGAAACATAGTTGGAATCAAAGAACTGTGCCTACACCCTAGGTTTAAATGTTCTGCCTGTCCACAGTGATGGACTGTGTGGAAAGAACACTGACTTTGCAATTTACTTAAAAAATCCAAGCTAAAATTTGCACTTACTCACTTGTGGGGGGGCAGGGAGAGAGTGTGTCCATGCCACACTGTGTGTGTGGGTTAGAGGACAGTTTTCAAAGGTCAGTTCTCTTCTACAAGTTCTGGAGAATGGAACTCAGTTTGCCAGCTTGGCGGTAAGAATTTGTACCCATCAAACCTTCTCATCAGCCCTGAATACCTGAATTTTAATTCTTGCCATGAATCCTCCCCATCCCAGATTCTTTCTCCATGAGGCAGAGAAGATATTATGGGAGGAGTGAGTATTGATTATAGGACGCTGTAGTAGGCAGTCCTTAGGATGTCACCCCTTCTGTAGACTTGGGGACAGAGGATGCTACTCTGAAGCTTTTCTGTTTTCATCCAAGAAGGGAACTGAAAGGCCATCACTCACCATGCTCACATAACACACACAGTTGCTGATGACTGTGGAGGAGTGTGATTCAGAAGGGGATTTGTTCATTTAGCAGTTTTGAAAATTTTCTCTGATGCAGCAAGAACTGGAAGTGCAAGGCCTGGATGTTGGAAGACTTGATCATTCCTGATGCAATTATGAAAGTGATTTTTGGCAGAGGCCAAGAGGACTCTTGGCTCAAACACTTTCAGGAGTGAAGTTCCTCCTCCACAGGTTCAGCAGAGGGACATCCCATCCTTTGCAGCCTATGGTGCTTTGAAGAGGCAGGGTAAACTAGAGAAATAGCTGAAAGATGGCGATGGCCATCTGCCCATCTGTCTTCAGGCCCTCCCACGCTGACTCGAGTCTCATTGAAAATATGCCACAGACCTATGGAAAGAACCTATGAGAGCTGCTAGGTGACTCAGTGGATAAAGGTACTTGCTACCAAGCCTGATGACCTTCATTTAATCCCTGAGATCTACAAGGAAGAAGGAGAAAATCAATTCCCAAAAATTGTCCTCTGACTTCCACATACATGCTGAGGTACATGTGTACCCACATACATACATACATACATACATACACACACATGAATACAAAATCAGTAATTAAAATGTAATAAACATTTTTAAAAGAGAGAACCTGCAAGCTTACTTTTTCTTGCATTAGTTTCTTTTCTGTTGCTATAATAAAACACTGTGACCACTGGGCATGGTGGAGCATGCCTTTAATCCCAGAACTTGGGAGGCAGGTGTGTCTGTATGAGTTTGAGGTCACTCTGGTCTACAGCTTGTGTTCCAGGACAGTGAGGCATGATACATAGAGAATCTCTGTCTTAAAAAAACAAAAACTACAAAACAAAAACCAAACAAACAAGGAAAACCAAAACAAAAAAACCAAAAATTAAAAAAACCCACTGTGGCCAAGGAAACTTTGACTTATTGTGTTTGTTTGGGTTTGGGGGTCCAGAGGGAGGCAGGGAGGCAGCAGACATGGTATCTGGCTTGAATGGCAAGCAGGAAGCAGAGAGAGGGTTGGGAACAGAGTGAGGTTTTGAAATCTCAAAGCCCATGCTTTTTCTTGAATTTATTTGTGTGAAGGACACAGGATTCTAGGCTTTCAAGATATGGTGACTTGGATGAGATGTCCTCCTCAGTCTTGGACATTTAGATAATTTGTCCCCAGTGGGCAGTGCTCTTCAGGAGTTTTAGGAGGTGTGGCCTTGTTAGTTCAAGATGATGTGCCAGAGGGACTGTAGGGATGGTTGACAGAACTGCTCCAGCCAATGGCCTGTCAATCACCAGACTTACCAGTGAGGTTGTACTAGACAATCCAGGCCAAGTCAGACCATTAGCTGATCACAGATGTCTGTCCAGACCGTCATATGGACATATTACAGAAGTATAATAAATAATAAAATTTCAGGCAGTAAGCGTCAAGCTACTGTGTAGTCAGAGCTATCTACGAAAGATATTTATTGAATGAAGACCTGGGTAGCCTTTCCCTTTGCAGGGAAAAATAGACACTTCAGAACCATGGACAGGGGCGGAGGCTGGGGGTTGTGTTTGAAGGAGGCTATACAAACGCCAGGTCCTGGGGTCAGAGTGGGAATAGAGGTTTTAAGAGCAGGTTAGTCATGTGTGTACAACACACATGGTTCCCATGTGGAAGCTGGGACCCGTGCTAGGTATCTGGTGGCTCAGGAAGTCCTCAGTCACAGCAAACAGATGGACGGCCATCCTGGAAGGACAATGCATGAAGTGTGGAGCCTGTCGCCAGATCCTGCTTGCCCTGCCCCCACCCCAGTTGCTTCTCTCATATGCTAGGGATTACAGACAATGCAGCAAGCATATGGGGGGGCTCAGCTCATGCCACCACAACTGAAGACAGTTGGTCTTTGCTGTATTTCACAGGTGCTGGCAGCTGGGAGTCCATGGGTAGACCATTGGAGGGACAGAACACTCCATTGTTGGTTACTGGATGGCACTCACTGGGAGATGGCTGTGCCTCAGTTCACTTTCTCTCTCTTTTTCACTCTCTCCCCCTCCCCATCCTTCCCTCACTCTCCTTCCTTCCCTTCCTTCTTTGTGTGTAGGGAATCTCAAATCCATGATTTCACAGTAACAGCAATCTTTTGGTTTTGGACTATAGACTTCAAACCTCTCACCTATGTATTTCACCATGCTGCTTCATCTTCATAACCTGCTTTGAGAACAAAGATCAGACTCAGCTGCCTTGCTTTTATTCTCAAAGTGTGAAAACCAGGGCCAGGAGATGGCTCAGTAGACAGCAAACTCTTGTGAGCATAGACACCTGAGTTCTCATCCCAACATTCACAGCAAAAACTAGGCATGGCCACACATGCCTACTATTCCAGTGCTGTGGGAGACAGAGTAAAGGGGATGTATGGAACTAGCTGGCAAGCCTAGCTCCAGGTTCAAGGACAGACTGCCTCAAAGGAATAAGGAGGTGGGGATGGAGAGATGGCTCTGTAGTTAAAAGCACTTACTGCTCCTCTAGGGGACCCCACTCCAGTTTCCAACAGCTACAACAGAAGGCTCATAAACACCTCTAATTCCAAAGCCTTATTTCATTCTCCAGAGACACCTGCACACATGTGACAGACAGACAGACAGACAGACAGACAGGCAGGCAGGCAGGCAGGCAGGCAGACAGACAGTGTGAGAGCCAGAGCAGGGCAAAGGCAGGGTACAGAGTGCCAGCCCAGGAGCCAGGGCCCCTGAACCTGTGTCCCTACTCTTCCTAACTAGGGATAAGCATTTAGAATTCCCAATTCAAATACACGAAGAGGACCCTCCCAGCCTTATGTCCAATGGGAGGTCCCCAGTCTTTCTCCCTTATGAACCCTGAGCTTCTTGGAGTCAATGAAGGCCTTTCCTATTTATTTGAGTTCTGTTTTGGGGTCTCTTGGGTCACCACTTGTTTTTGCAGGACCCTCAAAGTGCACAGTAGAGGTGCTAATTTCTATTTGTTCTGCATTCAAGAAAGCCACCAGAGGTTCCTGTGACCCACCCCCTGCCCTCGGGTGCACATCCCCAGGACTTTTTCCTGCTTCTTTCTGCACTCCAGTTCCCATGCCTCGGGTCACACATGTCTCCATGAAGCTGGGGTGGGGGTGGGGATCACATGATCATCTTCACTCTCACCAGAAAAGCCTTCTTTCACCTCAAGGAGTCTCAGGCAATCTGGTGGGGCCCCATGTCTGCTCCAGGTGATGCAGTAGTGGCAAGATGCATGGCTGGAGCTGATTAAGAGACAGTTCTCAGAAGATGAAGAACCATCACCACGAAGGTGATGCTATGTAGGGTTATCCTTCCTTCATGAATGAGGAGATGGCACAGAGGACCAACCACACGGTCTGAGGCCTGGTGACCAGGAAGCTTAAGCTGACTTAGAAGCTGGGCAATCTGACTGTGAGGGTCATAGGTCATCACAATCTTTCTGTCTATATCCTATTTTCACACAAGGCCATGACTTCTTCAGGCCAGGCAGAGCCCTGAGCTTTGGGACTGTGGCAAAGAGATACATTTCTGGGTCTCAGAGGAGTCTTCTAAAGGAACTAACTGTACTCGGGGGATGGTCCTGGGAGGCTGTCAAGAGAAACTGAGTAAATCCGGCTTGCTGTGTGACCTTGAGGAAGTCACTTCCTTTCTCTGAGTCTTAGCATCCTATTTGCTAAATGGCGATGCTTGTCCCCGAGTCCCAGCCCTAGGCATCGAGTGGGACTAATGAGATAATTCCATGGATGAGCTTTCGAAAGCCACAAAGCCAACACAGATGTGAGGATTATTCTTATGATCCCTGGCCCTGCAGGATTAGCTTCAATTTATGGAGACAGGAGGAATGGGGACTTCCAAAAATGTCCAGATGTCCAGCAGCCTTGTTCAAATAACATAATACAACCTGCTTTCCAGGGTGACCTCTGATTTATTTATTTTTAGGAAGTGATTCACGCTGGGCTTCCCAGATCTTTCCTGGAACCGCATCTCACCTCCATTCCAGATGCGCACATCAGGGGCCATGGGCTCTTTTTTCTGGTATTCTTTTCTTTCTGTCTCAGGTCAAGAAATGAAGGTTGGAAGCCATTTCCTAGGTCTGCTGCTGGGTGTTTCTCATGGTTGCCTGGAAAGGAGGCTTGTCTTGGAAGAAGGGCAATCAGAGGTTCACTTCCAGTGTGGGAAACGGCCAGAAAGAGGGTCACAGGGCAAGCAAGCTGTGCCAATTGAGCAAGTGAACTTGAACGGCCTCATTCCCCAGCTGAAGGGCCTCTCAAGGCCTTTCACACATGGGTGAGTGTCGCTCAGTACTGGCCCCATAGCAACAGTCATATTCCCTAATGGTTTTCAACCACACCTCTCCCATCCAATAGCTTTCTGAGGACCAAAGCTTCACCAAGTGAGGGGGTGGCTTAGCACCATACTCTGGCTTCAAAGGGGGGCAAGCCAGTCAGGTGGAATTTAGCATCCTGGACTTTTTTTTTCCAGAAAGACAACCTGCTTACATCTGCCGAAGAAATTCTCCCTCTGCCTCCTTGACATCCTAGGGGCATTTACAACAATTTGGAGGGGCCATGAGGCTCCTCGAAAACAGAACGCATACTTTTCCTTGCAAAGCACCCAAGGGAAGTGTGGGTGTGTGAGTGTACTGGGCATGGTGGCTGTGGGGCAACCATCACTGACAGTCAGCTGAAACAGCTGAACAGGAAGAACTCAGTGCAGAAGCGGGGAGTGGTTCATCGGCCTACACCCCCTTTTGGAATGCCTGGTGTGGGTCTGAGAGCCCAGCCAGGCACAAGTCAAGAGGTGCAATCGAGAGCTATCCAAGGTATGCACCTTCAGGCACAATGAGTCACCCTGGGTGGGTGGCTTGTGGCTAGCAGTCAGGGAGTGAGATCACAGGCTGCAGGGGATGGAGGAGTCGCCCCTCCCAGGTGCTGTGCTACCAAACTGGCACACAGTTACCCCTCCTTTTCTCAAGTCAGCTCTGTGATGCAGGGCTCCTGAGCAGTGCAGGCAGGGAAGGGTTCTGCCACCAGGATGACTAGAGACCCTCTACTGGGAAGCCACAAACTGCTGTCCTGAGGAGCATGAGAGAGCCCTGGAAAAGCTTTTCGCTGGTGAGGGAGTCAATGAAAGCCTTCTTAAAAGCAAGGCTACATAGTCCTTTCGCTCTTCCCTTCAACAGAACAGCTGGGGATAGGATCAAGTCAGTGACAAGCTAGTCAAGGTCTGTGCCTGAAACCACACTAGACTCCGCTCAGTGCAATGGAACTTCCTGGAGGGTCCTTGTCCTGGAGCCTAACTCCAGTGACACTGAACTCTTCCCCAAAGGCACCTGGGAGTCCAGTCTGGAACACCTGGCTCTTTGGGCAGCCAGTACCCCATGTTATTCCTTGAACCCATAGAGTTAGACTGCCTCTCACGCTGAAGGGTGGAACCACCACGTCGCTCTCCACTGATGTTCCTCTGTTGGCAGAGCAAGAAGTAGAAGGAGGAGAAGAAATAAAACAAAGGAGATGGGATGGCTCGGTTGGTGAAGTGTTTGGAACACAAAGAGATGAGGACCTGTGTTTGAATTCCTAGCACCCACATAAAAAGCTAGGCACTGTGGTATGTGCTGGGGAGGCAGAGACAGAGGATATCTAGGGCTTGTTCATACATACATACACAACACAGAACAACAACAACAACATAATAACAATAATAACAATAATAATAAAGAAAGAACAACAATCAATGGAAATACCTTACAATGATTTATTGTGGTTTTAAAAAGCCTCTCCTTGAAATGTCAAAAAGCACCAGGGATCCCACTTCAATATCCTTTATTCATTAAGAGATCTTTTTTTTTTTGGATTCAATAAACAGGATTTCAGGCCCAGCATCCATCCCACCTCCCCCTTCCTCTTGTGGGGGCACGAACCACTTCGAAAAAAGCCCAAGCTAAGCCTCACAGTGGACGGAACTTTAATCTTGCTGAGCACATGTTGAGAAAAATAAAACCAATTTTGTTTAGGAAACCAGAGGCCGCACTTAGCTTGAAATGAGCTCTGTGAGTATTCTCTGCTCTCCTTTGGACCAGGGAGGCGGCGTGAAGGATGCTGGGTTGCACTTAGAGGCCCTGGAGACTTAGGTCCAATGCAGCATGGGAGAAGGGGTCCTCACCAGGGTTCCCTGCCCCAAATCCTTTGATTTTCCCTGTTCCTGGAGGAAAGCAGCTTCCATCTAGGCTGCTTACACATCAAGGCTAATCTGGGTGTAATTCCCTGCCCAGCTCGCTGCACCCTTAGCAACACATAAATACAGATTAAGGGGTTATATAAATGCAATTTTCTAATTAATCAGTGCAAATCCAGCTACTGCCTGGGACACAGATTCCATTTTTTAATGTGAGAGGGTTTTCTTCTTTGAGCTCTGTTTACAAAACAGAATTTCTCTTCCGAGCCTTCCTAATACATAGTAGCTATGGGGTATTGGTAGAGAGGTTTGACAGTTACTGGGAAACTTGTGTGTTATGACCCCAAATCCTTAAGTTCATGATCAATGAAATGAGTCTGGGTTTGGGGCCAGTGAGGTCAGATTTCCTCTTGGCTGTGTGGCTAAGGACTTGTTACCTAGCCTCTCTGAGCCCCAGTGCCTGCCATCTTGGAACAATGATGAGCAAACACCTTATGTTGTTGCTCTCAAAAGTAGACAACGTCTGAAAGTGCTATAGCATGGTACAAATGGATTCTGTTATTGTTTACAACGGAGAGGGAATACTGTTGCAGACAGTGCGGGCTACAGCTGAAAATCTCAAGCGTGCTCTGCCGCCTCCTCCCTCTCTCTTGGGGATTTCATGACTCAGTATTTACCTTGTGTTGAGAATAGGGTTGACAGATCCCAGAAGGATGTAAGGTGTGCTCTCCCAGATTCTCCAGCCCTCCATCCCCCACCCCATAGGGTAAGGGTGAGGAGAAAGGTCCTCAACGGCGTTAGTTAAGAGTATGATGGGCAGCCAGACTGCGTGCTCTGCCTCACTGTCTCATGGTGGATTTGCAAGGACAACCTGAGGAGGCGGAGAATCATTTTATTCCTGTTTGGGGGATGAGGGCATGCAGACTTTAGAGATACTGAATGACTTGTTTGTGATTTCAGAGCTCTTCTGAGATTGGCTGTCTTCCTCCCCTTCCTCCTCTTTCTTTCTTCCCCTGGCCCCTTGCCCGCAGGCCAGTCTGGCCCCAACCAGTCAAACCTCCCTGGTGCTGGGATCACAAATATGCATCAGCATGCCCAGTGCTGTTTCCTTAGTGTTCTTCCTGTGCTGAGTACGTGTACACGTGTGCACCTGTTCAAAGTCGTGTGCATGCAAACCCACACACGTGAGATGTGTTCCCTGGTTCCCCGGCATCCACCTGGCTGCCGCGAGAAGTCTTGCCAAGAATGCCCCACGAAAGGGTTGATGGGAAAGCAGACTTGACAGAATCCCTTCTCTTGGTGATCCTGGGAACCAGACCCAGGGCCTGTACACACCTGGCAAGCGCTCTTCCCTTGAGCTAGACTCCCAGCGGAGACTCTTTCCTAACCGAGTCTTTTCTATGTTTCAGGCTCATCATGTTACCGGTGACACTGAGCAAGGCTGCAGGTCGGAGGATCTGAGGATCTACTTCACTCATGAGTGACTCAGCAAGACCAGTGCCAGGGATCCCAAGTCTGCTTTTTCCCTTTTTTTTTTCTTTTTCTGAGTCAACTGTCCCTTAATATTTCTTGGATGTAGGCTGTTACCTCTGACCTTTTCTGTGACCCCTCACCCTACACATAACCTCTGATTTCTCCTGTGACCTTGGACACCGTGAGTGTCTCTGCTCCCTAATTTCCTTATCTGAAAGCTGAGAGAAAGAACACAACCATATCTAGCTGAAAGAGTTAGGAACCCCTAAGGAGAAATGACTTATAGATGGGGGAGGGTGATGGGCGCGACCTGGAGACAAGAAATGGCCACAGAGAAGGGGTGCCTTGGAGACAAAGGTTAGGCAGATTCTATCTTGTCTCCCACACTGTTACCTTAGAAACGCCTAGGGGTTGGGGCACTGCCCACGCAGCCTGGGGTGTGCTAGGTGCTGTCACTTTAAAAGCAAGTGTTGTTAGCTAGGCTATTTTTTCAGGTGTGTTCTAATTGTGCTAATTAACTCTAAGGTAGATTTTAGCACTCCAGCCTCTATTGCTGCCTTCAAATGCCAAAACAAATCTTGCCATAATTACCAGCAATCCTTTTCATTACCGGCTGCCTAATTATCCTATTAATAGCACATCCTAAGAGACAGTATTTGCTTGGCAGGCAAATATTTGTTTTTAAATGAGAAAACACAAAGACAAACTGCTCTGTTTGCAGAAGGGCTCCAAAATGCAAAATGGCTTATATTCATGGGAAAAAATAATAATCCAGATAAAAGTGAATGCTTAATCCATTCTAAACAGTGGGGCATTAAGAGTCCCCGCCCCCAACTGCATCCCCACCCCCCAGCTGGGGCCTCCTTGTTGGGGGCAGGTGCTTCAGTGGTTCTAGATGAAGAGGGTGGATGGAGGTGACCCTGAGTCACAGGGAAAGTTGGAAACAACACTGATCTTCAGTCACATTAGACTCGAAAAGAATGGAGTCTTAAGGCCAGAGATCCTATCCTTATATCTGACTGATCTCACCTGGAAAGATGGCTCAGTGGGGCAAGTGTTCGCCATGCAGGTGTGAGGACCTGAGTTCAGATCCCCAGAAGTAGCTTGTGACTGTGATCCCAGGGCTCTGTGACTAGGTGGGGATCAGAGACAGAATCCCCAGGTCACGTACCAGCCAGTCTGGTGCATGAAGCATGAACAAGAAACGTCTTAAACGATGTAGAAGGCACAGACAAACACCAGGGATTGTCCTCTGAACCCCGCCCTCCACCCCATGCACCAGGTGCATACTTGGCATGATCGTGGGTACACATCCACCCTCCCGCTCACCCCCGCACACAGACACACACACAAAAACAAACACACACACAATTTACATGGGGAGGGATCTGGTCAGCCATAGGGCGTCTTTTCAGGCCTATGTCTTCCTTCTTGTCTAGCTCCCATGTTGTTAAAGTGAAAATGAATTGATTGGGCCATTCAAAGCACTACCGACAGGCGAATATGAAAGCAGAGAGGGCTAGCTGGGAGAGAAAGGGAATCAGTCCGGGGGTGGGGCAAGAAGGAAACCGAGGGTGAATAGGAAAAAAATATTTTATACTTACGTATGAAAATGTCTTCATGAAGCCGATCACATATAATTAGCATATGCTAATCAAATAAACTAATAGAAATGAATAGAAGTGGTCTTGCTCATTCCACCCCCACCTCAGCTGCCCCCTGCCGTGTGTGCAAACACACACACACACACACACACACACACACACACACACACACACACTTTATTTTCCTTTTAGAAATCGTGGATGAGATCCCGCTATGTGTTAGGTGGCAGCCTGTGAAAATGTTGTCATGTGACCTATTTGGACCTGGCCACATGGACACCTTGTATGGTTCAGTTCGGATCCAGTTCTGCCTTTGCATTTCCCCAAGTATCTAAAGAGCACCGTATACGAAGCTGGTTGGTACCATAAGGTAACCGTCTCTACAGATGGCCTGTGCGTTCCTTCTACCTTTGCTGTTTGGAAACACTGCAGAATGTGGCTACGATGCCAGACTCCTCAATGGGGCTTCCCTACTTGCCCAGCTGGCATGTCCCTTCAGGCTGAGCTTCTGTCCCATCAGCTCTCAGAGCCCTCCCCTGGTTGTGCTAATTTTTGCTGATGTCCTTATTTTGACTCCTCAGAGTGTCTTGTTCCCCTCCACAGCGGTTATCCACCCAACTAGAGATTTTAGCGGCCTGTCAGCGTCCTTCATGCCCTCCCACACACCTCAGCCTCCAGTTTTCATATATTGGAGCTAAAGTGCTTCCCACAGAACAGAGGACCTGAGTTTGGATCCCAAAGGCTGTGTGCCTAAAATTTGAGAGCTGGGAAAAAGGAGACAGGAGGATCTTTGGGGTCAGTTTAACCAATAAGTGAGTTTCGGATTCAGAGAGAGACCCCCATCTCAAAAGTTAGAGTGTGGGAAAAAACAAAAACAAACAAAAAGAAACAGTCAGGTGGTGGTGGCACACCTTTAATTCCAGCACTAGGGAGGCAGAGGCAGGCAGATCTTTGTGAGTTCGAGGCCAGCCTTGTCTACAGAGCCAGATCCAGGACAGGCTCCAAAGCTACAGAGAAACCTGGTCTTGAAAAATCAAAATAATAAATAAATAAATAAATAAATAAATAAATAAATTAGAGTGAAGAAACGATTGAAGAAGACACCCAGTGTCACCTCTGACCCTCGCATGCGTATGTGCACAGGTGCACACCTATCCACACATCCATCCACTCACTCATCCCTACTTTCCCGAACAAAGAACATGTCTCTGGACCCCTCCCCCCCAGAGACTCTTGTAAGCTCCCAACCCCCTCTTGGTCCCACCTCCCCTGGCCTTCTTTCAAAGCCCTCTGCTGATGGCCCTGTGGGCATCTTAGCTTCCTTTCCTATGGCCTACATTGCTCTTTCTCTTACCTGAGCACGTGTGATTGGCACACAGTAGGAAGACAATTAAAAGCCCATTTAGGAACTGGGTCCACCCTCCACTTAGGTTTGTCTTATTAAGATTCAGGATGTCTCCACATGATCTTCCTAAATCTTGGTTTCCTCATCTGTCAAGCAGATCGCTGGGGGATGAAGTAACGCCTCCTGGCCCTTTGTAGGCTTTAATTAGGGGGTGGTTGTTAGGGCTATTCTTAGGACTGATTTTAATGGGGCTTTACAACTTGTAATTTGGCTGTTGGCTTCTTCCCCTGTTTTTTTTTTTTAAGTCTATGTATTATTCATTTTCTGAGGTTTCAAAATCAAGACTAGGGCCTACATGTAGTGACACACGCCTTTAATCCCAGCACTTGGGAGGCAGAAGCAGGCAGAGCTTTGTGAGCTAGAAGCCAGCTGGTCTACATGAAGAGTTCCAGGACAGCCAGGGCTACATAGAGAGATTCCCGTCTCAAACAAAACAAAAGAAATAAACAAGCAATCAAGACCATGTTTAAATGCAGTGAGTTACTATGAACAAATAATATTTCAGAAATTTGGGGCTGGTGAGATGGTTTGTTTGGCAAAGGCACTTGCCACCAAGACTGACAGCCTGAGTGTGGTTTCCAGGGGGACCACTGGTTGAGAAAACAAAACCAGCTCCCCTAGGAGTTGCCCTCTGACCTTCACGCTTACATTGTGGCACCTGTGTCTTCTGCCACCACATACATACACAAAGTAAAGAAACAGAAAAGGTTAACTTGACACGGGCATGCCGTATTCTGTCAGACACTATGTTTTAAATGAGCCTATGTTCCTAAAGCCCTATGTTGACTTTGGTAAACACAGCAGTTCGCAACCTTGGTGGATTGCGGAAGCTGTGCGTTACCCTCTACCTTGAATTTTTCATGGCTCTACCCACTGCTTAACTTGTTAATCAAATGAGAGCTTAACCATTAAGTTGTGTGTGTGTGTGTGTGTGTGTGTGTGTACACCGTGTGCATGGGTACAAACATGTATGTGCAGACATTAGACATCTTCAATAATTTTCCACTTTATTTGTCATTATCACATTATTATTATTATTATTACTATCATTATCACTATTATTCTGAGACTCACCAGTTCAGCTGGTGGGTTGAGACTGGCCGGCCTGTGGGCCCCTGGGATCCTCCTCTCCCCTTCCCAGCAATGACACTGTATACTATGCCTAGCTTTGCTATGTGGGTGCCAGGGTCTGAACTCAGATCCTCATGCTTGTGGAGCAAGCACTTTAAACTGAGCCATTTTCCCAGCTCCTCTGCTGCTTTTGTTTGTTTGTTTGTTTTGTTTGTTTGTTTGTTTTAAGTACACAGAACCTCTTCTGATGTGGGACTTTTCCCTCCTGCATTCATCTGGTAACCTTGGTCCAGCACTCAAGTCCGCTTTGGTCTCTTGTCTTTCTCGGTATCCTTTCTTAAATCCTTAGTATTGAGCGCTTTTTCAGAGGACTGAGACACATTCTGAAATATTCTTTCCCAGGAGTGTGACTTGGGTGATGTGCTTTCTATGATCAAATCCCGGGGACTATCTTCATGCTCACCCCTCAATTTGTCTCAGATGGAGATACATTAGTTGGCTAGGGAATTCCTGCCTGTCATCTTTTCCTCCTCAAGAGTCTCTTAAAAACAGAACGGGTCTACCCCACTCTGCCAGGTACACCGCCTGTTTTGGGATTGCGTTTCTAAAAGAAGAAATGGGATTAGCTGGGAAGCCTGGACTCCAGGCTGCGTGGACTCACGCTTTTAGTCACACGTAGCTCCTGGAGTGAGACATCCACTTTCTGATTTTTTTCCTCAACTGCCTGTTTTTTCTAAAGATTTCTTGTTTATACATACCGGTGTTCTGCCTGCATGTGTGTCTGTGCACCACACACTGCCTGGTTCTCACAGAGGCCAGAAGAGGCTTTTGGATCTCCTGGGACTAGAGCTACAGAGGCTTGTGAGCCCCCACGTGGGTGCTAGGAAGTGAATCTGGACCCTGTGATAGAACATCTGAGCCACCTCTCCAGCTCCTAAGCTAGTTGTTTTGATTGAAGCGAAGTGACAACAGCCTACCTTGACCCGGCAGCCAAGACTAACTCCCCACTTCTGCTGGTGTCCAGAATGACCTTTATCAGTTTGGATTTAAGGTGAGAGGGGCCCCCTGGGTCTCACTGGCCTGGGACCAAGCTCATCTGCAGTTTCTCTGCGCTATGTTCATATTCTCGTTTCTGCAGGTGCGTGCTGCAGAGCCAGAGAACCAGTCCCGTTCCTTTCACTTCAGACAAAGCAAACAGCAGGCGAATACTCTCACCTCAGACACACAAAAAAAGCAAAACATTCATCTTACTCCGAGACTTGCACCCAGTGTAACACCGTCCAACTTCGAGAATTTTTTCTTGACAGCTGGTTGTATTAAAAGAACAATCTGGACACATTATCCTACTTTCCTGCATGTGTTCATTCTGTTCTCTAGCCAGACATCTGTGTGTGTGTGTGTGTGTGTGTGTGTGTGTGTGTGTGATGTGCACGGATGAGTTTGCATGCCCACATACCATTACTTGCATATGAAGATCAGAGACAACGTTCTGAGTTGGTTCTCTCCTTCCACCATGGGTTCCAGGGACTGAACTCGGGTTCTCAGGTTTTTGCTACAAACACTTTTATCCCTGAACCATTTCACCGGGCCTATTATTTTCATAATCACCCAAATCATATGCGGTCTTTGCTCAAGATTATTTCCAGTTCAGAGGAGAGGAGAGAAGCTAGTGGCACACCCCCACTGCCACACTGGCACCCAGAAGCAGCTAGTAGAACTATATTGAGCACATTTGTTTTCCCTTTTACCTAATAATATTTTCTTTTTTCTGCACGATAAATAATTTGACTATTTATTTTTATTTTGCTTAACATTATATCACAGTGTTTTTCTATAGTATTTTAAATCATCAAATAACCAAAACAGACATTTTTGTTTTGTGTTTTGGTGAGACAGGCCCTTCATGTAGTCCAGACTTTCCTTGAACTCTCTGCCTCCTGCCTCAGCCTCTGTAGTACTGGGGTCACAGGTGTGTGCCACCATCCCTGGCTCTCAAAGCATACTTGTGATGCCCCCTCACTTCGCATCACAGGGCCGCACTGTATTTTGCTGGGCTGTAGTTTAGGGTTGGGCCTTTGTCTGGATCCCTTTGTCTTCTCTACTGTTATAGGCAACAGTGTGGTGGTATACTTTGCCAATTTTTAGATACTTTCTTTTGGGATGTTTCTAAAAAAAGAAATTTTATCTTCAACAAACATAAACATTCTTTTAAAAATCAAAACTTATTATTATTGTGTTTGAGTGCAGGTCCCAATGCCACAGTGCACATGTAGAGATCATAGGACACATTTCAGGGGTCGGTTCCTTCCTTTCGCCACAAGAACCTCAGGGGTTGAACCAAGGTCATCAAGCTTAGTCGCCAGCATCTTTGCTCACTGAACCATCTTGCTGATACTTATATAGTTAACTTGATGCTGTATAACTTTGGAACAAGGGCTCTACCCAACCGTGGTTATGAGCAGTCCTCTCCCAGGTGGCTGTGGGAGGCCCTTAAGTCATTGACAAATTAGTCTTGCTCTTGAAGTGCGGCCTTGGCAGTGTGCTGGCTTGTTTTGCATTCTCTAATTGTTGCATGACATCATAGGGTATGAGACCACATCATCTTTTATTTGACTCTGGTGAGCAGTAGTTTCTAGTTTTGCTCTGCTGTTAGGAGCATTGCACTGAATGCCCTTGTGTGTGAACACTTTGGGTTTCTAGTACCTGCCTCAGCTCTGGCCCATAAATAGTATCCTGCTCCTCATCCTCTGAGTCTCTCACCTGGGTCCAGCTTTCTTCCTAGTCACTGTCTTAGTCGCTCTCACAATGTTTCATAGCTGGGGAAGCTTCTAAATGGCAGAGACTGTTTTTCATAGTCCAAGATCAAGGCACTTCCTAGATGACACCTTTCATAGTGTCCTCAGGTGTTGAGAAGGACAAAGTTGCCCTCTGGGGCCTCCTTGACAAAGACCCTGGTTCCATTAATGAGGACTCTACCTACTGATGCCTTCACTTGGGAGACAAGACCTCAACATGCAAATCTGAGAAGGGCAGACACACAGGCCACAGCAGCTGCTGCTGGCACACTTGCTCAGGGTCTGGCCTGTCGCCGCTGTCACAACAGGGCTCTGCAAAGCCACAACGTTCTGACTGCTTTTATAAAAGTGACAAGTGTTCATTAAATAAAATATGGAAATAAAAAATAGGAGGTAGTACATCACAATGGTTCCTATTTTTGTTCTTGCACTGTTATTTGATATTTTGAAATCAAGATCATGCTTTGTGTGTGTGTTTGTGAAATTCTGCAACAGTTTTGTTCAAGTAACAGATCATCATACATTATATTACAATTTTGGCTGAAATGTTTGTGTGTGTGTGTGTGTGTGTAAGGTGGAGTACTGTCCAACAAGTGTGTGCAGCCTGCAGCCTGCAGCCCACATGCAGCCCAGGATAGCTATGATGTCACCAAACACAAAATCATAAGCTTACTTAAAACATCACGGTGAGAGGGCAATGTGGCACACACCTTTAATCCCAGGACTCAGGAGGCAGAGGCAGGCGGATCCCTGTGAGTTTGAGGCCAGCTTGGTCTACATACATAATAAGTTCCAGCCAGGACAACCAGAGCTACATAGAGAGACCCTGTCTCTAAAAAACATCATGAGGGGCTGGAGAGAGAGAGAGATCAGCAGTTAAGAGCACCGCTGGCTGCTCTTGCAGAGGACCTGAGTTTAGGTTCCAGCACTTGAATTGAGTGGCTCACAATCTCCTGTACCAGGAGGTCTAATATCTTTGCTTCCATGGGTACCTACACTTGTGAGAATATGCCATTTCATCCCCTTCACATACACACAATTAAAAATAAAATGGAGCTTTAAAAAAGATTGCAATTTTTTTATGACATTTTTGTAGTTCTTCTGTATGGGTCTCAAGTACAAACTTTGCAGAGGACAACACCCTGTGTCTCTGTCAATGAATTCAACACATAAACCGTTGCTATGAGACCACTGTCCCTATATGAACCCTGCTGCAAGGCCCTGCTGGCCTCCCAGCCATTATACCCATTATCACACCCCAGTTCTGCTGAGCAGCCCCCTGTCACCCCAGGCTCCCCAGAAGCATCTTTCCTGGGACCCCACAACTCTGCCCTATACCACTTCTCCCTCAGGAAGCAGTGACTCTTGGTGTCGGCTTTGGTGTTGGAAGGTGACAGTTTCAGGTGACATAATTGCTGAGCCCTGTGACTTATCACTCATTTCCAGATCCATGGCGCTTGTGAGAAAGTTGCTGTTCCGATCTTGGTATGAAAGGCTTTAGGGGCCAGGAGGAGTGTTTTGGACCTTTCCCAAAAGGCACCACCCATCACAGGCTCACTGCCTCCCCCCCCCCCCACTTCTTTTTACCTTTTTATTTACTTTGACTGATTTTTAATACAGCTACAGAATGCACATAAGCTTACCATTTTAAGTGTACAGTTCAGTGACATTAACAATTTCCCCACTGTGCATCCATTGTCCTCATCCAACTTCAGAGCTTCCGCCCCACTTGCACAGAACTCTGGATCCACTGGACTCTAGTATCACCCCCCATGGAGCCTCTGGCCAGCACTCTGTGCTGTCTGTTTCCTATGCCTTTGACTGACTCATGTATCTCAAGTTCATGGACAGGCTAATAGCTGTCCACTGTGTCTGATTTGTCACCAAGCATAGTGAGCTGTGTTTACGTCCCCTCCCCCCTTAGTATTTACCATACTCTGCCCCCATGCCATGTCTATACCCACGCTTTGGGACGTGGTGGAGATATGACACAGAGCGGATAAGTAGCCTCAGCACATAGCAGGTGCTCCCTGAAGTGGAGGTTACGGGAGAAAGGAACACTGGGAAGAGACAGCATCCCCCAGGAGGCAGTGCTCCCCCACCAGACGCACAGATCTGGCACCGGGTGAATCGAGAATTCAGCAGTTGTTTCTTTCTTGAGGCAATCCCCTTCGATGCCTCAGTCCTTCTTCCCAGGCTGCCATCCATCCAGAGTAATGATTTCCAAACCATCTTTAATGGCACCAACTTTCCAGTATCTCTAAATGGTTTCTAGAAGTGTGGTACATTAACTCCAGCAATTGCTAAGCTCTTTCGGGCTCCTATCGCTACCATAACAAAGTGGTTACAAATGTAGTGGTTTAAAATAATGCAGATGTAGTTGAGCATGGTGGCACCCATTTGTAGTGCCAGCGCTCGGGAGGTGGAGGCAAGAAGTTCACTAGAAATTCAAAGCCAGCCTGGACAGTACAAGTTAGTCAGGGCTGTATCCCAAGAACCTATTTCAGAAACCAAACCAAAGAAACAAGCAATAAAAATATGACTCAGTCATGAGCTGGAGACCCAACGTTGTCACCCTCTAACCCCTGGTACCCATTGTGGGACAGCCTGGTGCTCCTACCTGTTGAATGATTGATGTTCCACTGTCTTGAGGTCTCGTTTTTAATCTGTCTCTTCATTGATAACTTCTCTGCTGGTCTGACGTTGGGCTTTGGTGGTTATAGTAAGTATGAGGGACAGTATGTTCCAAAGACATGTGTGATGAGTGGTAAAACAGAATGCCATGTTGACAGTGACTGACAAGTGCCATAGAGACAGTGACAGAACTCACAGCCACGCCAGGGTCCCAGGACTGCAAACAGTGAGCTGCCACATGCACTCATGGAGCAGCGTCCTCATAGCCAGATCCAAAGTCACACTTGGGTCCCCAGAGCAGTCTGCCCAGCCCCCAAACACAGTTGGCTATCAGAGGGGTCAAGGAGCAAAGGGGCATAGCAGGGTAGGATCAGCAGATGCCTAGGCATGGGTTTTGATGACTTTTGAGAGCAAAGTTTCCATACCCGAGGAGCCTGGGCTATGGCCTTCATCCACAGATGTATTGAATCCTATGATCAGGAGCAACAACAGTCATTTAATGAACCTAGAAGGCAGTCCCCGGGCCCTAAAGATTGATCCAATCAATGGGCAGTAATTGCTCTGCTCAGCCTAGCAGTCAGGTAATTTAAAATGAGACACAGAGAGGGAAATGGAGAGGGAGGGTAAAAAGGAGAGGAGCTAGGGAGGGAGGGAGAGAGAGAGAGAGAGAGAGAGAGAGATAGACAGAGACAGAAAGAGGGGGAGGGATCAAGGGAGGATAGATAGATAGATAGATAGATAGATAGATAGATAGATACAAATAGAGAGAAAGACTCCTAAGGAACTGTCCCCACAGAGGCCCAGACCCACCCTGGACATCTCCTGCTATTGTGAACACACTTGAAGCACACTGCTGTGCAAAGCACAGAAGCACATCCTGTTTGTCCCCACCTCCACTATGGAAGGTTCAGGCTCCACTTGCATGGATGTTCATTACCATCAGGCTGGGGTTTGCAGTCTTCCAGGGAGGAGCTAAGACCACCTGCGATCTCCTTTCTATTCTGGCCCTGGCCCTGACTTTTGATGCCTGAAATCCCTTCCCATTCCACGCCTCAGTTTCTCCACCTGTATCAGATCAGGCCATGGATGAAAGAGCTATGAACTCTGATCTGAAGTTCTGCAGTCCAGATGTGGCTGGATTCTGGGGGTCATCAGAGTCAGTTGAACCAGGGAATGCTGAGGATGATGGGTCAGGAACCCATCTCCAGGAACCTCGCCTACCCTAGAGGCTTTCATTCCCCTGCACTTCTGCTCCCTCTTACTCTCTTGCTGAAAGAGGCCTCCTAAATCAGACAGTTAAACTCCAACCCCAACTCTGCCCTTCCTATCTGAAGACCTCAGGAGATGTGTGTGTGTATGTACATGTGTGTGGTTCATGTGTATGCATGTGTGTGTGTGTGTACAAATGTGTACACATAGAAGTATGCATACATGTGATCATGAGGTCAACCCCAGGTATCATTCCTTGGAAGATGTTCACCTTGTATTTTTAATTATTTCTTTCTCTCTCTCTCTCTCTGTTTGTGTACATATGTGTGGTTCATGTGTGTGTGTGTGTGTATAAATGTGTACACACAGAAGTATGCATACATGTGATCATGAGGTCAACCCCAGGTATCATTCCTTGGGAGATGTTCACCTTGTGTTTTTAAATTCTCTCTCTCTCTCTCTCTCTCTCTCTCTCTCTCTCTCTCTCTCTCTCTCTCTGTGTGTGTGTGTGTGTGTGTGTGTGTGTGTATGTGTGTCCACCAAGCCCCAGGGAGCTGCCTGTTGCCTATCCACCACTGGGATTACAGGTGAGAGACACCATGTTTGGATTTGTAGATGAATTCTGGGGATTGACCTCAAGCCCTTTGGGTTTGGAGCAAATATACTACCCATTGAGACATCTCCTGTCCAAGGAGACTGTTCCAACCTCTCACGGCATCCCCTTTCTCAACTGCCAATGAGGACGACGGCGTCTGGTTCCTGATGTTGTATGGGAATCTGATGAGGAAGGCCATGAGTTGACTGTAGTGTCCAGGATGAGGAAAGTCCCCCATGGACACTCTCAAGGTTAATAGGTGAGTGTGTGAGCTGTGTGGGGTCTGCATGAAGGCCCAATTGCTCTGACATTTGCTGGTGACCAGAGTTCAATACCTAGAATCTATATGGGTAAAAAGGAAGGACTGACTCCCAGAAGTTGTCTTCTGACCTCCACACTCGTGCTGCATCATAAGAACAGGGTGGGAGTGGTATTTTACTGATAATTCCAGCACGTGACATGTACATATGGGACACTCGGGAAAGCTGGCTAGCTTAAATCCATGAGCTGCAGATTCAGCTGAGAGACCCTGCTTCAATGTGTAAGGTGGAGCAACCAAGACGGACGTGATTGACAGCCTCAGGCCTCAAGTGCACATGCACCCCACATGCATCTTCATACATGCAAACACACATACACATGCACACCCCACACATACTAAGAAAACAAACCCACTATCATCAAGTGTGTGACAATATGGTTAGATGGGTGGGCCTATCCCATGCTCTATAAGTTTTCCTGATAAACTTATTGGTTTGCTATTGGGATTTTATAAGGAATGGGCAGACATTGCTTATGGTGTCCCAGGAGAGGAACTATCACAACAGTAGGGTATGTTTCCTGTGTTTTTCACCATAGGGCAAATATTTCCTTCTAGTCTGTTGTCTTTTGACTCTATCCCATTTTTGTCATCACCACATGCTCACACTTAATACTTCCCATGGAGTCCCAAGTCTTCAAAAGACATTTTCTTTAGGCTATGCTTTCTTCTAAGACGTTTATTGTTTCTTTTCTTATGCTTAATTCCTTGGTGCATCTTAAGTATTTTCATGAGGCACAGGGTGAGATAAAGCTATAGCTTTTATGTCTTTCTCCAGTGGTTACCCTTTTTATCTAATGTTATTTCTTCTTCAAGAAAAATCTATTGTTTTTCTCAGTGACAAGAACTGTCACTTTTATATAATCAAATACTATGTATCTGAGAATTGTTAATTGGAAGCTTTCAGGAAAAACCTGTTTTTTAAAACTATTATTTGTGTTCTTTATATATATGTATGTATGTATATATATATATGTATTATATGCATATAACATGTATTTCAAAGTTCAAAAAGTACAGAAGGAAGCTGAGTGTCATCGTGCATTCAGAAAGTTGAGGCCAGAGGATCATGAGTCTTGAGTTCCAGGTCAGTCTGGGATACATAGTGAAAGCTTCTTCTCAAAATCAGACAAAATAAAACAAAAACATACAAGACGTTGGTTCAGTAGAGGCTGATGCTCGCCACCAAAATCCACTCTCCTTTCTCACAGTGTGTGCCCTTTCCAGCCTCCCTTGCAGCTATGTACTGCCGTTGATGCCAAACCCATAGAACACGAGACTGTTTTTCCAGGCCTGGCCCAGGAGATCTCCTTTATGTGCTATTCCAGTTCTGCCCACTCCGGATGGTGATTATATACTCTGAAGTCTTCTGTTAAAAGATGGCGTGGCACCATCAGCTGGGATTCCAAAAATTTTGTTTAGCAAGATGCTCACCCTGGACTATTACGTGGGCGAGAAAATAACTGGTGTTGTGGTTTGAAGGAGAATAGAGGTCATAGGCTCATGGATTTGAATGCTTGGTCACTGAAGAGTGGCACTATTAGGTTTGATCTTGTTGGAGCAGGTGAGGTTTTGGTGGAGGAAGTGTGTTACTGGGAGTGGGCTTTGAGGTTTCAAAAGCATAAGTCAGGCCCAGTCTCTCTCTCTCTCTCTCTCTCTCTCTCTCTCTCTCTCTCTCTCTCTCCCAATCCAGATAAAGAACTCTTAACTCCTTCCATACCATATCTGCCTGTGAGATGCCATGCTGATAAAGGACTAACCCTCTGAAACTGTAAGACCCAATTAAATATTTTCCTTTTTAAGAGTTGCCATGGTCATCGCGTCTCTTCACAGCAATAGAACAGTGGCAAAGACAGTGAGTCAGAAGACAGGGGGTCTAATTTTTCAATTCATCTCATCACATTTCCTCCATAGGGCAAGTGATACTGTTAGAGTCCTGTGCACACATCCAGAGGTGTGTGTGTGTGTGTGTGTGTGTGTGTGTGTGTGTACATGCATGCAGGTATGTGTACATATGGTCATGCCAATAGTAGTCCACTGTGATACCAGTCTGTGCTAGATTTTCAGCTAGCAGAGTTCTGGAGATTTTTCTGAGTTAGCATGTCAAGGCTTCATGGCATTGCAGAGCCCACTGTTCTGCTGTATGGAGGGTTGCTGTGATTTGATTGCCCTCCTACAAAGGGACTGGGGTTGTTGCCAGTCTCTCTTTGTATGCTAAATAATACTGCACTGTCTATCCGTCCTGACACAGCTTGCTTGGAATCCAGATGAGCACATCTGTAGAGCATTTAGTTTATCACCTAGGGGTGATATTTCTGAGTCAAAGGCTGTAAGTATTTACCATTTTGATGGCATCCTTGAACTGCCTGTTACAGGAAGTCAGGTTATGGTCCTGTGTGATTTGGGGGACGGGGTTCTGTTTCCGTGCGTTCTCACCGCTTCTGTGTGCCGTGGAGACATGAGATCTTGCCAATTTCGTAGATGAAAACTGGTGTCTCGTTGGAATTTGAATTTGCAATTTTCATATCATGAATAAGAATGAACAACTTTTAGTGAATTTCTATTTGCACTCTTTGCCAATTTTTCTCTCTTGTTATCTTTTTCTAAAAGGTCTCTTTTTACAGTAGCTTACTAGCACTCTGACTATTATAAAAAATATAAGTTTTTTAAAAACCAGATTGTCTCTTAGTTTTGTCTTTAATTATGATGGGCTTTGGCTTGAAGAATTGTTTTCTATAATCAAAACTGATAAAATTCTTCTGTGGCTTTTGAGTTTTATAATATTTAGGATATAGCATGTTCTGTCAGAGTGTATGCACGTTCCTCCGGTGCCCTTTCCCATTACCTGGAAGGTGATTTTAACATTTAGACTTTGGATCCTTTTAATCAGTTTCAGTTATCAAATATTTGTCAACAGCCATGAGTCAGATGTGGTCCTAGGCACTGAGATACAGCAGCGAGGGAAGAGTCCATCAATGCCCCAGTCCTTCCTTCCAGACGCAGAAAGTGGATCCTGAACAACTCACCGGGTGGCTCCAGTGGGCAATGGTCTTTACCTGAAGACCAGGGGTACATGAAGGCTGGGGAACCTGTGTAATCTCCCTAGGGATCTGCCTGGCTATCCTGCCATTTAAAGAACCTCTACCCCATGTCGACAGCTCATCTTTCATCTTGGTGTCTTGACTTTGCCATCTTTTAAATTCCTGTATTTATTTTTGTTTGTTTCTAGACTTCTCTTAGTTCCACCCTGTTTATTTGAACTAGTCAAGCTTTAGGCGACCCTCGCTGTCTAATAACAGTGGCCGCCTATGCCATTTATGTTTTCTCTTTTGCAATTTTCTTTTTGTTATTTGTTATTTCTTTCCTTATGCACTTTAGACTCACGTTATCTGTTTTCTCCCAATGGCTAAGAAGCATCACTGTGAACGTGGCACCAACGCAGAAAGAACTGGCCTTTATGATACTGTGATACTTCATACTGTCAACTTGGCAGGAGACAAACAGCACCCACCTCTCTGCTTCCCAATGGCAGAGACAGTGAGATAGCTGGCCCCAGCGCCCATCGCCATGGCTTCCCATGCTCCCGTTGCCACGGCTTTTCACTCTCCCGTTGCCATGACTTCCCACTGTAGTGGACTGTGCCCTCTAACCATGAGCCGAAATGAAACTTTCCTCCCAACGGTTGCTTTTGTCAGGAGTTTTCTCACAACAACGACAGAAGTAACTAATTACAGGTGTCACATCTTCCTATCCAAGTACATGGTATACCTTTATTTTTGCATAAGTCTTCCGTGTGTCTTTTGGGAACATTTTAAGTTTTTCAACTTAATTCTCACACGCTCACAGCATTTAGACACTTTTTTTCCCTATTAACTAACAACATTGAAAAACTGAGAGAAATCTTTTGAAAATTTGGATTTTCTTTTTCTTCCTGTGAAACATTGAAAGTTCTGGCAGCACTGAGTCTATATTGTGCCAAGCAGCAAGTGATCGCCTGCTTGGCAGAGGCTTGCCATCGTGGAAAACACGGCCCCATATCCCTGCGACATCTGGGCGTGCACCTGAGCCGCCCCTCTTACTGCCTGGCCCGTACATGACTTGGGGTTGGGGATTCCAGCAGCGTGGCTGTAGGTGCAGTGTTGAGCCTACCGCGCCCACTTCCTCACCGCCTGCTCCACCTGCCTCCGGGCCCTCCGCTGACTACTCCGGGGGTTTCCCCTCCATCTCTATACTAATATTAGCTTTTGTTTGAAGGCCTGGGTTTATGTGCCCCTTGGTATTGGCCATGAAACCTGACCAGGGCACTACAAGGGGGCTTAGCCACACTTCTGGGCTCAGTGGAAAGACCTGCTGTTTGGGGGATCGCGGCTGGCCCTCCCGGGGAAGCAGGGTCTGCAGCAGGGTTGCTTTGGAGACAGTTACGGCAGGCTTGAGGTCAGCTTTCCACAACCCTTCCACCTGGAGAGCTGGGTTTACAAGGAAGAATTAATTGATGAATTAATTATTTCCACAGATACTAATTTAGGTGCAGCAGGGGCTATTCAAGGGCCAAGTATTAGGACCATGCAGTGACTAAGACAACCTGGCCAGGTCCCCAGGGAGCTGTGGTCTAGCAGGGACAGCAGCTGCGGAACAAGACAGTAATGACTTACAAAGAGGTATTGGGACCTCTGGCCGTAGAGCAGGGAGCTAGGCAGGGACTCAGTCGTTATAAATGGTGTCACCCATATCCATCACAGATGGCTGGAGGCCTGTACATGCCACCTTGAGTCTTATTGTTCTTTGGGAAAAAATGGTTCTGAATGCAAACGTCCTTCTACACCAGGATGTGGGAAGCAGCTGCCAGAGGCAAGCAGCACTCCAGTGGTAAGCAGTGGAAGGCGGCAGAAGCCAGCTGGTCAAGGCCTTGGGCTAGCTATGTCACCTATCTTTGTAATCTCGGGTGAGTTCTTTTCCTTCTCTGCTCCTCGGCTTCCTTCTATGTCTACAGAGGTTCTTTGGGTCTCACGATCCTGTAGATTTCTGCTCCATGATTTCGGTTTACTTCACTGAACACCTCACCCATGGGAGCCCATTCACACACGCATGCCTAACCCAGGCTTCTATCCTGTGACCCCCTCCACATTCCCTGCTTTCAGTGGCTTCATCAGCCACTTACTAGGCGTGTGGCACAAAGTGGCATGACTGTGTATCCCACCTCTGGAGACTCTTTGAAGAATGCTTAGGAAACCACGGAGACAGGGGTCCAGCCGGGGAAGGCGGTGGCCAATCTCTCGTTACTATAATACACTGCACCGGACAAGTGAATTAAAGAACCACAGTACCTCCCGCTGCCATCAGTCTGGGAGCATGGACCTTTGGGAGACACTATCCCTATCAAAAATAGGTTGCTACGTAATTTCCTAGGTCTGGACATGGAATGAGCGCCATCCCCCACCACCACCACAGCTAAACTCAGGCCCGAGTGGGGGTTGCTGCTCACAGCCTGCTCATTCATAAGGGCTCCCTGAGGTACGTCAGTTGCTCACACTCATGGAAGTTCTTGGGCTGGTGCCCTTTGAAACCAACCACGACACACACACTGCTGACTCTAGCAGCTGGTGTATCAGTCAGCTTGGAAGCTTGGAGATTGTGCCCCAAATTTCGCAGCAGGGCCGGGGACAGCAGAAGCTGGTTGGCCTATGTTCTATGATAAACTATCATGAAGAACCAGCTCTCCATGCCAGAGAAGGCCAGAGGGAAATAGCAAGCTTTCTCTTACTACCCCTGGTGAGGACAATGGAGTCCTCCATCCAATCTCTTCTATCCCCAAATAAAACCCCAAAGTCTGTCTTTCCTTGCATCTTTCCAAGGCCTGTCGTAATTATTTCTTCCTTTTAGAGCCAGACTCTGGTACAGTCCTGCACACCAAAGTTCTGTTTCCCTGAGGTCAAGAGTGCTCAGCAGAGGTACTTGTCACCAGGCCCGACAACCTGGGTTCTATCCCCAGGATCTAGGATCTACGCGACAGCAGGTTGTCATATGACTTCCACATGTCTGCTAAAAAAGGAGAAACAAAACAAATAAAAAAGCTTAAAAATATTCTCCATGTCTATAGCTCTGATCCCTCTTGGCCCTTTCTTCTTGCTCCCAGGTCCACAGACAGAGGTCGCCTCACCAAGCCAGCAGCAGCTTCTGGAGGTCAGGTCTGTGGGCGGCACTTCCATTTTTGTTCTCTAGGAGAGCTCAGCTCCCAAAGACTTTGCTAGCACCGCTCCTGCGCCCAAAGCTTGCTTCCTCTGACACAGTTCTCTATCGAGCCTTCTCTGATTGTCCCTCAAGTTCTCCTCCCAGGCTGACCCCTCCCCAAAACACACACCCTCATGCCACGGCAGGTGCTTTCAACTCTGATTCACACTCCTTCATGCTGTCCTTGTACATTAGGTGCCTGGTGTGAGGAAGGGGCTGCCTTCTTCTCAGCCTCCCAGGGTTAGCCCAGCGGCGCAGGATGTCCTGGGGTTGGGGGCGATGGATGATGGGCAGGCGAGCAGATGTACGGATGCGCACTTTGCACTGTGCACGGAGTTCTGCCCAAGGAAAGCGGATGGAGTGGAAAGCCAGTATCAAAGGTGACAACTCACTCACACGTGAAGCATGTGGGAGAGGAGGTGCTGTGCCCCGGGAGAGAAGGACACAAGCTCAGCAGAGCCCAGCCTGTGCTGTGACTGCGTCCTGACAGAGTCCTTTTGCTTTGGAGAATCCGAAGTGGGGTTTGTTCGTTAACTTATTTTTTTTTTGAGAAATAGATGGTTATTTATTTAGGTGTAGACTCACAAATCAGAATCCTCTGCTTGAACGGAGATCAGAAAACGAATCCCATAACTGAAACAGACAGGCCAGACACAAGCACATCAGCATATATAGTAGAAGAGGCCACGCCCCAGTGGCAGGATACAAGATCAACTCCAAAAAATCAGTTGCCTTCCTATACACTAAGGATAAGGAAACAGAGAGGGAAATCAGAGAAGCATCACCTTTCACGATAGCCACAAATAGCATAAAATATCTTGGGGTAACTCTGACCAAGGAAGTGAAAGATCTATTTGACAAGAACTTTAAGTCTTTGAAGAAAGAAATTGAAGAGGACACCAGAAAATGGAAGGATCTCCCGTGCTCTTGAATTGGGAGGATCAACATAGTAAAAATGGCAATTCTACCAAAAGCAATCTATAGATTCAATGCAATCCCCATTAAAATCCCATCAAAATTCTTCACAGATCTGGAGAAGACAATAATCAACTTTATATGGAAAAACAAAAAACCCAGGATAGCCAAAACAATCTTATACAATAAAGGATTGTCTGGAGGCATTACCATCCCTGACTTCAAACTCTATTACAGAGCTACAGTATTGAAAACAGCTTGGTATTGGCATAAAAACAGAGAAGTCAACGTTAACTTATTTTTTTATCATCATGTACACTTATGGGAAGGGGAAAAATGACCACAAAATCAGCCAATAGATGAAAGATGATTAGATGAGATTGGAACACAGTGGGAGGAGAGAAAAGATGGCCAAGAAGGAGCAAGAACACAGGAGGGAGAGAAGGAGAGGATGGATTAGAGAGAGGGAAAAACCCAGTGTTCGTGAAGCTCTGATCAAAACCTTAACTGTGGGGTGAGGTGGACAGCTCGGTGGTTAAAATACCTGCTGCAGTAGGGTGAGGACCAGAGTTTGGATCCCTGGACACCATGTAAAAGAGGGGCAGCTGTGCTAGACTCTAATCCCAACAGCCAAGAGGCAGACACAGGGCCTCCCAGAAGCAAGGTGATGAGTTCCACTGGAAGACTGGCTCAGTGAGTAAAGCAGAGAGTCGTCAAAGAAGACACCACTGGCTTTGGGGCCTCCACATGCATCTGTGTGCAATGCATCTGCTTATAGGGGTGGGCTCACATGCATTTGAAGGTATGTACTAGTATATACCACACACACACATGCATAAGCAACATGTGCATGCACACACACACACACCACAACAAAAAACAAAAACAAATAAAATACCCCCATAAACTCTAACTGTGAGGATGGTACTGCCAGCAGCCCAAAGTTGGTTGGGTGGTGCTGCCACTTGGTGACCGATGACTTCTTCCCTGCTTCTCTTCTGATTATTGTTGGGGTAACAGATACCCGCTGCATAAACTGGTTACTGTCACCTCTCGGGCCCTCCGTTGCCCCTTGGGCTCCTGTTGGCACATTTCCATATCTCTGGGACAACCCAGGCCTCGCCATGTGTTATCACTATCTCGTTGTCCGTGTGTCCCCTTTTTAGGATTGGGGTCCCTCTCTATTTCTACTGGCCACTAGTGGAGAATCACAAGCTTGCCCTCGTGGGACTTGAAGTTTTAATGCTTGCTCCACAGAGTTAATGCTTGTTCACTGGAGTTAAATGAACTGCTTTTTAGTAAGCCCAGTCCCCCACAGGCGATCAGAGATGAGCCGGAGTTCTAAGGTTCAAGGCCCAGCTCTATCAATTCCTGGCTCTGTGACTTCTATTACTTCCTTGGTAAGTGGATAAATTTTGACATAAAAATGTCAGTCTACAAGGCTGTCAGGATAATTAGATGCTCAATGTCCAAGTTAGGTTTCCTTCGCTGCAGTAAATACCGTGACCAAATGTAACTTGGAGAGGAAAGGGTTTGCTTCAGTTTCTAGGTTACAGTCTATTCTAGGGTGGTCGGGACAGGAATTCATGAGCAATATTGCTTCCTGGGTCCCCCCTCCCAGGCTCACCTTGGTTCAGCTGTTTTTCTTATACAGCCTGGGGATCGTACTACCCACAGTGGGCCAGGCCCACTAACGTTAATTAGCAATCAAGAAAATACCCCATATACCCAGTCTGATGGAGCTGAGGTTCTCTCTTCCCAGGCGTGTCAAGCTACCAACCAACATCGGCCATCAACCTCAATAAATGACTCAGTAAGAGTCATTGTTCTTCTTATTGTCATCTCTGTTCCCAGTACCTAAGCATCACACTTTTTACCCAATAGGTCTTTATGGAAACATCAGTCAAAATGTTTCTTGTCTTTGGAGTTGAATCTATTATGCTCATAAACAAAGATTCTGTAAACTCCACCGTCGGATACAAGCTGATGCACAATCGAATGAGTTGGCAAGGAATTGGGAATGCGTGTTATTGTTCCGCCGATCACACAAACAAACAAGACTGGTAATTCGAGAACTGAAATGTATCCCAAGAATAGTTGCGGCTGCAGATGGCTGACTGGGGATTTTCCAAGTGAGGTGCGTAATTGAGCGGCTGGGTCGTGCACTTGGATGGCTGCTGTGCCCCATTCCCCACACAGTGCGTGTCTCTGGGCTGTCAGGGAGTGAGTAGACTGGTCAGGGCAGGAGTGGTTAGCAAGCAGGGCTCAGGGCTTCCTTGGTGGAAGAAAGACCCAGACAACGAGTTCCCTTCAGGATGCAGGTGTGCACCAAAATGGGAGAAAAATTAGCATCTCTGCATTCAATACCGTGCTACAACCTGATTGACACCAGAAAGGAGCTCACATGGTCTCCTCCTTCAGGAAGGAGGATTGGGACATTTTCCCTCCAGTTTCTCCACAATGGATGCTTCCTTCCCTTGATCTTAAAAAAAAAAATGTGTGTGTATGTGCACGTGTGTGCGTGCGTGTGTGTGTGTGAACATTAGAATGTAGGCACACAGCCATATACCTCGGCTTGTGCATAAAGGTAGACGACAGCTTTCAGGAGAGGGTTCTGACCTTTAATGTGGGTCCCTGAGGATCAAACTCAGGTGACCTGCTGAGCCATCTCCCTTGCCCATCTCTGGGTCTTCATGCCATTCTGTTTGTGTCTCCTAGCAGATTCTCCAAAGCTTCTCTGTGTAAATTCCAGAGGAAATTCCAAATCCCTACCTCACCTCTGTCTGCACACTGGCTATGTATGGGCAGGAATCCTCCAGCTCCTTTCCTAGGCCCCTCAGCATCCACAAAGAGAGATCCCTGTTCCAGTCACAGCCTGATTGATCTCTGCGTGGCTATCAGAGTCTTAAGGAGGTGAGGCTCCTATACTGGCTGACTGTTGGCTCTGTGAGCCTGTCTCTTGGGCAAGACTCCTAGAGAGAGACAGGAGTACTGTAGGGGAGACCATGTTGTGAACCCCTGGATCCTCTGCCAGACCCCTGGAGTCTCCTGACCCTTTCAGTTTGAAATGCTATTCTGGTCTCTGTTGTGCCTCTGATCCTGTCTGCCTCTGGCTGCTATCTCTGGCTGTGAGACTATAAGGACCCTGGGACCCTGGGGCTTCAACTCTGCCCAACGTTGGTCTTGTTCTCTCTGCAGCTGGACAAGTTTTGTGTGGTCTTAACTCTCTCCCGTGACTTGTCCAGACTTCAGTGAGAACCCCTAAGTTTGAGGTCAATAGAGCAGGGCACTTCCTGGACTGTGGGTGCTTGCAGAGGCCACAAGGGCGAGCAAGAGGGGTCAGCACCGCCTTGGGTGGGCTCCAGGAAGCATTTGCTAGTGGTTCAAGCTGTCTCTTTATGTTTTCACTCTACACACACACACACACACACACACACACACACACACACACACACACAGAGAGAGAGAGAGAGAGAATACCATCCCATCTTCTTTTCTACCTTAAATAAAAACAGGAACGTGATAATCCGGAACTATTTCCCGATAATTGTAACAGGGCGTGCATGGCCCACCACTACTCCTGTTAATCATTTCTCTGTTTCTCTGAGGTCTGAGTTGGAAGTGGGGTGGGGGGAGCAATCCTAACTAGTAGATCCCAGCCTTTGCAGCCCAAGAGGTATCTGTTTACTCAGAGAAGAGTTTTAAGATGGTCACATGACTGAAGTCTGCTTTTGTCTGAACAGTCTGCTGAGCAAAGACCAGTCTTTCGTCTTTGACTTCAGAGTCTCCCGGTAGAAGTGGTTCCTGTAGGATAACAGTGTAGTGTGGCCACAGGATGCTTCACCCAACACCCTGTACCTGTACCTCTCGCTGGAGCAGGGACTCTGGGGACCAGCTACAGGAAGTGCCTATGCGGTATTGTGCACAAAAGTATGCATGTCCCTGACTGCTTTGGATTCACACTTGCAGACACACTTTCTGCCTTGAGGTCCTGCGTCAGCGCCAGGGGTCCTGTTTGCTTGTTTTATATTTATTTATTTATAATTTATTCATGTGCATTTGTGTTTTGCCTACATGTATGTCTATGTGAGGGTGTCAGATTCCCCTGGAACTGGAGCTACAGACAGTTGTGAGCTGCCATTTGGGTGCAGGGAATTGAACCCCTGTCTTCTGGAAGAGTGGTCAGTACTCTTAACCACTGAGCCATCTCTATAGCTCCCCCATCCCCAGTATTTCTGTTTTAATTAATTTATTATATATATGTAAATTATACATAAAACATATATGTATATGTTTGCATGTCTGTATGAGTGTATGTGTGCCATGTAGCTTCATGTGCCCACAAGTACAACCTAGAAGTGGGTTTTGGATTCCCTAGAACTGGAGTTATAAGGTAGTTGTGAGCCATCTGGTATGGGTATTGAACCCGGGTCCTCTGCAACAGCAATATTACATTCTTAACCATTGGGCTACCTCTCCAACCAGTTTGCTAGTCTGGAGCCAGAGAGATGCCTAATACTTGGGGAGCCAAACCCATCAGCACCCTAGCAAAAGACAACTGCAAATCCAATTGTACCAATCGTCTATTAAATGCCTCTAAAATGTGCTATTATGTGATGCAGTCAACTGCATCTCTGCTCGACTCCTCCATGCTTACATATAAAATATACTTAATGTGGCATATGAGTAAACTGATAAGGCTTCATGTGATCAGGCTGAGGTCATCAGGAGAATAGTGCTGGAGACCTGTGGGGCAGCACAGAGGAGGAGGACCCAGATAGAGGTGCAGCAGGTGCCCAGTCAGATGGGCAGGGCACAGTGCCCCTACCCCAGTCCTGGTTTTGCATGGCCTGGCAGGAAAGGAATGCATGCTTGGGACGATGGGGGGGGGGTGGAGGGCCCAAGTGGCAGGAGATCCAGCTGCTTTTGTGGCATGGGATGCTGTGGACAGGCCCAGCAGAGCCCTGTGCTGAGGACTTCTTATAGCTGCAGAACTCATGGGGGGATCTTGCATCTTCCACATTTCATTGCCCCCTGGACGCCCCTCCTGGCCACCTCTGGATGCCACCGAAGAAAACTGTGCAACCCACAATTCACTGAGGTTTGTTTTCCCCTCCAACTCCAGATGGCCTATCTGGGGACGGCTGAGGCCCCTGGGTGCGGGCCGTTGCGGTTTTTTGATGAGCTGAGCACATATGGATATCCGAACATCTGGAGCGGCCATGTGCTGCTTGGGGAAGGCCAGCCCTGGTGAGCCAAGCTAGGGGCCCCGGGGTGCCGGGAGGCAGCAGAGCCCAGCCAGTGAGCTCGGATAAATTATTCATGAACGAGTTATTTGTGGTGCAAGGGGTCCATCAGCTACTTTGATTAAAAGTCCAACGAGTAATGAATATGCAAACGCCAGCGACTGCTCCGAGCAACAGATTTGTCAAATTGTCGGTACTTCACCGAGATAAAGGAAAACCTCCCGGGGTCCCGAAATTGAAAAACCGCACCGTCAAATCTCAGCATTATCTTCATTATCAGATCTCCTTGGCCATGCAAATATCCCCGTGTGAAGCTGGAGCAGGGTGCTGACAAAAACTGGGAGAGAGTTATATGTATTTGTCTCTAAAACAGGGGTTAGAAGGGGGGGGGGGGGGCTGGCTAAGTGAGAAACAGCTTAGCATGAAGCAGAAGAGATTTTAATTCACATGGTGACTCCGCAGCCATTTAATTATTTTAATTAGGCTTAATTAGTGGTAAATTTACAATGATATGCTTGATACCTGGCATTAAATCTTTCATGCATAAATGTTTTGTTAAAATGAGAAAAAAGGCAAGTGGCATTTCGCCAGCAATTACTGCCGAATGTTCTAATGAAGGATTAGGCTCTGTGGTGATTCATGAAGACAGGCGGGCACCAGACTTGTTTGCGAGGCACCCTCACCCCATAACTCATGCGTGCCTGCTGCACCCCGAGGCAGCCTTGTCGTTTCAGTTAGCACCTGTTTTGAGTGAGGGTTGGGGAGGCGGTGGTGGTGGTGGTAGTGGTGGTGGTGGTGGGGTTTTTGGCTTAAAGCCTTGAGGGTCTCAGTGGAAAGGCTGGAGGGGTTCCAAGCTGCTGTGTGTGTGTGTGTGTGTGTGTGTATGTGTGTGTGTGTGTGTTTGTGTGTGTGTTCCCCAGGGAGTCAGCTGTCACACAGCAGGGTGGCTGTGAGCTAGGTAATGTCAGTACCTGAGACTCTCTCTGTACCTTTCCAGCTGGTCTGGGCCTACAGAGCAGACACACAGGTAAAGACAGTGGGAAGGGCGGAAAGGTGCCTAATGTCTTGCTCAGCAAAGCTGGGGTGCAGCCTAGACCCTCAAGGAGTAAAGTCAGGGCCTGCTTCACTCTGAGAAGCATCAAGTCACCCATCTGTGACCCCTTGTTCTTTCCTAAGACCCAGTGACGGTCCTGTTTCTGCAAACCAGGGAAGGAGGCCTGTTCCCTGCTCCCAGCTCTCAGCCATTAGCTTCAGCTTCCCCTTACTCCCCTCATAAGAAACACAACTTCCGTATGGACCAGAATAATGGTGCCAGAGCGAGCCAGAGTGAGCCAGGTGGACAGAGGAGAGGGCCCGAGGACATGAGCGGAGAGTGAAGGACTCAGCAAGCCCTGATGCTATTCCCCCAATAAAAGGCACACTGCCCGCTTGCTGATGCACTCTCGGCCATTAGTCACAAGTCCCAAGCGTCATCCCAGGGCCACCTTATGGGTCTCTCTACATCTCGGAACTTGTACTGGCTCCTCCTGCTGCTGTTCTAATCCAAGGAATGAGCCAGAAGTCATGCTCCATGGGTCAGTGGCTCTGCCTGCCAGCTCTGCCTCCCGCCCCCGCGCTCAGGCCAGCACTTGACCTGCAGTTACCTCCTCCCCGGTCTCCTCCACACTTGCTCCCCTCTCATTAGCTCAGACTCCTCCAAGTTCATGGCTAATGCCTTTGCCCCTGACTTAGCAGCCTCGCTGGAGAGGCCTGGTCTTGTGCTCCTTAAGTCCACTTCGCACTTATAGTCTACAGGGTTACACCTCTTGATTTTGGCCTCTTCGTGGCTTCTCGGAATTTTCTGCCCCAGTTTTCTTTGCCTTAACAAGAGGTGTGACTGTTAGAACCCTGTTTTAAAAAATTATTGCTTAAAACATTTTCCTCCTTTTAAACAAGTATCCGTACTGTCGTGCGGATACTCCCCTCTCCATTGCAGTCACCGCCTGCATCCACGAGCATAGTCCTCTTGTGATGGCAGACACTGGCCTGGTGCTGTCTCCCACTTCACATCTATCACAGCGCCTGGCACACAACGCCCGCAAGAACGTTTTGTTGAAGTAATGAATGATTAAATCACACACAGTAGGTACAATTATTTCTCCACAGGAAAACATATTCAGGTGTTGTAGAAACTTTCCTATAGCTATAACTAAATACTTGCTGCTGGTTAATAGATAAAGAAAAGAGGTTTATTTAGCTTGCAGGTCTGAGAGAATGGCTCTGGCTCTGGAGAGAGCCCCATGGCTGTGTCACATTATGCTAAAAAAAAAAATCACATCTGAGAGATGCATGTGACAGGGCGAGATTATACGGCAGGACAAGAAGCTAGAGAATAGGGAGGGCTCTTCCTGATTGCTCTCTGTTGATGTGGGATGCCCCTCTGTATGCTGTGAATATGTTTTATTAGCACTGGTTAGTAAAGAAACTGCTTTGGCTTATAGCAGTGCAGAATATAGCTAGGCGGGAAATCCAAACAGAGATGCAGGGAAAAAGAAGGCAGAGTTGGGGAGACACCAGCAGCCACCTGAGGAACAAGATGCCAGAGTTTTACCAGTAAACCACAGGGCATGCGGCGATACACAAACTATTAGATACACAGATTATTAATTTATATGTAGAGCTAGCCAGTAAGAAGCCTGAGCCGTCGGTCAGACATTTATAATTAATATAAGCCTCTGGGTGTTTTTTCAGGAACTGGCGGGCAGGAGAGAAATGTCTGGTTATACTCTGTCTTGCTCTGGCTCTTTCAGACTCCCTGTAGTCTGTGAGAATAACATTAAACCAGGTTGAAGGCGCTGTCTCCAGTGATGTAATCACCTTCCATTAGGTTCTGCTTCTAAAACCACCCCACTGAAAACCAAGTTATCTGCATATGAAACTTGGGGGGATTCACATTCAAAACACAGCAGAATCTTAGAGATTTCATCTTTAAGAATCTCCACTGCTATAGCACTCAGACTCAGGAAAATACACACATGCATGCATGTACATACACACATAGTTGGGAAAGCTTATATATACTTGTAAATGATTCTAATATCCCAATAGAGCAACCATTAATGCCCATAATAACACCCTTTATTAATCTGGTGCCTTTGGTAGGATTCAGAACCAAAGCCATAAGGTCCTAGATTTTTCATAAGATTTTTTATTGATTTTTACAAAATATTTTATCGATTCAATCTCATTCCTCATTAGATTAGTCTCGTCATCTTTTTCTACTTCTTCATAGTTGGGTTAGGTAGGTTTATATCTTCAGGCATTTACACATCCCCCTGAAGTTATCTATTTCCTGATGTGTGTTTATTCACGGCTGTCCCCCACCTCCCCTCCAGTCATAATAACCTCTCTTATAATGAAAGGCAGTCTACTCCTTTTTGGTCTTAGTCTGGATAACAGCTAACAGCTTGTCCGTTTGGTCTGGGAGATGGTTCAGTCAGTGAAGTGCTTGCTCCACAAGCAAGGGGACCCAAGTTCAATTCCCAGCAGCAGGATGAAAGCCTGGGACTGGTGGTGGGCGTGGCCTACATGAATCAGTGAGACAGAGACCTTGTCTCAGAAAACAAGGTGGAGAGAGATTGGGAAAGACAACTGACACTGACCTCTGGTCTCCATGTCCAAGCGGGGTCCCCACACTCACCCGAATTTCTCATTTTGTTGATGCTTTCTGTTATTCCCCTGGTTTTTAGTTTACAAATCTCTGCTTCAGGAGTTAGTGTTTCCTATGCTAACTTTGGCTCAGTTTATTCTTCTTATTCACTGGGGTGGCAAACTTGGGTTGTTTGCAATCCCTTTTTGCAGGGTTTCCTTTTCCCGGCCTCCCTCTTAGAACTGCTTTTGTTGCGCCCACAATTCTGTTACTTTGTGTTCTCCTTACTCTGTTACTTTGTGTTCTCTTTGTCTCAACATTTTTTTTTTCTACTTGGTTTCCTTTTTGACTCCTTGGTTGTCACCGAGTGTTGCTTAATTTCCACACATTTTCAAGTTTTCTGGTTTCTTCCTGTTGCTGACTTCCCATTTCATGCTTGTTCCGGGTGTGTAGTTTCACCGCAGCCAGACAATGCATTCGATATGACTCCGACCTTCTGAAGTCGGCCGAGCCTTGCTTTCTGACTGAACATGTTTATCCTGGAGAACACTTCACGCCTGTGCCCTTGAGAAGAGAGCAGATTCTGCTTTTGATGGATGGAATACTGCGTTTAGTTCACCTGGTGTCTAACTTTGTTCAAGTCTGCTGATTTTCTTTCTAGATGATCTGGCCATTTTTTTTTGAAGGGGAGGTTTGTGCGTATGTGTCCACGTGTCTAGTAGTGTAACTCTATTGGCAGATGCTTGCCTAACAAGAACAGTGTCCCAGGTTCAATCCCCAGCAATGCAAGTACCAGGTGAGAAGTAAGAGGACCAGAAGATCATCTTCAGTTACATCATGAGTTCAAGGTCAGCCTGAGCTTCATGAGACCCTGTCACAGAAAAATAAAGTAAAAATTCATTTACTGAGACCTAAACTCCAATGTGTCACAAGTGATAGCTTTAGGAACAGATGAAGTTGCACTAGGATGGGAATGAATGACTGTATAAAAGGTCTGCAGGGGGCTGGATAGGCCCCCTTTTGTCTTTTACGACTTTGTTTGAAAGGGCTTGAACCTCTGAGCCTCTCACACAATACTGCCTTGGTACTCTGTTTGTAACCTGAGGCTGTGCAACTGTATGACAAGACCATTGGGACATTGTGTGGCGCCAAGGAGTCTTGAATAAATGTGCAAACAGCTGGTGACATCCCGAGTGACTGTGTATTGATGACACAGGGTACAATCATGTCAAGGATCCTGGTGTGGGATATCTATGCATCATATGACGCTGTATTGCTGTGATGAGTTTAATAAACAGTGAAACGGCCAATAGCTAGGCAAGAGTCCCAGTAGGTGGGACTTCCAGGAAGAAAAAGGAAGTGGGAGGAGGAATTGAAGCTCACAGGAGACACAGAGAGGAAACAAGAAGTGCAAGATGTAAGAGAGGTAATGCCATGTGATAGAACACAGATTAATAAAAGCAGGTTAATTTAAGTTATAAAAGCTAGCGGGACAAGAATAAGTTAAGGTCAAGCTTTCATAATTAATAAGTCTCCATGTTGTTATTTGTGAGCTGGAGGCCCAAAGAAAAATCCAACCACAAGCTCAGGGTCTGGAATATCCCCCTCAAAGCAACAAACTAGGTAGTATGTCTTGTATCTGTCATTGCCAAGGAAGAAACACAATGCTTGCAGACTTCTTGTGGGTTCTGGAGTCAGTATATTATATACTCAGGAGCGTGACTTTGATCCACCTACCATTACAATCTGGAAGGCTGCTTCCTTTAAATGGAGTGCGGTGTGGGAAAGGAGTCTGCAGTCCTGCTGTTTGAACCACATCTCCAAGAAGCTATGTGGAATTTATGGAAAACACCAATAAGAGATCAAAAGTGAATACACAGGATTTAGGAGTAACAAAACTCCTTGCATAGTTTTTGTCCCTCAGAGAGACAGAACATCAGGTGACCACTTGTGAACATAGTTGCCTCTTAGGAACTGAGTTTTAACTAGATACGGTGACACACAGAATCTTTGTGAAGTCGAGCCCAGCCTGGTCTACAGAGCGGGTTCCAGGATATACAGGTCTGTTAGACAGAGAAACAAGCAAACAAACAAACAAACAAAACAAAACAAAACAAAAGGAAGTAGGCAAAGAGGATTTGGAGCCCTCAGAGAGACAGAAGATCAAGCGACCGTTTGTGACCAGAACTGCCTCTTAGGGACTGAGTTTTAACTGGACATGGCGGCATGTCCATGCCACGTCCATCATAAGAGGGGAATGAGGTCCAGCAGGAGAAAGGACAAAGAAGCGACATGACAGGAGGCTCAGACTCCATTTCTCTCCCTGATTGCCCTGGCCTGTCATGGATCCCCACCTGTCCTTGCCTCTATAGCCAGTGTTTAGGATCAGCTGAGGGAGAAGAGGAAAGCTCACTTTGGTTCAAAGGTGGATTAACTTGGGATATAGCCACAGCCGACAAGAGTTTGCTATCGTGCCTGACTGAGATCCAGCTATGGGGAGATCCCCCAGTGGACAGAGCTGTAGGCTGTGCAGTCGGTCATTATTTTATGGAGAGAGAAAAGTGACCCGTGACAAAAATATGTACAGACTCACTCAAGGGCAGTGGCCATAGGTGGAATGGATGGTTCTGAGATCCACCAGGGGCAGGGCCAGCAAGGCCCCACCTGTCACCACGTCTAGTGATGGGTCCCTGAAATTTTAGGCCTAAGTCTAGCACAGAGGAAACATGCTTCTACCAGGGATACCATGAGAATTCTATTAGTTCTAAGACTGTGACTTGGTCACTCTGTGATCCTTGAGTCAAGAACCCAGCACATAAAGTAAGCTGGAAGTTACCCTCCTGGCCAAAAGGCTTGTCAGTGTCTGTCAGAATGTGGTAGGCTGTCCTAGAAACTGGAATTGGGGAAAGGGGTACCTGTGATCAGCTCATACACATGTGTATTTTTGAGTTTTAATAAGTAATTGATGAGTTGCAGGATCCATAGTTCAAGAAGGGCAGGATGACATGGGTTCAAGTCCCCTGGGATGAGACTCTGGGACCCCCTACCATGTTACTTACAAGGCCTTGCAAAAACTCTCCTCTAAAATGAGGAGTAGAAAACACTGCTGAGGGCTGTCACTTCGGCTCCGTATTGGCTTTGGCTTCAGGGCTGAGGAGCCACATTTTGCTAACTTGTGCTTGGGAAAAGAGACCATTCAGAACCCCAAACGACTCCATAAAAGGATGCTCACCAGAGTCATAGTGTGTGTGCTGGGGTGATGGTTGTGGAGTGTTGTCCACGTTTTCCTTACAGGAGAGGAGTTCTGATTCCTCTAGCTTCCTGGGGGATTGGTGACTCCTGGCTTACGTTCTCACTCAGCTTCACTCTTAGTGAAGGAGAAACCTCTTGCTAACGTCACTCTGAGGCAGACAATCCAAAAACAAACAAACAAAAACCAAAAAAGTCATTATACTGGGCTACATAAGGCTTTTCAAGCACATGCACAATGCACTCTGAACTCTCCCCCCACACCACGCTATACCCCCCTTGGTGCCCCTGTCCCGTTAGTTCTCGTTACTACCCTAGATGATTTTGTTCCTACTTTCATTGGTCTGTACATATATAGTTTTCAAAGATTAATTTATTTTCATTTTATTTACATTAGTGTTCTGCCTGCATGTGTGTCTGTGAGGGTGTCAGATTTCGAGTTACAGACAGTGGTGAGCCGCCATGTGGGTGCTGGGAACTGAACCAGGGTCCTCTGGAAGAGCAGTCAGTGTCCTTAACTGCTGAGCCATCTCTCCAGCCTCATGTACGTACATAATGTTGTGTATCTGTTTATACTCCAGGACTCACAACTGAGAGAAAGCATGCAATATTTGTCTTTCTGAATCTGGCTTAATTTGCCTAATTATCTCCAGCCGCATCTCGGAAATAAAAATTGTCATCGAATGGAATTGTGATGTGCAGAGTAGGGGAAAGGGCATAAGTATAAGCATGAGAAGGAGGGAGAGAAGGAGAAAACAGTTGTTTGATTGACTGACTGATTATGAATATAAAGAGTTCACATCTTTCCTTTCCATAGAAGGAAGCTGGGGAGATGGCTCAGCAGGTAACGTGTGACGACCTGAGTTAGGATCCCTTCGTATATGTCAGGTGGGCATGGCAGCCTTCCTGTGATCCCAGCACTCAGAAAACCAAGATAGGAGACCCCTGGAGTAAGCTGCTGGCTAGACTAGCTGAACTGGCCACGTCAAGGCCCAGCAAGGGACCCTGTGTCAGATATATGAAGTGAAGAACAGTCATAGTCACAGGCACACACACATACATATACACACAAGAAGAAAACAAGGGGTTTAGATCAAGATGCAAAAGTATAACAATTTTATTTAGAAACATGACATTAAACATAAGTAGAAATAGCTAAAATTCAGAAAAGGATGGCTCAAAATTTTGAAAAAATCAAGACTTGAGGAGGGCAGAGAGGCAGCAAAACTTGGTACTAAAAAATTCTTAAAATCTTGCAAAATAATTTGACAGCTGAAATTATAACACTCAATGAGCTCACTAAAAATGCAAATTAAAATTTAAAATTTAATTACAATGGGATTTGAAATCTGAAAACCCTGGGCTAAAGGCTTAACTTCTCCATCTAGTTCCACAGTCACCTTAGGGAGGTGCCTCAGTTTTCCCACCTATCAGCTGCTCTGTCGGGATGTTCAGATCTTTATGAGCAAGGCTGGCTTCCACCTGGAAGGCCTAGACACACCACAAGACCACAACCAGAAATGGCCTGCCCCTTGCTGGGCCTGGCCAGCTGAAAGAGACTGTGGGTTAGGCGCCTTCCACAGCTGTGCTCAAAATGGCACACCCCTCTGGGTTGTGAAAGCTTTGCACGTCTCCTTCTGAGACAGATCGTCTCGTCAGAAATACCAGCGTATCTGGATGAGCTGCTAAAGCAGCTAAATTTGCTGCCCTCCCAAAATAGTTCTGGGACATCTCTAGGGCAGGCCCAGCCCCAAACACATTCATGAAGGCAGCCAAGACGGAATCCAGCACTCCCACAGCCTCCGGGCCTGCTGCTCTGTGCGCACCAACTACCATCCCAGGCACCCAGACCCTCATCCCCAGTCCTCCACTGGCTCTCCCTTGAGGAGGGACTTAAAGCCTCACCACACCCCAAGGATGCATCATTGGCCAGCAGTGGCTTCTATCTAACTAACTGCCCATCTCCTAGGAAGATGCACATCTGAAAGTGCAATCAAGTATTAAGTTAAAGAAGAGAAATTCTAGTGGTGAACCGATGTAGCAACTAGACATTAAGAAAGAATATTTTAGGATTTGATGACACCCAAGTTCTTCTAAAATTATCTCACGCACATGAATACAGTTGGAACGTCTATTTCCACACAGAGGCAGCCATCTGACAGGCCTTGTTCTGAGGCTCAGATAGCGTCCATGGTTAGGAGCCTTAGTCCTCTGCAGAATCTACACAGACTGCCCTCTTGGTACAAGAGATCCCTTCCCAGAATTCCTTGAAGATGCACTCTCTTCGGCCCCAGAACAACAGCTAGCCCCTCAGTACTGATTGATGGGTGGTCTTGTTAGAAAAATATTCCTCTAGCCTGTTTGAATCTCGTCTTTCCCCCATTTCATTCACTGGTCCTCTTTCTGTAAAACCAGAGAAAATGTAAGTAGAATCTCTCTCCCAGTGGTAGCCCTGGGTGACAGGAAGGCATTGCTTCCTTCGTTGTTTTCCAGTGTCTTCTACCGAGTGCTCATCCCAGTACGAGGCTCCTGGGAGCACGATGGTCAAATGGTTCGATGGTTAGATGGTCAAACAGGTCTGGGACTGCTGAGCTGGCTGAAGTCACACAGATGTCCTTGCTGAAGGTCATTTGAGGCAAGTCTCACTCTCAGAATGGAATCTAGAGCTGGCTGCTACTCAGAGAATGTGACCTTAGAATGTTCTCTTGTTGAGGGTCTTGTGGTATTGACATTGGCAGACCCTCCCCCCCCCCCCCCCCATACAGCCAGCTCTGGAGTGGGCAAGTCTGGTGTTCAGAGGCCAGCATTCAGGGACTCACAGCAGCCAAACAGCCATGTTCCCTTGAGCTCTGCATCCAGGGACATCATGTGGATTCCTTGAAACCGGCTGCACTGTGTTCCTACAGCAGAAACGGGCTGTTAGTCACTTTTTCTGTCTCTGTGACAAACCAACCAGGAAAAACAACACAGAAGAAAGATTCATTGGGTCCCTCCTGGGAGGTGTGGGGGTTGAAGGTGGGACAGAGCAGATCACATCATGGTGGCTCGGAAGCAGAGAGGCGTATGCTTGTGTTAGCGGGCTTTCTCCCTTGTCCCCTTTGTTCTCTTCAGGTCCCCAGCCTGTGGGATGTTTCTACTCAACTCAAGGTGGGTCTTCATCCCTTCATTCATCCTTCCCGGAAATGCCCTTGAAGATACTTAGGTGGCCTTATATGACTCCCCTAGGCACTTCTCAAGTTGACAATGAAGCTGCTCCATCTCATTGGCAGTCAGAGCTTTGTGCTCCCAGAGAGCTGCTGCTATAATATAAGCTTGATGTTGAGCCAATGACACGTCACTAGAGCCACCAGACGGCAGGCCTGGCCCCGTCCCTCCTGATTTTCACCAGAGCCACCATGCAACAGGCCTGGCCCCTCCCTCCTCAACATCACTTGGGCCACCATGCAATAAACCTGTCCCGTCCCTGCTGATTGTCACTAGAGCCACCAGACAGCAGACCTGGCCCGTTCTTCCTCGATATCACTTGAACCACCAGACAACAGACCTGGCCTGTCCCTCCTCATTGTTATCTGAATTAATGAAAACAGGCCTTCCTTAAGACAGGATATGGATTCATCTCCAAATGCTCTTCAATGTTGTGGGTTACAATCTCCAAGTCACTTACTACCCCAGTGGCTGTTGAAGCCCAAATACCCTCCATGAGGTCAGTGTTCCTTTCAAACAGAAGTCTCTGTTTCTCAAAGGGGACACAACCGCCAGAGGTGGCCTGGACAGTGCAGAACACTCACGTAGGGACCAAAAGCATGTAGATGGCTCTGACTCTGGGACAAGGCTGGCCTTCCTAAGGTCCTCACAATGATCTCGCCGTTGGTGTGGTCACTCCTGCTTATCACACACCAGGCATCACGGATTCTTTGACGCAATATGAATCCTACCTATGATGAAGCCTTGGGAGAAATCAGTTTCCTTTTCTATAATATGGTAAATAACATCACTTAGCTATATGGTCATTATCAGAATTAAATGAAAAAGCATGTGTCAAAAACCCAAGCTACTGTCTGACTCACAAGTGCTCAGCACTGGCAGCCGCCATAAGCATGTAGTTAGAATCATGACAACATTCCCGTCTCTTGTTGTGGATGTCACTGACGCCCTATCCACAGCCTCTTTGCCAGCTCTCCTGATCCCCAGCCGCCGTGCATGGGAGATGCTGATGGCGCACAACTGCTGCTCCGATTCCTCTCCTGTGCTGTGATGGAACATCCCCTGCGCAAACGCTTTAACTGGCTCACTCTTCCAGATCACAGTCCATGCTGAAAGGAAGTCAAGGCAGCAGCCTGGAAGCAGGATCCGTGGAGGAACCCTGCTTGTTGGCTTGTTCTCTGGATTAGTCACTGATTCTTTCTTAGCTAGCTTTTTCATATAGCCCATGATTACCCGACCAAAGGAATGGTGATGCCCATAGTGGGCTGGGTCCTCCTACAGTAATTAATGATCAAGACACTTCCTCTCAGACATCCCATAGGCCAACTTGATTTAGGCAATTCCTCCACTGAGGCTTCTCCTCTCAGAGAAATCCAGGCTATGGCAAGTGGACAATTAAGAATAACCAGGATAACTATCATCAGGAATATTCCCTGCAGCAGACAGAGGCTGCTTTCCGGGAGATGCCTGAAATGTGTTTCACCTGCCCCACCATCCCTCGGGATCAGCCATTAGCCAGTGACTAACAGGATACAGAAGCTTTGTTTCATACGGGATGTCTCTGTGGTGCTGTTTGGGTTTAGAACTCAGCCCGGAATCAGGATGATGCTAGGTGCCACTGAAACCACTTTGGTTAGCCTCATCTCCCACAGTCCTTCACTTTCTTACCATTTTCTCTATGAGCACCCCTCAATCAAATGCTTCTAAGAACTCTGACCTCGAATTAACTGTAGTCTTAAGTAGAGACTTATCATGGAGCCGAGAAGCAGGCAAGCATATTGGTCAGTCCTGCTCTGGGTCTCACCCTCACTTTGTCCTAATGGAGGAGTGTGGAAAGAAGGGCCCAGCAAAGAACATTTAGCAAGAGCAGAGGCAGGAAGAGAGGAGATTGGACAGAAGGACTGATAGGAAAATGGCTCAAAGGGCAAGGCCAAGATGTTCAGCTTTGTTGGAGAATGCCCAAGTCTTGAGTAAGGACCCAGTCTCTCCACACTAAGACAGCCTCGGTAGCAGCTGTGGGAGCAGGTGAGATGTCACATCCTGCCCTGTAGGGCAAGGAGCCAATGGTCACCTTTCACATACGATCCAGCAGTTGTGACTTAAGCCTGCTGTTTCAGCTTGTCAAGCATCTACTTCCTTCTTTTCAGAAGTGATAGCCCTGCAGTTGGGATGGACCTTATGCTGATGTATCCCTCGAAGGGTGGCCAAGTCCATCTGATGGGTCACAGAAAGCTGTGTGGCCCAAATCAGGCTTATGGTAATTCTCTTGTTTCAGGGACTTTCTGCTGTCTTTCTTCTATCCTGTGAATTTCCCTCTGTGAAAGCCTGGAATTGCTTGGGGTGATGTATGTCATCACGTAGAGAAAGCTGCCCAAGGGATGAGGCCAACACAGATGAAATCTGAGACTTTTGAGTCTGGCAGCATGACCCTGAATGCATTCTCTTAGAAAATGGTGTAAAAATACATAGGAATGGGGTTGGGGAGATGGTTCAGTGGGTAAAGTGCCCGTGGTGCGAGCGTGAGAACCTGAGTTTGATTCCAGGCAAAGCTGAGTGCACTGGTAATCCCAGCCCTGGGAAGGTAGAGATAGGCAGATCCCTGAGTCTAGCTGACCTGGTACTAGCCTATTTGCTGAGTTCCAAGTCAGTGAAAGACATGTCTCAAAAGCTAAATGCTTGGCGTCCTGAAGAATGACGCTAAAGTGGCATGCACACTGTGCCGTACGCACCTTCCAATCCACACACATGCATTGTGTCCTTGTATGACTTGGATCCTGGGAACCTGACTCGGGCTATAGAGGGAATGAAGAAAGGACAGACTCACAGACACAGAAAAGCTGGGCCCTCAGATGGACAAGCTGTGGCACCCAGGAAGCTCAGTGTGTTCACTACATAGAGTTGAACAGGAAGGCAGGGTTATTGCACACAGCTGATTAAGGAGGCAAGGGTTATGACATCCAGATAAACAAGGAGGTAGAGTTATTACAAACATCTGATCAAAGAGACAGGTTTAGCTAATCTCTGTCGGAGCCGTCTCCAGGCAGTAAACATTTGGACAAGGGAGCTACGGTAGACATTCTGCACACACTTGTTGACAGAGGTGTCTGTCCCTCCCAGTCCCGTAGCTGTTCAGTCCCAAAGAAACACACAGAGGTCTATATTAATCATAAACTGGTTGGATTATTAGCTCAGGCTTCTTATTAACTCTTACATCCTAATAATTCCTGTCTGTGTCAGCCACGTGGCTTGGTACCTTTTACAGCAAGGCATTCTCATCTTGCTTCCTCTGAGTCTGGATGATGACTGCAGACTCAGCCTTTATTCTTCCCAGAATTCTCCTGTTCTGGTTGCCCTGCCTCTACTTCCTTCTTGGTCACTCTGCCTATACTTCCTGCCTGGCTATTGGCCAATCAGCATTTTATTAAAGCAATACAAGTGACAAAGTACAAGACCATTGTCCCACAGCACACACCAGAGGTCTTGCCATCCCTCTGAGCCTCACCAGGGGATGTCTGCTACTTTTGTGGGTCTGAGGCATTGTGGTCCTTGGGACTATGCTCATGTCAACAACACACATTCAGGACTTCACTCACTCTCTACACACATGAGCACACATGAATTGTGTCATGAGCAGTGTATAGTGAAGAGAACAAAATGCAGAGCATTCAGCTTGTAATTTCAGGTTACAGCCCCCCTAGGATAATGGCAGCAGCCTCATCTCTGAACTTAGAGTTGTATTTCCACCTGGGAACAAGAGAGGAGGCTTTGAACCTAGGTTGGGATTGTAGTAAGAGCCACACAAGCAGGTGGGATCCCTTGAGTGCCAAGCACTCGGGGGTGGGGGGCACACTAGAAAGCCGTGGTACATGGAGACATCAAGAAAGCTGCCCACCTCAACCCTAGTTCTGGTGCTGGGGTGGGGGCAGTATCTCTGCTGACACTTTACAGTTCAAGTCTGTCTTATGAAGGATCGGGATGTGTTATGATAGTCGCTGCTGCCATGGTCTGAGGCACCTTAAAGATGCATGCATTAACATAAAGAGATACTAAGATGGATAAGAATCGGGCAGAAGCAAACACAGTTTGCCAACACCTGGAGTGCTCCCCACATGTAAAACTCTGGCATCAAAAGCAGCCACAGAATCTTGTATAACAAAATACACAACCAGTCTACTTGCCACCAGGAGACCCAAAATCAACCATATTAGATGCTATCCCCTGTTGTAATAGACCACTTGTTTGTTTCCAGCTGCTCAGCCCCAAAATAATCACACAGAAACTATATTATTTGCAATACTGTTTGGTCAATAACCTAAGCATAATTTCTGGCTAACTCTTATATCCCAAACTAACCCATTTCCATTGATTTGTGTATTGCCACGAGGCTGTGACTTACCAGATAAAGTTCTGGTCACTGTCTCCAGCGGGGATACATGGCTTCTCCTTTACTCTGCCTTCTTTCTCCCAGCATTCAGTTTAGTTTTCCCTGCCTACCTAAGTACTGCCCTATTAATAGGCAAAGACAATTCCTTTATTCATTAACCAATAAAAGCAACACATAGACAGAAGGATCTCTCACACCAATCCCCCAGTCTCATGAGAACCACAGATAGAAGAAATATGTAGCTCATAAAGATAAACTAAAGTGAATAAACATATAAAAGGGAGAATCGACCACAAGAGGAAGAACACAGGGGCTGAAGAAGGGCTCAGGATTTACAGGGCTTGCTGCTCTCAGAGGACCTGAGTTCAGTTCCCAGTAGCCCCATGAGTTGGCCCCCTTCTGACTCCTGTGGGAACCTTTACACATGTACACACACACACACACACACACACACACAGAGAGAGAGAGAGAGAGAGAGAGAGAGAGAATTCCATTTAAAAAAATGGACAGAATGAAATATGGCAGCAGCCTCCACGATGGGAAGGAAAATGGGGTTCAGGCTATGCAGCAATGGGGTCATGGTAGAAGCTGAGTTTCTGGGGAGCTGTAGAGGCCTGGACAGAGATCACAACACTAACTTTAAATTTCTGTATCTCAGCACAGGAAGCATTTGATTGATGAATGATTTACCCATTTTAGTTAAATCCTGAGGATAATCCTGCAATTTGCTCATAGCTCACTGGGTCTGACTCCTAATGTTGACTTAAATATGCTAGTATGGAAAGCAATACCCTGGGAACTCAAGCTCAATGACATTGAAGAGTCCAAATGCATTCGAAAAGATTTGGAGACCTGTAAGAAACAGAAAGGAGATGCGGAAGGTGTATGGACCAGTGATGGAGGAGACACTGGGCTCAGCAGTGACCCCAAAATCTGGGTACAAATGATTAATGATCAATTGGTTATAAACCCCAACCAACAACTGCACATCTCAGTTTGGAAACTTAGAGTTTTAGAGATGGATTCTCTTGCATGCCAGACCTCTGGAAAGGAATAAATTGATGGCAGAAATACAGACCAGACTTAGAGAATTAAGTGTGTACAACCAAGCAGAATGTTCTCTGTCCCCTGTGGGGAGAAATAAGTTTCCCATGAAATTACTGCTATTCAACCTTTCTGATAAAGCTAGGAGCCAAAGTCCAGCTTGTTCCTGGAATATTGGACTGTGGAAAGCATATCTGATTTTTGTTTTTAAAAATAAATATTTTTGGAAAAAATTTACTAGAAATGAAATGATGACCGACACACAAGAGAAGACAAAGAATAGCTTAGACACACCTCGAGGGAGAATTAGCAGACAGGGAAACATGTCTAAGGAAAGAGTGTGCAGAGAGTTAAGGACACGGGGCTATGAAAGTGATGTGAGAGACAGGAAAAGAACTGCCCCTCCCTGACATCTAATGGGGCTTCCAGAGGGACTTCAGGGGTAAGGGAGCACAGAACACGAATGAATGCCAAGTGTGCTTCAGCGCTATGGACTAACACTAACCCTCAGGCTCAGGAGCACAGGCAGCCCCAGTCCGGATAAATGAAACTGAACTAAACCTTTGAATATTACACACTGTATTAAAACTACACAGTGCCAGAGACAAGAATGTCTTTTATTTCTCCAAAAACTCCTACTACAATTTGTTGATTTTGCATTTGTGTGTATGTTTATGGGCATCTGTGAGCCGTAGCATGAGTGTGGGGATAAAAGGGAGACTTCAGGAATTAGTTCTCTCCGTCCACCTCAAACCTAGGTTGTCAGGCCTGATAACAAACTCCTTTTACCCACTGAGCCATTTCACCAGCCCTGAGAACACACACACACACACACACCTGTCTTCCTTTATCCACTTATTTATGTTTAGACTGGTATCATAATCACAATGCAGTATCACAGAGATAATCCTACTCTATTTAAAATAAATTTTAAAAGTTATAACAAGCCGCCTACATATTCAGTAAACCAGGGGCAGAATTTGCTTGTAGATATATATCCATACATACATACACACAAAATGCATGCATGAATATATCCATCTTTGTGGGTAAACATTCCAAGCAACACTGCAGAACTTCATTTTGAGCTGTTGGAAGTAAAGAAGTGGGGTATCACCATGTATACTTGTGTTAAAGGATGTCTTGACAAACAGAATATTTAGTTGACAGAGATGGCCAACCTCAAAAGAATGCCAGTCAGCAGCCATGGAAACAACAGTGACCACGGAAGAAAAAAAAAATAATGTTTTCATATATCCAAGGAAACTCTTAAGGCAGAATTTCAGTTAAGAGATAGGAAAGGGGCCCATGAGCTCAGCACTCTGGAGGCTGAGGCAGGATTGTTGAGAGTTCAAGAGCAGTCTGGATTACATAGCAAAATCCTATTTTTAAAAAAAGTCAGGAGAAAGGAAAAAGAAGTCTTTATAAACATGTCATGGCATGTGTACACACACAGACACATACACACATACATGCACATGCTTACACATATGTGCACACAGTATTGCATACATGCACAGATGCATGTGTGCACATACACATAAACAATATTAAAATATACAATAAAATTAAAGATCTTTTTCGCAATCAAGAATAATCATTAAAGAATGTATATAAACCAGTAAATGCAGGAACCAAAACCTGTCAAAGGAAAAAGACATTTAAAAAAAAAGGACAATCAAATGCAAGGAAAAGCAACATAGAAAAAAAACAGATGCAGAGTGTACCAAAAAAAGGCAGAAATGAATCTTCATGGATTAGTAAGCACAATATGTCTCAATGAATGTGAATCTCTGGTTAAAATACAGAGATTGTCAAAGTGGAGTTTTAAATTTCCATCTTTGTATTCTTTGTTAGATGTACAAAACAAATAAAGGCACTGAAAATTTGAAAGTCAGAGAACAGAAGAAGTCAGGATGTGGGATGACATTGTTGAGAGGAGGAAGGAGAGAGTCTTGTTTGTTTCAGTTGGCTTTAGGATGCTCTGTGCATCCTATATCCTTGTAGGTCTGTCTATATTGCTTCTCCCTTCACCTCATAAGCTTGTTGTTCAGTGTTTTCATTTGCAGAACTGGGCATGTGTGGCAGAGGATCCAGCTCACTCACTCTGAGAGGGAGGAGTCACGCTTTGGGAAAATTGCTCTGTTGGTGAGAGCATCAGAGGTTAGTGGATGCTGGACCTGGGTAGTGGACAAGACAATGGTCCAGAAAAGAGGAAAGGAAGGAAGAGTAACTTATTTAGGAGATATCAAAAAAAATGGGAAGTCTCAGAGACTTGTAATACAAGTTTAATCTAATAAAAGTGCTCATTTGGGGGCTGACAAAATGGCTCAACAAAGTGGGTAAGAGCACTTGCTGATCTTGCTGAGCTCTTGATTCCCAGCACCTACATTGGGCAGTTTGCAACCACCTATAATTCCAGATCCACGGGATATGATGCCCTCTTCTGGCCTCTGTGAGTATCCGCACACACATGCTTACACACACACACACACACACACACACACACACACACACACCCCACACATTTTCATGAAAATGTGTGTGTTTATGAGACATGTACCAAGGAACTTACTTCTCTGCCCAGAGGGATACTTCTGAAAAGACTTCAGAAGACTCAAGCCGACCCAACCAAACACTAAAAACATTTACAAACAAAACAATAGCAGGGATAGGTCCAAGAGGTAGAGTGTCTTCCATTCTAAGGAAGGAACAAGAGCTCAGTTAAGAGGCATAAGGAGATGACTTGTACCCATGATGAGCTGATTTATATATTTCTAGACAGAAACTCAGGACCGTGTATGGACTCAGTGACTCACACAGGGGCATCTCCTCCCTTTCTGAGTTAAATGAGACCAGTGGATAGCTGTCACACCTCACTTTAAAATCCTAAAATTATTACTAGTTTTTTTTCATGAGTGGATGAGTGTGGTGTGTGTGTGTGTGTGTGTGTGTGTGTGTGTGTGTGATTGCCAGCCTATTTGTGGTCCTGAATTTCCCCTGGGTCCAGCCACGTCCCTGGATGCCATCCTCTGCATGTACGTGACTGTTGATCCCTTCCTCCCTCTACTCCTCCTCCCCTGCTTCCCTTGCCTCTCCCCTGAAACTGTGAGATGCATGAACATTTCTCAGTTATGTGATGTTCTCAGCAGGAGGATGGAGCCAAATAATGGTGTTTCTAGTTATTACTCTGATGAATCACAGGGGAACAGCCTTCACCAAGGTAGAACGGCTTGCATAAAATATGTTCATTCAATTAAAAAAAAAGAAATTGAAAAATAAGATACTGCCAACATGGGGCTCTGAGTTATGTAGGGTTTATGCAGCCATTCAATTTGCAATTCAAGCAAGAAACACACCAGACAGGCACCTGTGAGCAGGCTCCCTGGAGCTGGGGGAAGGGCTCCCACTGCCAAATAAAAGCCCCATGCCTCTGATGAAGTTTGTGGACTGGGGAAGGGCAAGAATGGATAGTCCTCGGCCTGCCCTAGGCTGGTGTCATGTGAGATGGTGCTGTGACTCTCTGGAACACGACTGGGTTGCCTTGTGACCTCTGTTGCCTAAGGGGGTCATGCCTGCCCCATTGCCTCAAGTGACTGACTCAGGGACACCAGGCAGGCCAGTAAAGGGGCCTGATATGAAGATGATGAGCCATGACTGCCAGACTCTGGTGCTTTCTGAACACGGTGCCTGGAAGAGAGAACAAAGCAGGAAGCAGAGGAAGTGACGAAGTGAGCAGGCTGTGGTAACCCTGCAGAGCAACCCGGAGGGAGATGGGGCAGGGCTTTGCCTGGCTGCTGTTTTAGCAGCACATCTTGTAGGCTGCTCTGCAGGCCCCCCTTCCTGCTGCCCTCCGCCACTTTCTCTTGCCTCAAGCCCCACACTGTTGTGTCTTGGGACCATCAGTTCCTAGTATAGGGCAAGATTTAGGCTATAAGCCAAAGAAACATGGCTGACATAAGCAGGAAGGGAGGAAAGAAGGCAGCATCCTCGGAGACTAGGAGTGTCAGGAACTTTGCTCTCTCTCATCATCTGCCCCGGTTACACAGAACATACACCACAGGGAACATGGCTGCCATTAACTCTCGTTCACCCAAGGAACACTCTCCTGGGCTCATTCCGGGTCATCCTAGGTGTTGCCCTAGACACATCACTGCTTCCAGGGGACCAAAGCAGCACGATTGGCTACCCCCACCCCCGGGTACATAGGCAGCTCTGCATCACAGGGCACAGGAGGGAAACTACCAGAGAAGGTAGGAAGTTACCAGAATGCAATGCCAAGCAGCACCACACACACAGGCATGGCCCCTGGGACCCTCACTCACTGCGGTCTCTCCTGGACTGGAGCAGGCCCTTGGAGACAGCGTCTATTTACCAATCACCTCTGAGGGGGCAGCTGCTGGAATACATTAGGGTAACTCGATTGTGAGATTTTAATGACACAGCATTGAGACCTTGGAGGCCTGAGACCCACAGTCGATCAATGTGCGTTCCTTTCACTCAGGCCCAAGTGACTGAAAATCATTTTGCTCCCCAAGCTTTTAAAGGTCAGGAGTTGAATGCTTCAAGAAAAATCTTTCTCTATTACAGGGAAACCTCCTGCATTTAGCGGCCTGTCAATCAGCAGCTCACCCCCAGGAGGCCTCAAAAAGGGAGTGCAGGAAAAAATACTGCCTGGCTTGTTCCTCCTGCTTTTCTTTTGACTAGGCCACTTGTGCATATGTGTGTGAGTGTGTGTGCATGCCTGTGTGTATATGTTGTATGCATGTGCTGCATGTGTATGTACCTGTGTGCATGCATGTATGTATGCTATATGTGTGTGCACATGTGTGTGTGTTGTATATGAGCATGTGTTCATGTGCATATATAGATGTGTATGTTGTGTGTGTATGTGTACGTGGGTGTGTGTGAGCATTACCAATGTGCATATGCATGTGTGCCTGTGTGTATGAATGCAAGTGTTTGTATGTGTGTTGCTGTGTGTGTGCACCTGTGTGTGTGAGTGGGCATGTACATATATGTGTACATTCCTGTGTGTATGTGTGTTAGGTGTTTGCACATGTGCTTATATGTGTGTTTATATGCATGTGGGTCCATATGTGAATATTCATGTATTTTTGTGTATGCATAAGCGCCTGTGTGTGTGTCCTTCATGTGGGGTTATGATAGACTGTATAGGGGTGTGTGGTGTGGGGGTGCTAGTGGGGAAAAGCTGTATAAGTCTGGGGTTGTGGCTTAGTGGGTAAAGCGCTTGCTGTGCAAGCGTGAGGGCCAGAGTTGGTGGACATTGGAGCAGGAATTTGGGGACTTCAGAGACAGGCAGGTCCTGGGTGCTTGCTGGTCAGTCAATCTAGCCAGGACAGTGAGCCACAAACAAGGCCAGCCAGAGGCTGTCTCAAAACATATGGTAGAGAATGACGGAGAAGACACTCCAACTGACCTCCGATTCCGCATGTGCACACTGGTGCGCACACATGTGCATATGCACGTACAGCGCGCGTGCTCACACACACACACACACACACACATACACGAAAGAAAGAAAGAAAGAAAGAAAGAAAGAAAGAAAGAAAAAGATTTTTCAAATTTAAAAGAAATTGTCTTCCTTGTTATAGCTTGGTAGCCACTAGGCCCTTGAGCTACTGAATTGCTTCCTTGTTCTGCCTCCGAACTGGCAGCTTTTGCTTATGTCACAGACTGAGAGAGAGGCAAGGAAGACTTGGGGTCACCGTGGGACTGCGGGGCACCTCCTCAGGCCACCTCAGAGTGCCAGGCATTCCTCCAAGAAAACCTCCTTCCACTTGGCTCTTGTAGCCCAGGGCAAGTGTCCAAAATGCAGATGAAGCTGCAGCGCCCCTGTGTCCCAGCTTGGCAGGGACTCTGAAGCTATGTGTCCCCTTTGCTAACTGGCCCAAAGCTTAAAGACATGCAAATGGGAAGGACATTGTCTGTCAACTGGGGCCTAATCCCTTTGTTCCTACCTGCCAGCCAGGCAGCCTTTTCTAAACCAGTGTTGGCTGCCTGGGCAGCTGCGAGGTGCTAATGGGGATACACTGGGCAACAGGACTGGTTGCCTGGCAACTGCAGGCTGCTCAGGGGTCTCAGGTGGCGGGTGGGCCCCTAGAGCTGCCCAAAAGCTCTAGGGCCTCTTCCATCTTCACGACTAGGGTCTTAATGCTGCCCAAGAGTTTTGGAAGCCTGTAGCTTGAGCAGGGGTCCTCTAGCATCTGAATCCTCACTGTCTGCCTCAGAAATCACCATCTTTACACAGTGCCCTCCTGACCAGAGGCCCAGGCCCCTCCCATCTCTGACTCAGCCTCAGCAGCTCAGTGCTTTCTGGATAATTCGGAATAAAAACAATTAAAAGACTCATCATGGGGCTGGGAAGATGGTTCAGTTGGTAGTGCTGACTGTCCAAGGCCCAAGGATCTGAGTCTGGGTCCCCAGCACCCATATAAGAAGCCAAACACAGTAATCCTGGTGCTGGAGAGATGGAGATAGGGGGATGCTTGGAGTTCCTGGCCAGCCAGCCAGCTTAACCAGTTGGAGAGCCCGAGGTTTGGTGACAAACCCTGACTCAAGAGAAAAGGTGGAGAGTGACTGAGGAAGAGACTGAACCTCTGACCTACAACCACACACACACACACACACACACACACACACACACGAACACACAATTTACACCCTCGTGTGTGAGAGTGCACACACACAGGTTAACTGGCTAAAATAGTGATTGAAAGGCATTGAATCGGTTAAGTAGACGTGTTCTTTCTCACAGAGAGCTCGGTTGTACGGGGGCTTTGAGGAGGCATCTTTAGGAGCCAGCCCTCGTGCTGGGGGTGGCTTTTCAGTGACGCGGCTGCCTTTGGGTCATTCATGCTCCTGTAAGTAACCCCTTGCCAACACTCTCGTAAATAACCCATAAACTCACTGGTTCAGTAAGCCGGGAATGGGTAAAATCCTTTCTAAGCTCTGTCATCAGTGCCCTATCTAGAGCAAAGAGATGTTTGTTTGTGTCTCCCCAGGGAGTGTGTGATCCCCTGCTTCCCAATTAGTCTTCCTCTTAACAGTATCCTGTGTCTCAAATGCCACCTTCACCTTGTCAACCAGACGTGGCTGCCCAGATGTGTGTTGATGAAGTGAATGCTGAACCCTTCAGGAGTGTATGGTTCCTCTTTTGCCACAGGCCGCTGGGACCTGGAGAGGAAGTGGGGTCATCTACACCTCTCATGCACCTTCAGAAGGGTACCCTCAAATCCTCAGGAGTTGGTTTGTCCTTCTGAGTCTTGACTTACTCAGGTTCAACCCAGAGTGGTTAGCTCCTTCCTGAGGTCTGAGGATGACAGACAGAGCTGGAACCCCCAGCAGAACTCAGGTCTGTGTCACACTCACGAAGGACACTTAACTGATTCACCTCATGGGAATCTTTTAGGACAGAGATCTGTGGCTCCCAGTATGTTTTTTGGTCAGTCCTGCTCTGCTGACTCCTTGCGGGTCCTGAGCTGGTCTGGTCCCCTCTTTGGGCTGGGACTTTTGGTCATCTGAGAAGGTCAAGATCGCCACCTGAATATAGAGGATGCCACCCACCACGTGAGAATACTGAGGCTTTGCCAGCATATCGAGTGGCACGGCCAAGGTCAAGCAGCTGCCCCTGGGGGTGGGGGCAGAGAAAGGAGGAAAGGATTTCTGTAATCCCAAATCTGTCTTTCCTTCACTACATCCAAGTCTTTCTTTAGTAAACTCTCTGGGGACAGGTTAGTCAAATGGCCACACCGCTTATATTAACACACAGAGGCAGTTTGGGGAGGCAGAAAGATCTAAGGGGAGTTTAGAAGCTCCGCTCCTTCAGTGGCCACTGTGGGCTGGGGTCTACCCTCTCAGCTCTGTGGCTGCTCTGGTGTGCCTGATGCCCTGGAGTTTCTCAGACCCCCAGCCATATTCTAGGCCAAGTTCTACTTCATCTGGCTCTGCAGAAAATGAAAAATACCCGCTCAGATTGGCAGAGCGCAGTGACTTTGACTACTTCTAGCTAAATCGGGGCATGCCAGAGGGGATATTAACTATCCCTGGGCCTTATTGATCTCCTGGTCCCAGATTAGTTGGGAAACAATTAGTGGTCAACACACAACACAAAATGAAACTTGCGGCTGTCAGATAGCTCATTTGGAAATATCCCCCTGCTCACCACATACCTCCGCTTTCTACCAAGAGAAATCATTCTGGGGAACCGAGCCGACACTGGGGCTGGGGGCTCACAAAGCCCATGCATCACCAGCTAGCCTGGCAGAGGGAGCGCCAGCCTGAGATACACAAGTCTTCGGTCTGTATTGCTCTGCTAACTCCTTGTCGGTTCTAAGCACAAGGGGGGTCAGGTCCCCTCTTTGGGCTGCGTCTTTCCATCATCTGAAAAGGCCAAGGTCACCACCTGAATATAGAGGATGCCACCCACCACTTGAGCTCAGAGGATTCCATGGGAATGCCTTCCTTAAAGCTGCCAGGTCTCAGGGGACAGACAGGGGTCATTGCTGGCCCCTTGCACTGTGTGCGTGCCTATGTACAGACTTGTGCTTATCCATACATATGGGTGTGGAGGTCAGAGGTCCATGTCAGGTGTCTTCCTTCACCACTCTCCTCGTTAATTTTGAGACATTCTCTGACTAAACACGGAACCCATTGTTTCAGCTAGACTGCCTGGCCATCGAGCCTAAAGGATGCTCCTGTCTCCTCCTGGCCCCTCCCCTGTGCTGGTACTGGGGTTATAGACACATGCCATCATATATAGCTCTCTTTTATAGGAGTGCTGAGGATTCAAATTCAGGTTCTTACACTTGCACGGAAATCAGGTTCCGTGCTGGTTTCTTCCCCTTCATTCCTTTCCCAGTGTCCTGTACTTCATCCCAGGTCTGGCTGTACTTAGTCCATTGTCAACCAAGGTCAGCTGAAGCAGCCACAAACAACGGTGAATGCTACTCTGTTAGAACAGGTAGCTACTCCTTGGAATCCAATGAGGATGGATTCCAAGAACCCAAATCCTCAGACCCTCCAGTTTTTTGTATAAAATGGCTTAGCATGTATAGACCACCATGCACATGCTCCTGTGTCAGCTCCTCAGCACTCATGTGATGTTAGCATGTATAGATCACCGTGCACATGCTCCTGTACATCTTCCTCATAGCATGCATGCGATGTTAGCATGTGTAGATCACTCTGCACATGCTCCTGTGCTGGTTCCTCATAGTGCTCATGCGATGTTAGAACTGTGTAAATAGGTATTGGTGTTTAGGGAATGGTTACTAAAAATAAGTTTTCTGGCAGCCAAGCAAGTGAGGAAAGAAAAGCAGGCCTGGGGCAAGAGAATGCTACACTGATGTCATTTTTGCCACTGTGATGAAGCAGGAGGCAAAAGGGCGGCAAATCCTCTGACAAAAAGCCCAAGGACTTTGGCATTGGCTAGGACATCCAGCGCAAAGAGATGCCTTGTCAAATGACCCGCTACATCAGACAGTCACAAAGGCCTTCCTCTACAAGTGGCTCACAGTACCTTCTGTGATCAGCCAGTTCCCTCAGGCCTGGCCCTGCAAACAGCACCGGGCCTCTTAGTCAGAGCTGAGGCAGGAGAAGCAAAGGCGGAGAAGAAAGTTGTTGGCGAAGGGGATACCCCACTAAGAAGCCACCTGTCCTTCAAGCAGGAGTAGCAATCAGCATGGTCACTACTTTGCTAGAGAATGAGGTGCTTAGCTGGTAGAAACCATCAAGCTGTTGGTTTCACTGGCTGTCCTGTGTTGTAAGATGGGGGTCCCTTACTAGATCATCAATGGAAAAGCCACGCTGGGTGCCTGGTCCCGTGTTAACTTGGAAGACAAAGGCTTGAGCTGGTGGAAGCTATCCATACCAATTGCAGTGACAGATATGAGGAGATGCCCTGCCGCTGGGGAGGAAATGTCCTAGTTCCAAAATCTGCAGCTCATGTTGCCAAGCTGGAAAAGGCAAAGGTCAAATAACTACCATTAAACTGGGTTAAAAGTACACTGCTAAGTTTTCTACACATAAGTACAATACAGAAGTGCCCTTCAAAAAAGTCTATCTGGGTTCAGTATGGAGCAATTGCCTTGGACCCTCATTTAGTTGGATCTGGGGACACAGCATCCCTGGGTATGGAGGTCCAGCTGTTCTTTCCGTTTAATGGAAAAGGCTGGGACATCAAAAGCAATGACAATTCCTGAGAAGGGCAGCATCAGATACAGTGGCACCTAGAAACAGGACACTGTTTAGAGATGGGATGGAGAAATGATGTACTGAGCATCAAACACTTCAGGACATTCTACTCTGAGAAAGGCCAGCCGTCTCCTGCACTGCAGGGCTGTGTCTTAGACCATTGTCTCCAGCATGTCCCAGACTTCATGCCATGCAGCATGTAGTGGGCTAGCATCCAGACAAGAATGACGGCTAAATCAGTGCTGGTCTCTCTGTCTTGCTGCAGACCTGCAAATCGAAAGCCTGGGAGAAACACATAGGAACTCGCTGTTTCCCATCTTTGTTTTCAGGTACAGATGTCTATACTGCCTTCCTTCTTGGAACTGACTATACTGTATAGTCCCGTCTCAATGTGCTGAGCTTCCGTTCAACACTGTCCCTCTACTCAGCAGCTCTAGGTATACCTGACCAGTTGGAGCTGGGCATCCCCATCCCCTGCCTCTTTTTAGCATAGCTTTGGGAAAGTCCCACAAACCCCAAGGGGACCCACCTAGGGAAACACAGCTCAGTTTTTGTTTTTGTTTGTTGCTGGCTAGCTGAACTCCATCTGTCTTAGCCAGGGTTTCTATTGCTGTGATGAAACACCATGACTAAAAAGCAAGTTGGGGAGGAAGGGTTTGTTTGACTTACGCTTCCAGATCACTGTTCATCATTAAAGAAAGTCAGGACAGAAACCTGGAGACAGGAGCTGACACAGAGGCCATGGAGGGGTGCTGCTTACTGGCTTCCTCCTCGTGGCTTGTTCAGTGTGGTAGTTTGTAGAAAAATGACTCCCAAAGGGAGTAGCACTATTAGGAGGTGTGGCTTTGTTGGAATAGGTGTGCCCTTCTTGGAGGAAGTGTGTCACTGTGGGGTGGGCTTTGAGGTCTCATATATGCTCAAGCCGTGCCCGATATCTCGGTTCACTTCCTGTTGTCTGCAAGATGTAGAGCTCTCAGCTCCTTCTCCAGCACCATGCCTGCCTACACCCCATCATGTCCTGCCATTATAATAAGGGACTAGACTTCTGAAACAACAAACCACCCAATTAAATGTTTCTCTTTATATATGGTCATGGTATCTCTTCACAGCAATAGAAACCCTAACTAAGACACTCAACTTGTTTTCTTATAGAACCCTGGACCACCAGTCCAGGGATAGCACCACCCACAATGGGCTGGACCCTCCCCCATCAATCACTAATAAAGAAAATGCCTTACAGACTTGCCTACAGCCCCATCATATGGAGGGAATTTTCTTTTTCCTTCCTTCCTTCCTGCCTGCCTGCCTTCCATCCTTCCTTTCTTTTTTGTTGTTGTTTTTTTTTTTTTTTTTTTTTTTTGAGACAGGGTTTCTCTGTGTAGCCCTGACTGTCCTGGAACTCACTCTGTAGACCAGGCTAGCCTTGAACTCGGAAATCTGTCTTTCTTTGTGGAAGCACTTTCTTAACTGAGGTTCCCTACTCTCAGATGACTTCAGTTTGTGTCAGACTGACATAAAACCATCCAGTACACCCTCCACCCTCCACTTGTGAGTAACTGAGGACTGGAGCTGGCAGCCAAGAGAACCAGGCTGCTTGGGCAGGTCTAACCTACTCTACATCTCGCAGACTGCACTTGGGACACATGTTCCCACATCTCAGCCCCAGGCAGGGAAGAAGGACACAGCCTTTCTCTGGTGTGATGAGAATGGACGCTTAGGAAAACGAGGAGGCACCTTTGTCCTGTAGCCCCTGCTGCCACAAGCAGTGCCCAGGCCTGAATTCCAACCCCTAGACTGTGTGTGTGTGTGTGTGTGTGTGTGTGTGTGTGTGTGTGTGTGTTCTTAGACAGAGCCTCGGGTATCTCTAACTGGCCTTGCAGTCCTTACATAGTTGAGGATGACCTGAGCTGATCCTCCTGCAGCTCTGGGACTACAGCTGATTCAGGGATCCTCCTCTTGAGTGCTGGAATTACAGCTGTGCTCCCAGACCACTTACACAGTGCTGGGGGTTGAACCAGGGCTATAACCAGGGCTATGCGTGCTAGCTGAGCGCTCTGTCAGATGAACTACATCCCTGGCTCCTATGCCTTTCCTCTTCCAATCTGTGGCAGGCAACTTGTGACCAGGGCTTCCTCCATCTTCTGTTAATATGGCCATAGCTTTCAGAAAGTTCCTTCTATTTCCATCAGATCTGCTCACCCAACCACAGCCCTGGGGGCCCCTAGCTACTCACATCATGAGTGTCACCTGGGGAGAGGGATGATTTTCCCACATATGGTTCCAAAGATCACCAGAAATGGTGACTGTCACTTGACTCCCAAAATACTACTACTACTAGTAATAGTACCCTTAATGGGTGAGCTTTATGACATCTGGGTTATATCTCACTAAAGCAGCTCTCATTAAAAAGCAAAAGAAAAGTCTGGGAAATGACTCTGTGGATAAAGGGGCCTGAGGCCTGACGTTCTGACCTACAGAACTTGCGTAAGACCAAATGTAGTCATGAGCACCTGGGATTCCAGAGCTCCTTCAGGGACAGAGGACAGCAGAGATGGCAGAGTTCTCAGCCCAGAATTCAGGGTGGCAAACAGACTGCCTCAAACAGGGGAGGGGAGAACTGAGGCTTGAGGTTGCCCTCTGACCTCCATGTGCAGGCCATGGCACATGCATGCTTGCAGACACACATACACACATACACAGGAACACACACAGGAATGCACGCACACACACATACACACACACACAGGAACACACACATACACACACACAGGAACACACACAGGAACATACATATATACAGGAACAAACATACAAATACACAGGAACACACACACATACACAGGAACACACACAGGAACATACATATGTACAGGAACGAACATACACACATACAAGAACACACACACATACACAGGAACACACACACACACACAAACACACACACACAGGAAATGTACTCCCTTGTACTAAAAGTAACCTTACATGCTGCTACAGTCCATCCATTCGTTCAGCTAGCAAACACTTCTTGAGCATTTTCTATCCAGTTGTCAGTGCAACCCTAACTAAAATAGGTGCAAGCCAACCATGCGGCAACTCAATCAAGTAAAACACTTCTCCAAAGTCTTGTATTTTAATTAAAATTGCACGTGCCTGTTGCTTTCTCGCTAGTGACACAGCCGTGATCATTTCATCTATGAACCATTTTGCCACAGCTCCGCTCAGGAGGGTGCCGCCTGGTCAGACGTGGGCTTGCAGTCCCATCACCTGACCTCAGCCTGCAGAAGGTGTCTGTTCTCCACCATGCTTCTCTTCCATCTAGTAGCATCCTGACTCCAGGGGCTTAACCTCCCTGGAAGATGTTCCTGGTGGGTATGGCAGTACCATTTTATTCTTCTCACCAAAAAGCATCTCGGCAGGGGATGTGTGCTCCAGTTCTGGCTACTGGAAAGAAAGATGGAGGATGCTCAGAGGAGGCCCCGGGGAAACGGTGTCTAAAAACCAGTATGGGAGCCTCCAGCCCAGAGTGCCATTTGCAACCCTCATGAGAAGCAAACAGACTTGGACTTTGGTAAACCGAGGAAATCACCAAAAAGACTGAGCAGAAGCTCAAGAAAACCGAGCCTGTTGTAAGAGCTCAGATATCAGAAGCCACATATTGTTGATGCCTTCCCCTAAAGCCACATTATATCCCCATCATTATGAATGTTCTAAAGACCAAGAAGGACTGTGGGTAAAAGGCCACGGTTTGAGCTTGGTTTTAAAACCTTCTTCTTTACCTTTCTGTAACCTGAGGGCTTGCTTGTTAGGGTTTCTGTCCTGCCTGGTTCCCACAGTCATTAGGTCCCAAAGAAAATTCACACAGAGAGTCTGCATTAGGTTATAAACTGATTGGCCCATTAGCTCAGGCTTTGTATTAGCTCTTATGACTTATATTAACCCATTATTCTAGTATATGTTAGCCACATGGCTCAGTACCTTTTTTTAGTGGGGCAGGTCATATCCTGCTTCTTTGGTGGTCTGGGCAGGACAGCAGAGAGAGCTTCCTTCTTCCCAGAATACTCCTGTCCTCATTGCCCCATCTCTACTTCCTGACTGGTTTTCCTGCCTATACTTCCTGCCTGGCTATCGGCCAATCAGTGTTTATTTAAAATATAATTGACAGAATATAGATGATTGTCCCGCACTACCTTCCTGCTTGTGGTTTGGTAGATTTTACATCTCTTCGTCATGCTGTTCCTTCAGAACACACACTGTTCCCTGAACTCACCACATATTCCCTGTCTGTCTTTCTTTGCTTTCCCTACCTGTACCCTAGGGCATCTCTGAAGTAGAAGGGACCCTGGGCCAGATGAGGGAGGAGAGTTAGAACTGGCTGGAATCCCCACAGTGCAGCAGATGCCCAGGCAGGGCCTGCTCATGAGGACTGGTCTGCCTGGGGGCTCCCACTGGCATCACTGGGTAGATCTGGCTTGAATCAACAGTGAGAGATACTGAGAAGAGACTGAGCAGGAGAGAAAGACTTGGAGATAGACGGGACTAGGAAGAGAGGAGGGGAAAGAGAGGGGGACCTTATGGGTGTTAGAGAAAGAGAAGCTAAAAAGAAAGGGGGGAACAGAGCAAGGGGGGCAAGAAAGAAAAGTGGAAACAGCCCCGAAGGGAGAGGAGGCTGCAGCAGGATCCAGGGGACCGGATGAGGGGCAGTAGAGCACAGCGAAGGGCCGATGGTGCTGAGTGCGGAGCCAGGTTCCGCTGGGAGCAATTTCGTCAATAGCACTTTTACCACTCAAGTGATTCTCATCACAGCTGGTGCCAGGTGGGCTGGGAATGGCAATAAAAAAACAGTTTTGTTTTGAAAAAAATCATCTAGGTTATTTGAAGATTCTGTATGTGTGCATACCCTTTGAGGCCCTGATGAGAGAGGGCAGGGTAGGTGAGGTAGGCAGCCCTTCAAGGACACAGGGCACAGCTCAGCCTGGTGTTGGTGAGGACAGAGCTCTAACACACACACACACACACACACGCACACACGCACACACACACGCACACACGCACGCACACACGCACACACGCACACACGCACGCGCACACGCACACACACACACACGCACACACACACACACGCATACACACACACACGCATACACACACACACACGCACACACACACACGCACACACACACACGCATACACACACACACACACGCACACACACACACACACGCACACACACACACACACGCACACACACACACACACACGCACACACACACACGCACACACACGCACACACACACACACACACGCACACACACACACACGGCTTAGGAGAACATGAACAGCCACTCCATTGTTCCAAAAGGACCTAGTGGAGTCTAGTCAGCTCCTGGAAGTCCAGAAGTCTGCACACCAACAAGTCTGGGGACCAGAAAATAGCCATCCACACACATAGGATCCCAGGTCACAAAAACGCACTGTCTCTTCCCAATCAGAGCTTGTCTGGCACACAGCCTAAGGAAACAAGGTGACAATAACAAGGCCACAGTGCCACAGATGATCTAAGAAAACTGAAAGAATCTCAGGAGTGATAAGATCACAAGAAGTCATCTTTAATGGGACCCTAAAGATCACGGGAAGAGAAGGTGGGAACTGTACTGGCAGGAGACCCGGGGTTCAAGGAGGCACCGTATTGCACAGGAAGAAGGGAACACGGAAGGTCAGTGCTCTGTCACTAAGTCACCTGGGTATCTGTTTTCTGTGTTGTTTCGTCCTGGGCTTTTGCCAGTTCACTTTGTATGTGAAATAGATTAATAAAAGGCGGTGGCGGGGAGGGGGAGCTTTCTGATTTTTTTTCCCAACCCATTTTACAAACGGAGAAGCCAAGGCCACAGAAGTCCCTTAGCGGGGTGATGACAAAGTCAGGTTGTGCACCCCAGTTGAGGAGGCTGTCCCAGCAAGCTGATTTAACAAGAAAGCATGGTTCTTGGGGCTGCTGAAGGTGGGGGCCAGTGGCTTTCTCAGTGCCAGCCCTCAGGATCTGCCTGCTTCCTACCTCAATCTCCAGCCAGCAGAACTCTTCATGAGAGCCCAGCCATCCTCGCTTGTCATAGGGAGCTGTCTCCACGGTACAGTTATTGACTCTAAACACCTGAGTGCGGGTTGTTTCCACCTTGTCTTTTCCTGGCTTTTAAAAACCGTGTGACTCTCCAGCGCAGTTTGCGGAGCAAATATAAATTTTATTCCCCCACCCCATTTTTATTGCTCATGTGGGATTAGTGTGTAAACATTCCCTGGGATCCTAAAGCTGCTTACTGTGCGCGCAGAGCAGAGGCCTCTGAGCAAACTGCGTGTTCCCGACGGGTTGGAAAATGCGGGTTTAGAGCTTCCCCTGAAGTTCAGTGCAAGAGAACTTTACGCTGGGATCCACACGTGCTGATTTAATGCACGTCGCTGTCCCGATCCCAGCATGCTTCCCAGAACCAGGGAAAGCTCAAATTCCCACCTGACCAGAGGGGAGGGGAGGGAACCCCCAACATGCACCTGCCTCACACCATGTTGGAGTCACAATTAATGTGTTTCTCTCAGGCAAGCTGTGCTGAACAAGGCCAAGTTTGCTTTTACACTAGCAAGGGGCTGATGCCTGTGAGTGAGGGGTGGGAGGCTACTGCAGGACCGAGACAAAGAGCAAGAAGCACATAGAGAGAGACATCCTAGAGGTTGAGGGTCATTGTCACTCAGCTAGAGAGCAAAGGGACAGGGGTAGAGGTGGGGACTGTCTGGCGGGAGAAAAGGAGAGAGTGTGAGTGGTGGCGACCTGGAACACAAGTGGTTTAAAGCCCTGCGTGCATCCTGTCTGTCCCCCCTCTCATGGCAGAGCCTCATCCCACATAGTTAGCGGTTGACTGGGCATGTCACTCACCTAGCTTTCCATATGATCAAACATAACCAATCACAATTTACTGCTTCATTGGACCCACTAATTGGTTCAGGGCTAGGTTGCTGGGCCAATCAAAATATTTTTGTGATTCTAGGGGCAGAGGCTCGTTCTGATGAGTGTGTCAGTGTATGGTGCTTGCCTCTGGTGGGGGGGGGGGTCACTCAACTGAGAACCACAGAAAAGCAGAGTCCTGAGACCAAGGACATGAGGCAGATTTCGAATGTCTTATAGGAAATTTATTATTCAAGAATACTTGAGCCAGTTTGCTGTGTGAGCCTGCTGGTTTTATGGGTCATTATACCTCCTTCCCCACTTTTTAGATATCAAGACCAGAAATTTGTAACCTAAGGCATCTTAAATAACATAAGAAGTGGGCTGTCAATCATTTACCTAGACTCCGGTGGAGAAAAAAAAATTCAGACAGGCTTTGGGATAAGTGAGAAATATGTGCTGGAAGTGGTGGCACACACAGATAATTCCAGTGCTCAGAAGACAGAGGCAAGCAGATCTCTGTGAGTTCAAGACCGGCCTGGTCTACATAGTTGGTGAAGGTGGGGGGGAGGGCAAATAAAGTAGAGAGGGAGACTGCCTTTGTGTTATGCTGAAGAAAGTCTTTCTGAGGGGCAGAAAGGAATCTCCCATGTATCAAAGGTTTTAAACGGAGACTGCACTTTTGTTCCCAGTTGCCCAGACCCAAATAATCACACAGAATCTATGTTAACTACAACACTGCTTGGCTGATGGCTCAGAAGTATTTCTAGCTAATTCTTATATCTTAAATTAACCCATTTCTATTAATCTATATATTGCCACCAGGCTGTGGCTTACCGGTAAGGTTCTGGAGTCTTTCTCCTTTTGCAGCTACGTGGCGTCTCCCTAAGTCCGCCTTCTTTCCTCCTCTATCTCTGCTTGGATGTCCTGCCTTGCTATAATCTGCCTTGCCATAGGCCAAAATGGCTTCTTTATTAATCAATGGTAATAAAACATATTCCTAGCTTACAGAAGGGACTCCCGTATCACTCAGTGACAGTGAAGGCCCTGGCATGGCTGTGACCTGATGAGCAGGGGAATCAGAACCAGACAGAGACAGGCAGTGTGTAGCCTGTGAGGCCTGAAGGGTGGAGCTGTGGGGTGAAGAGTGCTTCCCCGGATGGAAGATCATGTGCGACAAAGGGATCCGACTGGGCAGATTCTGCGTGGAGCCTGAAGGGAGAGTTCCAGGTGTGGGTAGTGAAAGCGTTACAAGTTAAATGGAATATTTCTGAAAGTGCTGGGGCCCGGGGGAGAAGTGAGTGAAACACCGGCGCAAATGTGGCTTAAGAAGTCAGGAGTCTGGGGCTAGAGAGATGGCTCAGTGGTAAAGAGCATCGCCTGATCTTCCAAAGGTCCTGAGTTCAATTCCCAGCAACCACATGGTGGCTCACAACCATCTGTAATGAGGTCTGGTGCCCTCTTCTGGCCTGCAGACATACACACAGACAGAATATTGTATACATAATAAATAAATATTAAAAAAAAAAAAGAAATCAGGAGTCAAACAAATGGCGCTCTGGGCTGCCATCATCTGGAGGAGAGGACCAGGGCTCTACCTAGAATGAGACCATGGGAGATTGGGAGGACCAGATGTAGGGGTGGCTGGATGAATGTAGGGTCTGGGTGGATGCTGTGATGGTTTGAGTGATGATGACCCCATAGACTCATATATTCTAATGCTTGGTCCTCGCTTGGTGGAACTGTTCGGGAAGGATTAGGAAGTGTGGGATTGTTGGAAGAGGTTTCAAAGCTCATGCCTTTTCCAGTTCTCCCTGCCCCTCTCGACCTCTTTGGTTGTTGTCTCAACCTGTAGGTTTCTCCACTGCTGCTCCAGAGCTATGCCTTCCTGCCTGCCTGCTGTCCTGCTCCCTGCCATGAAGGTTATGGGCTCTACCCCTCTGATCCATGTGCTTTCTTTTACATGTTGCTTTGGTCACAGTATATTGTATTGACAATAGAAAAGTAATGAAGACAACTGTGTTGGTTATTTCTCCTCCTAACCAGTATGGGTAGATGGGGGATGGGAAGATGGGTGGGTAGGTAGGGGAGGAAGATGGACAGATAAATGGATCCTGGATGGAGGGTAAATGCATGGGTTGGTTATCTCAACCAATCCCTTCATTTATCATTGTATTTCCCCGTGTCTCCATCATCTGTCTAAAATCCCATCCATCCACCTTCTCATTCTCTCACCAAGACTAGCTAGGGAGAGAGATATGGTGAAAGCATAGATGAACATATATGCAAATGACAGGCATTTGTCAACTAGTAGACATGGGCAACCCACTGTACCTTAAAAGAGAGGTAAACATGATCTAATGTAGATCTTCTGCTTGTTTACATGCATCTCCTTGGACAAATGCTCATGAAACTTCTCTGTACCTCAGTTTCTTCACATAAAATGGAGAGGTACCTATCCAGTAACACTTCTACAAAAGGAGCATGTCCACCAAATACTTAGAACGGTGCTCAGGGATGATAAACGGCCATGGAGTGACAGGCATAGCACTATTGAGATTGATGTCATCAGGACACACCCCCATCCTTAGACAATGGTGTGCTTCAGGGTGACATCGATGTGGAGTTTAGCGAACAAGGGGTAGGTGGTAACCAGTAGCTTGCTCACTTTCTCTCAGGCTCAGGGGAGCTGTGCTCAGCTCTTCCTTGAGTAGGCATGGAAGATTGGTCAGCCATGTGTGATCTTCCAGACACGGGCCTGTCAGATGGAATTTTGAGCAACTGAGATTATATACATTCCTGTAACGAGATTACTGTCAGATCAACTTGAACTGTCCCCAGCCCAGCCCCATTGTGTCTCAAAGGCTGGGACTCATAGCTGCTTTTGACGTTTGATGTGTGACCCTACCGAGCCCAGGCATTCATTTATGTGGTAACATGGTCCACTTTTCTCCCCATCCCACCCCCAAGCCTGCCTGTCTAGGTCCTTTGCAAATGGCCTGACTGCTCATATTGACTCGTTCCCATTTGCCCTACTCACCTGGGCCCTTCCTTCACAGCTTCCAGTGCTTGGAGGCCCATGGAAGCAGCTGGGGGAAGTGAGTACAGGCATGTGGCACCGCTCCCTGCTCAGTTCTTCAGCTGAACTCACCTGGAGTTTCTCTTCCTCTGGCCTGCCTCCCACCCAAGCACTTCTCCATCTGCCCACTGCGGGCTCCTCAGCCTCCTCCCTGCCACCATCTCTACCGTCCCAATTGCAGCAAAAATGAACCTTCTGAAATTGGCGTCTGATCATCCTGCCCCATACCCACTCTGGGGAGACTCAGACTCCTGACCAGTACCCCCCACTCCTTCCATGAAGCTTTCCACAGCAGCATCTGGTCCCATCTCCCACTTCCCCAGGCCCATCCCAGGAATCTCCATCCTTGTACCTTTCTTCCTAGGTGTTCTCCCAGGTTCCTGCCATGCCTTGCCTCACTTCTGAACCTACCTCAGCCTTGCCCAAATGACTTTTTTAAGCTTCAGCCAGGCTCACACTGACTCAGCAAGGCTCACACTGACTCAGCAAAGCTCACACTGACTCAGCCAGGCTCACACTGACTCAGCAAGGTTCACACTGACTCAGCAAAGTTCACACTGACTCAGCCAGGCTCACACTGACTCAGCAAGGCTCACACTGACTTAGCAAAGTTCACACTGACTCAGCCAGGCTCACACTGACTCAGCAAGGCTCACACTAACTCAGCAAGGTTCACACTAACTCAGCAAGGTTCACACTGACTCAGCCAGGCTCACACTGACTCAGCAAAGCTCACACTGACTCAGCAAAGTTCACACTGACTCAGCCAGGCTCACACTGACTCAGCAAGGCTCACACTGACTCAGCAAGGCTCACACTGACTCAGCAAAGCTCACACTGACTCAGCAAGGCTCACACTGACTCAGCAAGGCTCACACTGACTCAGCAAGGCTCACACTGACTTAGCAAAGTTCACACTGACTCAGCCAGGCTCACACTAACTCAGCAAGGTTCACACTAACTCAGCAAGGTTCACACTGACTCAGCCAGGCTCACACTGACTCAGCAAGGTTCACACTGACTCAGCAAGGTTCACACTGACTCAGCAAGGTTCACACTGACTCAGCAAGGTTCACACTGACTCAGCAAGGCTCATACTGACTCAGCAAGGCTCATACTGAGACCCTATCTTGAAAGAAACAAACCCCCAAACCCCTACAATCTGTCTTCCACAATCACATTCTCCATGATACCATGATAATTGTGTTTCTTTAAATCAAAGCTTTATACTTAAGGAGATAAATTCTTAATTATTAATGAGTACCCTCCCCTCTCCCACTTCCTTCATTAGCAGACTTATGGTTTGAGCTTGCTGCAGCCAGGATAAAAGATTACATTTTGAAACCCTCTCCTCTCATAGTGGGAGTATGACCTCATGATCAGACTTTGGGAGAGGGCAACATCACGTGTCATGTCTGGCAAATCCTAAGGTGTGACCCTAGGTATTCATGTCTCCTTTTCTACCTTTTTTCCCCTTTGAAATACATGATGGTTGGAATTGCAACATCTTAGATCACAAAGACAGAAGCTGCATTCCAAAGATGCAGCTAGGGGAATCCCGAGGAAGAGGAGACAGACTGTAGGAGTCTGAGGAATGGAGGACAGCAGGAGAACACCATCCACTGCATCAACCAAGCAGGGCTCACATGGACTCATAGAGACTGAAGCATCAAGCAAGGGGCCTTCAGGGGTCTGCCCCAGTCCTCTGTATATGTTGTAGCTGTTAGCTTGAGGCTTACTGTATAAGCATGGAATCTGACTTTGGACTCCTAACACCATGTCAAAAGCAGGCAGGGCCGTGCAGTCATGCCTATAACCCCAGCACTGTGTCAGGTAGAGGACTGCTGGGCCTGCTGGCTTCCAGGCTGGCTCCAGGTTCAGTGGGAGACCCTTGCCCTAGGGAACAGGCAGAGAATGGTGGGGCAGGACACCTGATGTCCTCTTCCGGCCTCTGAGTGCACACATATACATGGAATTTCTGCCAAGTTCATCATGCATTTCCTGAGTTAGACTGGGTTAGCAGGGTCATAGGGACAAAAGCCTAGGCCATCACAACAGAGACTGGTGAGTAGTTGGTTTAACAATGAAGTTTATGGAAAAGTCAAGAAAGAAACTGGGTGTGGTAGCTGATGCCCTTAATCCCAGCACTCAGGAGACTGAGTCAGGATGTTTGCTGCAAGTCTGAGGCTAGCTTGATCTTCATAGTGAGTTCCAGGCCAACCTGGACTAGAGATTGAGACCCTGTCTCAACAAATAAATGACAATAGCAATAGAAAGACAAGACAAAAAATATTAAAGGTAGTCTCCCCCACCCCACCCAGGTGGGGACTCTGCTTTCGGATTCCTCCGTAGTTCCCAAGAGTCTGGAAGAACAGCTAGCCCATAGCAGGTATCCAAATACATCCCTATTAAGTAAGCAAATGGACAGGAATGCTGGCCACAGATCAATTTCTAAGTTGCTCCTAGTAAAAGAAAAAACAGGTATGCTGATCGGAAAAAAAAATTAAACTTCTTTCTCTGCTTGAGACAAGATGGCCTTGGCACTGCTGGGCACAGGGAGTCCTGGCAGGCATGACAGAGAGATGTCCTGGCCCTTGGAGTCAATGCTTCCTGTGATATGTCTGGAGTGGCCTTCACCCTCAAGATTCTTTCTGAGAAGTCTGCAAGGGATTAGCCTCCTTTGTGTCTCAGAATCCCTGCTGCCCCTGCCCTTCTCCCTGTGGCCAGCAACTCCCACCAAGGGTCTCTTTTGCCTTTGAGTTCTGCCAAGGCAGGAAGGAAGGGTGGTAGACAATCTAAAACAAATCATAACCACAAGGAAAAAAATAGGAAAATAATGTACGACCAAAGACAATTTTAAAAATTAGAAAGGAAATGCCTACTTGACTACGTCTCTTTCCAACAGGAGAAAATAACTCAGCAATAGAACGGCAGCCATCAGCTGATGGGTGCCTGAGCTTCCTAGGCCTCATGCCCCTCTGCACACCAAAGCCCCAGTATCTTTGCTCACCTCTAGTAGTGCCCCTTTCTTCTTGTAGCTCCCTGGCATTCCAAGGACATCCTGTCTCCTGCCCAAAGGACTGGACTAGAATGCCAGATGGGAAGTAAATTTTTGAAGTGCCCAGGGCTGCAGTTTGAAACAACACTAACCTGAATTTGAGTAATGGACTGGGGCAGCAGGGTGGCTTCAGGGGCCCCTGGGACTTGAGAGCAGCCTTTGTTCCAGGCCACCCTGCCTCGCTATCATTCCCAGAAGTCGTGTATATCTCCATACACACACTACTCCTAAAAACCCATAATGATCCTCACAGATTTTAGAATCCAGACCCACAGCAAGGTAGAAATCCTGAATGCATCCACTGCTGCCTGGGAAGAGAGAGCATAGTGCCATCCACTGTCCTGGCTTCTCTCCTAGCCAGTCAAGCTGACCCAGGAAGATAGCCATAGGGAGGAAAATGGGCCATTGGCTTCACCACCTCCCACAGAGAGGCTCTGTCTCTGGATGGTCTCCCACAGACAGCAGGAGCTCTGAGTGCCCTGTTTGCCCCTGTCTGGAGCCCATGACAACCTGGAAGCAGAAGGCTGGCAGCAGGAGTGGAGAGCTATGGGACCTCAGCGAGATTTCCCACATGCTAAAGTTGACCTGTGTTCAGAAGAGAAAAGGTACTGGCCCTCACCTTCCTGCAGCCTCTTTCCCGAGCATGACCATCCTGGGAGGAACAATCAATTTAATCTTCCCAATCAGGGGAGTTGGGACTGCCCTGTCCCTCGCCCTTGATGTATCCTGTAAGGCTGAAAACAGTGTTCAGCCAGCTCAGCAGGTGAAGGCACTTGCCACCAAGCCTGATGACCTGAGTCTGATCCCCAGGACCCGCGTGATAGAAGGGGAGAACTGATTCCTCCAAGTTGTCCTCTGAATCCTCCATGTGTGCCACCACCCACCATGTGTACACATGTCATTCTCTCTCTCTCTCTCTCTCTCTCTCTCTCTCTCTCTCACACACACACACACACACACACACACCATTTTTTTTAATTACAGAAGAAAATAGCACCCATTTTTTTCTCTTCATGAGTAGCCCCCCCCCCCTTTTTTTAAATGTGGAAACCAGGCTAAATGAAACTGAAACATTTTAAAAAGAGATGGGAGAATATGTGGGCTCACCTCATTGTCTGGGATGGCATCAAGATGTGCCGGCTCTGAAGATTACATTGTGGGTATCAGGATTTGAGGGGATGGGGTTCACTAGGAGCAGAGATCAAGATTGGAGTATAAGGGTTGAAGAGGCTGTCCCCAAATCCTAGGGAACTTTTCTGTGCAGAGCTGAGCCTGGCCAGTAGGGTCTACCTGCAGGCACCAGGTAGGCACCAGGCATGAGTGGCCCCAATCACACCTCCAGGTGTCAGAGCCAGGGTGGGCAAGCTCCAGTCTACCTGGTGCCCAATGCCTGTGTCTGCCCACACCTACTGCCAGAACAATGAACGAGCAAGGGGGCTGGCCCACGGCATGTCTAAATCCTCTTTTCTTGATTAGCAAGAAGCCTGAGTCCAGGGGGTCCTCTATTAATTAGTGAGGTTTTTCCTCTTGCTGGAGCAGGCCTGTCTTGAGACTGGTTGATGATGACAGGCAGGTGGGGGTAAGGCTGCCATCCATAGGGGTTCTAAATCCAAGCCATGAGACACCGCCAAGACAATGCCCAGAGCCCTGGGCTGTCTGTCTCTTTGCTATCCACAGGGACCTAGGCTAAGACCACCCTCGGCAGTCCTGTTCCAGATGACAAGGACACCAGCTCTTGCCAAAGCACAGGCTTTCTCCACCCCTTTCTGCTGTGTTCAGTTGGCCATCACGACACTCCCTTGACCCTGCACCAGGATGGGGTCCAGAACCCCAGCCAGAACCCTGCCTAGTGAGAGGCCAAATCCTTGACACCCGGTTCTGTTCCATAGGCCATCATCCTGCCGGGAGACATGGAAGACAAGGGAGAGCTTCTGGGAAACAAAATGTGGCCAACAAGGCTGTCTTTGTGCGTTAGACCTGCTGCCATTCACTAGCTGGGTGACCTGGGGTAAATTAATTACCCTCTCTGAGCCTTCATTCCCCCACTCAGTCCTAGGAATAATTACAGAACCTCAAGGGATTATTGTGAAGTAGAATGAGATAAATACTGAGTACTTAAAGCACTTAGCCCCTCCCGCCTCCAGGCCAAGCATCTTGTTTACCCTTGCTTTAGACACAAGGGCTGCACACAGTAGTGTCTGTGTTCCCTTCTTTCTGAAGAAAAGACTAAATACACTGGGCCATTGTCACTCTTGCCAATACATTGTCTCATTCAGTTCCCACAAGAGCCTGGCCTGGTTCAGCACTCCCTGTCCATGAGTCTTGAGTGCAGGAATTCAATCAACTGCGGTTTGAAAATATTTGGGAAAAAAACACTTTGGGTCTGTACTGAATAAAGTACTGGCTTTGCCCCCCCCCCCCCCCGCCTCCTTAGCCCAGTATCACGACTATTTGCATGCCATTCTCGATGTCGTAGGGAGCTTGAGTAGTCTGGGGATGACTTAAAGGATCCAAGAGGATGTGTAGGACACAGCAAATACAGCACTGTCTCAGAGGAGGGGCTTGAGCATCCGAGGTTGTGCAGTCATGGAGAATAAGAGTGAGGTTATATACAGTTAAGGAATTTGTCATGGAGAGGTCGGGTCATCATCCTAAGAGCTCATAAACAGTGGTCCCTTGGGTGGGCCTATGTGTAGGATGCATAAACCATTGTGTCTAAGGATCTAACCTGAGGGCAGACCCACGGATAGAAGAGAAGTTGAAAAAGGGAAGAAAAGGAGCCAAAATCTGCTTGTGCCCCCTCAAAAGGAGCTGATGACTGTGCTGGGTATCCCAGGTAGGTTGCAGGGTACAGCCATCTGGATGGCCCAGATCCTGCTGAGACTTTCTTAAACAGCCCCACAATGTCGTAGGCTGAGGACTGCTTGACCTAGGACCCCGTGTGTCCCGCTATGTGCTCCTTGCATGAATCTACCGAAATCTGATCCCTTAGAGCTCATCCTGGCCTTGTGCCAAGGTCAGCTCCAGCAGTGGGGAAATTACTCCCTTCTCCAAGCCTCAGTGATCGTCTGTGAAATGAATATAACCGTAGCATCTACGCTGTGCAGCTGTAGTAGGCACAGGAAAATGCATCACCAATAGACCACACACAACAAGGCTCCTTGTGTGTGCTGATCCAATGTCACTCATCCATACCTGCTGCTGCTGTTGAAGAGACGGAGGTGCCACTTGCCCTTCTCCCTCAGGAAGTGGTGTGCAACATGTACCATGGAAATCCAGTGGTTTGGCGCCTCACACCTCTCCTGTGCACTCATGGCAGGCTCAGCTTCCGTCGGGAAGTTGTTTGGGTGAGTGTGGTGTGGGAAGTGCTGGCTCCCAGCATCACTGCACAGCACACAGTAGACTGTGAGACTGATGTGCCCCACTCCTGCTCTGTTCTTCTCTCCCAGTCACCACAACCCTCGCTTATTCCTCTTCCTCCAGACAAGATGACGAGGCTGCACAGAGCACATGATGAATTCAGTCACACTCAGGGACAGATGGCTGAGAGCCACTTGACTTATTCTTTTCCCAAGAGGTTATTTTACTTCTAAGAAAGATGGAAACTTGAGCTAGGGAGATGGCTCAGTCAATAAGGTGCTTCCCTTGCAAGTACGCGACAGCCCGAATTTTATTTCCAAAACTTACATCAAAAAATGCAGGGGCTGGAGAGATGACTCAGCAGTTAAGAGCACTTGTTGCTCTTGCAGAGGACCTGGGTTCTATTCCCAGCACTCACGTGGTGGCTCACAACCATCTGTAACTCCAGTTCCAGGGGATCCAACATCCTCTTCTGACCTCTGCAGGCACCAGGCATACGCAGGATTCACAGACATGCATGTGGTAAAACATTCATTTAGATCAAATTAAACAATAAATATTTTTTAAAAGTCCTGTCAAGCTAATCAAATAAATAAACAACAAAAACAAAAAACAAAAAAAAAAATGAACTTAGCATAGTGGCAGTAACTCATGCTTGTAACTCCAGCAATGGGAGACAGAGACAGGCAGATCCCGGGGACTTCACTGGCCAGCCATCTGTATTACTTGATGAGCTTCAGGCCAGTAAGAAACCATGTCTCAAAAAGTAAGGTGGATGGCACCTGGGGAATGATATCTAAGATTGTCCTCTGGTCTCCACATATATGAGCACACATGTGTAATAGCAACAACAACACACACACTCAGGCACACACACACACACACACACACACACTCAGTGCCTATGCTTGATGAATCTTAAGACAGGTGTTTTGAGCCTGGGCCCATTGGAAAGTCTGAGAGAAGGCACAGTTCTGTCCTTGGAGTAAAAATGGCCTTATCTTTTACCAGACTCACTATTTACCTGGTGACCAATCAGATTTGAGAAGGGTTCCTTCCAGGGATGATGAAGGAAGTATCCTTTATATATGAGCTTTATTGATAAACTCTGGTCACCAAAAATAAAACTAATGCAAATGGAGCTAAAGTTTTAATTCTATTTGTATCAGTTAACTTTGATTTAAGTTTAAATAGCACTTGTGGCTGGCAGCTACCTTCTCAGACTGTGACGTGAGACGGTGGGAAGGCATTAGAGGACTGGTGTCTTAGCGGACACTAGGGACTTCCTAATGGTTAAGACTCTCATGGTCCTTGAAATAAGTGCACTGACTCATTCATTCATGAGTTAACACTGGCAAGTGCCAACAGAATGTAAAAGGGATGGTCTTGGTCTGTGGGGACTAGAGGGTCTGCTGGCCTGGACGAGTGGTTCTTTGAGGTGACTTTGTAACCAGAATCATAGAACCACTCAATGGTACAAACTCATCTTTCCAATGCCCTGTAGTGTTGTGGGCAAGAGGTCATTTCTGCCCCTGGCTGTTGGGTTGCTGTAGATGGGTATCAGTATCTGCTGAAGCTTTCAGTCCAAATAGGCTGAAGATTTGCAAGTTGTTCATCAACAGAGATTCTTTTATTCTTTTGCATATGTGTTCATGTGAATACATGTTCATGGAGGCTAGAGGGTCACTTTGGGCATGATTCACAAGAAGCTGTCTGCCTTACTTTTTGAAACTGTGTCTCACTGATGGCTTGCTAGCTAGTTGTGAAGATCCACTTGTCTCTGCCTCTCCAGCACTGGGACTGCAAGCCTGTGCTGCCTCACATGATTTTTGGGTGTGGGAGGTCCTTCTGTCTATGTGTTGCTTTTAATGGTTAATGAATAAAGAAACTGCTTTGGCCTATAGCAAGACAGAACTTAGCTAGGTGGGGAAAACTAAATTGAATGCTGGGAGAAAGACGGCAGAGTAAAGAGAAGCCATGTAGCCCCTCTGGAGACAGATGCTGGGGGCAGACCTTTACCTGGTAAGCTACAGCCACATGGCGATACACAAATTAAAGGAGATGGGCTAGTTTCAGATATAAGAGTTAGCCAGAAATACGCTTAAACTATTGGCCAAACAGTATTGCAAATAATATGGTTTCTGTGTGATTATTTCAGGGCTGAGCAGCTGGGAACTAACTAGCGGCCCACTATAACAACTTTTTACATGGGTATTGTGGATCTGAATTCAGGGTCTCATGCTTGCATGACAAGCACTTTACTAACTGAGGCATCTCCCCAGCCCTGTCAATGGCAATTTCACAGTTAATTATCATTATTGTATTATTATTATTAATAATTATTATTGCTGTTGATGGAGGTCTTGCTATGCAGCCCCAACTGCCCTGGAACTCACAGAGATCCACCTGCATCTACCTCTGGTGTTAAAGGCATGCACCACCACACCAGGCCTCATGGTTAACTTTGAATGAATGTAGGGGTACAGGAGACAACTCCTGGGAAATACCAGAACTTAGCTTGTAGCTTTTGTTGGTCCTGAGATGTCATTTCTTTCTGTCATCATCAGCTTCTCTAGTCCTGGGCTGTGGCATGAATTGTTTGTTTATTGTTGGTATTTAACTTAGAGTCTTACTCTGTAACCCAGTCTGGTCTCAAATCTACTGCTTATCCCAGGTTGGCCTCAAAGTCTTGACAAACCTTAGCCTCCCCAAGTTGCCAAGATTACAGGGGTGAGGCTTCAGGCCTGGCTCGTGGTAGGAGGGTTGATCACCTTTTCAGAGAAAGTACTGATTGCCTTGCATGGCGGAGTTAGTGCTCAGGGTCCATTATCAGCATTACTGGTGAAGGGAGTGACCACCAGCAAACGTAGGGAAGGCGGGGCCAAAATGAGTAAGGCTGCAAAACATATAAAATGAGTGTGGCTCAGTTTATACGGTGCTTGCCTAGCATGTAGGAAGTCACAGGTTCAATCCTCAGCACCACATACACCAGACACACTGGTACACGCCTGAAAGTCCAGAACTTGGGAGGTAGAGACAAGAGGATCAGAAGTCAAGGATATCCTAAACTACATAGATGGCTTGAGGCAGCCTGGGCTGCATGAGACCCTGTCTCAAGCAAGCAAAGCAACAAGCAAGCCACATTAAAACTGAGCATCAGGCCCACAGAGGTCCTTGCCAACCAGAAATTGAGAATCACAGAATCTACAGGAATCCAAAAGAGGCCTCCGTGGACTTGGAATTGCGCCCATGCAAGTTTGTCATGCCAGATTTAAGATCCCATATTCGGGCCCTGAATTCTCACATGGGAATAGACTGAACATGGCTGAGCCCCTCCAGCTGCAGTGCTCTGAGAGCCACCTGTCTGGCTGGGTCATTTTTAGCTCTACACACACACACACACACACACACACACACACACACACACTGAAGCCAACTGAGTCCCAGAGCTCCACAAGTGAACACACACAGAGCCCAGGATTCAGTTCCAAATGATCCATTTTGCAATAACACAAGAATTTCCAGTAGCGTCGGCTAAAGAGCAAACCTCCCAAAATGGTCAGCTCTGTGGGACTTCTGCAAGTGAACTCTGGAGGCACCGTGGCCCCTGCCAAGGAAAGGGGTGGGCCAGCATCCATGGAAATAGACAAAACAACCCCAAAGTGGTCCAAGTTACACACTATAGAATTTTAAAAACTTGTTAGGGTGAATGACCTCTTTTTGTTTGCCACTGTCGATAGCCGGGCACGGTTACAGCTCCATCCTGCTGGCTATCTGAGGCCCTCAGTGTGGCCTCTGTCTGTCTTGTCAACATGAAGCCCTTTGACCTCCAATTCTATTGTTTTGGTTAAAATGTCAGAATTCTGGTTATTATTAATTTTTAATTTTTATCACATTAATTCATGTATTTGTGCATGTTCTAGGTGGGGAACACGTACATGCCATGCTGTACATGTGAAGGCTGATTCTTTCCTTCCACCATGTGGGTTCCAGGGGTTGAATTTAGGTCTTTAGGCATGGTGGCAAGTATCTTTACCCACTGAGCCATCTTTCCAGGCCCATTATTTATTTGAAGAAGAAGAATAGAAGTCAAGGTGCCAGTTTACTGTGTGAAGACGGGACAGCGTGTCAGGATAGGGAAGGGAGGACAGGGGTGGCTTCGAGTGAAGTCACTCGAAGACTCAGTTCTGCAAATGTTCCAGGAATGTTCTGGGTGCCTGAATAGGGGCCGGACTGTAGGAAGGAATGTGAGTTGGCATCCCTTGGAATGACCTCAGCCTCTGGAGGACCTTCCAGACTGGACATTTCTGAAAAGCGGCAGCCCCAGCTGCTCAGACTGCTAGAGGCTGTTGGTGTTCTTCCCCCATCATCTGCTGAGTCACACTGGAGTTCCTAGGAGCAGGGAGGGGACTCAAACCTTGGCCAAATGTGGCAGCCCACTTAACCTCCTCGCTGTCTGACACCAGGCAAGCCTGCCTGTCTCTCTGAACCTCCTTATCTTAGCTAGAAGCTGGATACCCTGAAATCTGTCACGTGTACCATTGGAGGGCAGTGCACACAACTGCAGAAGAGTCATGTGACAAGGTGGTATTTCCATTATTGGTATTGAACATCTCTGCTCAAAATTCATGCTGTGGGAACACAATTTGAATTTTTCTTAAACCCTTTAAAATTATACAATTTAATAAATTGTGTGTGGGTATGGGGGAATGTACGTCACAGGGTCTGTGTGCATGTGTGTACTCACACAAGCGCATGTGTGTGTGTGTGTGTGTGTTGTCAAGCTTGGTAGCAAGCACCTTATCAGCTGAGCATTTTGCCAACTCCATCTTAAGTTTTTTCAAAGAACCCTCTTTCCACTGTCATTGGAAATCTTCAAAATAACCAAAAAAGCTCTTGGATGTAACTCCAAGAACTCCTGGTTTGATGTCACTGTTTCTGGGTCATGGATCTTGCTGCGCTGCCTTGGACGCACTAGCGAATTGTGACAGACATTTGACACTCCATGTTTATTGAGTATCTGCTTCAACACTGACCTTGGCTGTCAGTTTGACATGTGTGGGAAGAGAGACCCTAAACTGAAGAATCACCTCTGTCAATCTTGCCTGTGAGCATGTCTGTGGGGGCATTTTCCGGATAGAAGAAAGCCCAGCCCACCATGGGCGGTACCATCCTTAGGCAGGTAAGCCTTGTCTATATGAGAAAGGCGCTGACTGCGAGCCTGAGAGCAAGCCAGGTGGCAGTGGTCCTCTGTGTGTGGTTTCTGTTTCAAGCTCCTGCCTTGAGTTCCTACCCTAGTCTCCCTCGGTGACGATGACAGACTGTAACCTTTCAGATGAAGTAAACCCATTTGTCCCCTAGTAGTTGGTTTCTGTTGCATAAATCTAATTGGTCTTAATAATAAAAACCCGGAGTCAGGTATTAGGGGGTGAAAGCTGAAAGATCTCAGAAGCAGAGCAGCCACCACTAGTTCTTGCCTCTGCTAGATCCTCAGACTGAATGGGGTATCCTGTCTCTACAAGTCCTCAGACTGAATGCTGTCTCTACAAAACCTCAGACTGAATGCTGTGAGCTCCTGTTTCCTCCCGCCTTATATTCCTCTCTTCCCAGTCATATCACTTCCTGTCTCCACCTCCCTGGTGCGGGGATTAAAGATGTGAGCCACCACCACTTGGCTCTGTTTCTCTTTTAGACTAATTCAATCTCCTGTAGCCCAGGGTGACCTTAAACTCACAGAGATCCACCTGCCTGTTTCCTGAGTGCTGGGATTAAAGGTGTGTGCTGTCACTGCCTGGCCTCTATGGTTGACTAGCTTGACCAGCTCCACACTTTGATCTCCAGGCAAGGTTTATTTGTTAGAGCACAAACAAAATATCACCACAGGTTTTGGTTAATGGTTGGTCGCCGCAGCAGTTAAGCAGATGACGACGGACTTCTGTATGGTACACAGAGCTCATGAGGGGCAGAAAGAGCCATTGGTTCTCAAGAGGGTAGGAAGGTGCTAACTGTAAGAGCCAAGTCTAGGATGCAGTTTGTTGAACAGTGGTGAGGAGATGGAATGAACGGCAAAGCTGAGCAGGATGGACTGAGAGTGTAGGGGAAGGTGTAGGCAGCAGTGGAAATGGAGGTGGGAGGCAGCTTCACAGACAGAAGAAAAATCGAGCAGCTGTGGTAAAGACAAGGTTGTTAGCCTGGAAGGTGAATGGTGGAGATAACTTCTCACAAAGAGGGATTTGCTGAGCAGAGTTCTGAAGATGGGTTGCACAGGTTCAAGGGCAGGCAAAAGCAAGGGGGGGGGCAGGGCAAAGGTCAAGTGCCTGGAGCTGAGGGGATATGCAGAACATACAGATCGTTGTTGGCCATCATGAGGTACCTCACTCCGTGTGGTGTGGATGAGCACACTGCGGAGTTCTGAGCACAAGAGGCCTGGTCTATTTTTCCAGGGGATCTCGCCATTCTTCCTAATAGAAGAGCTGGGGCTGAAGAGATAGCTCACTCAATCGGTGAAGTCCTTGTTGTGTAAGTACCAGGACCCAAGTTCTATATCCAACACCAACATGAAGAGTGAGGCAGAAGACTGAGCATCGAACAGGCAGAAACAGCAAAGGCTCAGGGGACTCATTGGCCAGCCAGCCTGGCTTGTGCGCGCAACACACACACACACACACACACACACACACACACACACACACAGACAGAGAGAGAGAGAGACAGAGACAGAGACAGAGACAGAGAAAGGAGGGAGAGACAGATAGAGGAGGGGGAGGGAAGGTGGAAGGGTAGAAGGAAAAAGGGGTCTGGTAGGGTGACAGTAATGGAAGCTGGGAGATCCAGGAAGTTATTGCTATAAAACAGGGTGCCTTATGTAGCAATAGTAGCTTGCATGGGGGGGAATGCCTTAGCAGGGAAGTGGGGACAGTGGTCAGAATGTGAACCCAGCTGAAGCTGGAATTTCCATGTTTGTTGCTCTATTGGATGGGTGGGGTTGAAGGCAGCACCAAATATTTCAGTTGAGTGATAGGATGGAGGTGTTGTCAGTGCAGTGGGGAGACTGTGGGTGGGGATGCAGGTGTTGTCAGTGCAGTGGGGAGACTGTGGGTGGGAACAGGTGTTGTCAGTGCAGTGGGGAGACTGTGGGTGGGGATGCAGGTGTTGTCAGTGCAGTGGGGAGACTGTGGGTGGGGATGCAGGTGTTTCCAGTGCAGTGGGGAGACTGTGGGTGGGGATGCAGGTGTTGTCAGTGCAGTGGGGAGACTGTGGGTGGGAACAGGTGTTGTCAGTGCAGTGGGGAGACTGTGGGTGGGGATGCAGGTGTTGTCAGTGCAGTGGGGAGACTGTGGGTGGGGATGCAGGTGTTGTCAGTGCAGTGGGGAGACTGTGGTAGGATGGAGGTGTTGTCAGTGCAGTGGGGATGCTGTGGGTGGGGTAGAGGTGTTGTCAGTGCAGTGGGGAGGCTATGGTACAATGGAGTTGTTGTCAGCACAGTAGGGGAGCAGTGGGGGAGGTGGAGGTGTTGCCAGTGCAGTGGAGAGGCTGTGGGTGGGGATGGTTTGGGGTGGGGTGGCTCAGAACTTTGGATATGTGAGTTTGTGATGCCTGTTAGACATCTAAGTCAAGATGTTGAGTGGGCGTTCGGATATATCAGACTGACATGCAGGAGGGCTGAGCTGGAAATATAAATGTGGGTGGCATTAGCATATAGCTGGTATTTAAAGCCATGAGACTGGGTTGCCATGAGCCTTTATTCCCACAAGGCTTCTGATCGGTCTGTAACCAAAGCTTTCCAGAAGGCAAGCGAGATCCCACTGGTAGTAACACCCATCACTTAGGGGTTTCTTGTCCTCATGCGGCACTCCCCAGGGAGTCTTCCAGGGAGCCATGGCCAGGCCATGGGTCTCATTACCTCCTCACTCACAAGCACAGAATCTCAGTCATCATAGTCCCTGACGATGCTCCCCATCTGGGCTATGAGGAGCGCCACCATCCTTACACCACAGCCCCCAAGGTCCAGAGTCCAGCTGGGCACAGAGACACACTGACTCTTTCAGACTCATGTGTTGGAGACTTCCAAAGCTCTGAAAGCTTAGGTCCAGGCTGTGTGGTCTGTGCACTCCCTCATCTCTGTGCACTTGACCTTCTCTGGGAACTGTCTGGTGCCACGCAGAGTATGTCAGGGAGGGCACAGTACAATCAGATCAGCATGGTACATCTAGTTATTGTGCCAGTGTTCTTTACCAGAAAAATAAAATTAACAAGGAGAACAATTTTTTTAAATAAAGCACCAAATTAGATTAGAAGTGGACATCAACTCCAGATACACCCATAGAGCCTTCAATTTTAACTCTTTGAGAGATATCGCAAGGACCTCCCATTATCTTTCCGAGGATGACAAACTATAGTTTGAAGTCCTAGATGCTATCAGTGGTTGTAAAAAGAGCAAGAGGAAGAGAATGGGGTAGCTATTAGTCAATTTTCTTAGTTGAGTGAAGTTAACTTAGTAACTCCTGGAATAGAATTCAAAGGAAACAGCAAAGTGAGAAGTGGATTCCACTGGAGAAAAACCAACAAACGAAGCATAATTCTGCATAGTGAGGAAGTAGTGTCTTTTTCTCCTGAAGTCCTTATAATGAGGGTTCTCAGGATCACCCAGATCTGAAATCAACACTGACAGTTCGAGATCCCAGGATAAAGTTTCCTTAGAAGGATATTTTTCAAGGTCCAAAAGGCAGGAGGCTCGCTGACCTCATCCAAAACAGCTCACACTTGAAGAAAAGAAGTGAAGGGCTGAGCGTCAGACGTGACTTGTGGCTCGTGTGATACATGGAAAGATGCAGGACTTCCAGGGAGCACAGCCAGGAAGAGAACCTGTGCCCAGTCCATCTGTTGGGCAGCTCACACCCTACACGCTGTGACCCATCCCCATTGCCAAACTCAGCACAAGTTCTAGGCCAGCCCAAATGATGAAAGAGACAAGTTCACCAGAGCTTTGGAGCTTATTAAATATACTCGTCTCTGGTCTCCTCTTTTAGACCTGAGTCATAACCTAAGAAATGTTTTGCAAGGGCCTTAGGTCTCCCGGGTTAAGTTCCACGTCTCTGCAAATGTCTCAGATGGGGTGTGGTGCAGCTCTGGCTGTCCATCACCCATCCACTGCACCGGGGAATGGACTGCACCCATGGAAAGTAGGAAACTATGTAAGATATGAGCTGTGCCCGCAGATAGTTCAGAGACATGAAAAGAAAGACAAATGACAATTTCGGGAATGAATTCAAGGCAACAGAATTATGTTTCTCTAGGCAATGCTACTGGGAACTGGGGAATGTGACCTACTCAAAGGCTATGAGATCATAGGACAGCTTGAGCCAGTCTCTCTCATTAACTGGCCAAGAGAATCACAAACTGTGGCACGGACACTGAGCCAGAATTCCAGCTGGCCCAACGGGAAGTCTGGGTCTCATTGTGTCTGCTGGCTTGGTGGACTGGCAATACCCCCAGAGAGAATGGCTGCCTGGGGAGGAGAGGTTAGGACCAGCTTGTACCTTGATGTTGGGAGCAAATGTGAGAGGCATGGAGGGAGAAGCGGGGATCTAGTCCTTGACCCCGCCCTGGCTCTTGTCCGAATGCTGTGATACAGTCTTCAGAATGATCCTAAGGCTGCTGCTTCCTGCCTCAAGCAGAGCAGACCTTTCTATGAGTCTCCTGTTCACAGAAGAAAAAAAAAAAAGCACATGTTTCTTCCCTGCTTTGCATCATGGAAGAACTGTGGGCATCGTGATAGTTATCCACAGAAAAGTGGACATGTTTGAACATGAGATGTTCCCCGTCAGGGCTGCAGAGAAGGCTCAATTAAAACAGCATTTATAGAACATGAGAGAAAAGGTGAGAGAGTCCTCGAAGCTCATGGGCCGGCTGGTCCGGTGGTGAGCAATAGACACTGTGTCAGATAAGGTGGGAAGCAAAGACCGGTTCCCAAATTTGTCTTCTGATCTCCACATGCACACCGTGGCATGAGTGTGCCTATACAGACACACACACACACACACACACACACACACACACACACACACACACACACTTTTTAAAATAAAAATATTGAGGGTTGGTCCCCAGAAGACATAGTGTTTTGGAAAGTTCTTAAAATTTTAGAGGGAGGGCTTAGCTGGAGGAAGTAAAGGTTCCAGAGGGCATGTCCTTAGAGGCCGCATCCTGTCCAAGACCCCTCTCTGTTTTGTTCTCTGCCTCCTGTCAGTCATGAGATGGACAACTTCCTCCACAAGCTCCCCAGTGATGCTCTACCTTACCTCAGAAACAATAGAGCCCAAACTCCCTCATTGTGAGCTGACATAAACTCCTCTTCCTTCCAGTTGTTTCTCTCAGGTATTCATTTATTTTAATATTTTAAGTTTTATTTTATAAACTTTATTGCAAAACAAATTTGCAAATAAAAAATTCGACAAAAATTAACCAAGCAATGTTGTAGGGAGCTACGGGTTGCATTCTGCCATCCAGCTCCCGCCACTGGCTAGCTTTACCCGAAATAAAAACACACGAATTGTATTCTTTTAAACACTGTTTGGCCCATTAGCTCTAGCCCTTACTGGCTAATTCTGATATCCCGATCAACCCATCTCTAATAAACTGTGTAGCACTGGTCTTACCGGGAAAGATTCAGCATGTCTGACCTGGCAGCTTGCTTCATCACGTGCGTCTGCCTAAGAGAGCAGAGCTATCGCATCTGCCCGGGAGAGGGGAGCATGGCGTCTCTGAGCTCACTTCCTCTTCCTCCCAGCATTTTACTCTCCCACCTATGTATTAACCTATGAGGGCCAGCCAAGCAGTTTCTTTATTTTTTAACCAATGACCTTCCTCTATCAAAGCAAAGAAGTCTATATATAGCACCAGCAAACTTCCACACAATTAGAATGGGCATTCGGAACTGGAGTTTTGGAGCTACACATTATGGTTTATACTTTCCTGTTGAATATACTTTATGTACTTATCCACCAAACCCAGAAAACTCCGTGACAGAGTTAGAACCAGGAAACCAATTAGCTTCATATCCTCTTCCATGACTTGTGTCCCTCGACTGCCTTCCGTCTCTGTTCACCTCTTAACATTTAGCCTTTCTCGTTCTCTTTTCTCCAAGTTGTATGAACGCACACATACATTGGTCTACATTGTTCATATGCTACTGGTTAGATTCTGCATATGCGAGAGATTATACAGTTTTTATTCCTTTTGAGATGTGTGACCTCACTCAATCTTGTATATTCTAAGTCTAATCCTTCCCTGTAAATTCTCGGACTTCATCTTTCTTTAGTGCTTAAGAAACACACACCCACACATATGTACCAATGTTCCATTATCAACTTTTCATTATCCGTTCATCTGTTGAGAAACAACACGGTTGTTAGAGCATTCCAAATGTAACATACACAGCAAGGGGCGCCTGGTGCCAGACCTGGTACAATTACTAACAAAAACTTAGCCTAAGAGAGCCAATGCCTGGTTCCATGGCCACTCTTTGTGGGTAGCTAAGAGAGGGACATCTGGGAACTTCACTAGAGACCTTCCTTGTGTGTGCCCAGGAATACTCTCACTGGGAGGAAATCTCCTTTCCAGGAAGTCCCACACCAGCAGGAGAACAGAGAGAGCAGCGCAGCCTCCTCAGTTCTGTTCGGGAGTCAGGGAAATTCAGGGGGTCACAAAATGAGCAGACTGTGGGAACAGGAGGTGGCATTGGGAATGCCTTGTGACAGAGGCAGCGATCTGTGCCCAGCGCCTCCCAGAGGAGGGGCATCCTTCAGCTGTCCGAAGACGATTCACACAGACTGTCAACTTGACAGCATCTAAAGTCATCTATGAGACAAACTTCTGGATATGTCTAGGAGGAAGTTTCTGGATTAGCTTAACAGAGATGGGAAGGCCCAACTCATCTGTGAGTGGCACCACCCATGAGCTGGAGACCCTGCCTGAAGGAAAAGAAGAGCAAGATGAGCGCAGCCTTCTCTCTCTCTCTCTGCTTCCTGACTGCGATGTCGTGTGACCGGCTGCCTCAAGTCACAATGTGCTCTGCCTTTGGACTGTGAGCCAAAATTCACTCTTCCCTCCTTAAGATGTTTCTGTGAGAACAACTGAGAAGCACCTAAGAGAGGCCGAGAATGTAAAGACCATAGGCTGTCTCCATATTGCTTGCCCAAGGCACCTCACAAAAATGGGCCTTCCTGGAAATGTAACCACAAGTGGACACCATTTGGAAATTAAATCAAGGCCAGGAAAAGTGGGATTTCCCTGAGGGGGTCCCTAGAAGATGGATTCTCATATTTCATCAGCAGGTACCTCACTCACAGCAAGACTTCCTAGCAGACACCCCGGGAGCCATGTTGGAAAGCGTACTACACACCCTGGAAGCGCTCCAGGCCCCGTAATTTATGGGCACGTGTAACCTACCATTTATTCCACCACATCTCAGGTGATCGCGTCCCCCATGGCCTCACAGGGAGGATGACGCTTGTCAAATAACCCTCTCGATCTACAGAAAGAACACAATCTGGGCCCTGGAAAAGGCTCTGAGCCACTAATGATCCCGTTCCCTCTCCCCTATGCTATTTAGCAAGCACCTGGCATCAGTCGCAGCCCCCAGATCCTGACAGAAGCTGGAGGGCTGTGAGATCCACGGGTGAGATTATACGGCACCGTTTAATTTCTTCTGAGCTTCCCGAGAGCCGCGGGGAAGAGCTCAGAATTGTCGTCTCCTCTCAAATACAAAATAAAATAAAATAAAATAAAAGGTTGTGACAGAGATTTAAATGAGAATAAAATGCCAATTAACTCAGAGGTATTGAACGAGTCTCTATTCTCAGAAGACTCCCGGGTCTCACTTGGCAGATCAGTTTCAATTTCCCCCAAAGCACCAATGGCCACATTGGGAAGCAGGCCTCAGAACAATCCAGAACTCGGTGCCAAGCCCACGACTTATCACTTTAATTGACACTTACGCCCTATGATGCTCATACATTCACCGAACGGGTTCAATTTAATTTGAAATGGGGAATTTTTCTTTTCCCCTATTGAAATATTTAGTTCAGCGAGCTTTAGCTCCCTAAGCGCTCCACTTCTACTTTCCATCCCTCCTCCATCCTGTTCTAAAGAAAATACAAAAGAGCCCCTCCATCCATGATTTATTTAGAAAATATCCGACCGTCACCTGCTCTGTATTATGTAGCCTATCGACCCACACTTCTTCCCTTTGGGCGGGGTAACGGGACTGACAAGAGCAATCCTCACTGCCGTCTGTCCTGCAGTCTTCAACAGGAAATGAACAAGTACAAAACTGTTGAAAACAGGACCGGGCTGAGCAAAGCAATTCGTCTACCAAGTGGGCTGTGTTTGGCTTGCAGCACACCCAGCCCTCCCACTTTCTGCTTACCAGGGTGAACCTGAGAAAGATCTAGATCCTGGACCATCCAAAGAAAGCAGGTGGGTTCCCTTTCCCACCAGGTGGGCTCCTTCTCCTTCTTGTCCTCCCCCACCCTGCGCCCCAAATCCTGTGTTTATTAGTGCTGACAGACGGAGCAAAAGCATCGTTCACCCTGGGGTGTTACATACTGATACACTGACAGGCAATTATCTTGCAAGATAGTGTTAAAACACAACAATTAATTGGAAGAGCAAGTGAGGGAATGAATGGTGGCCGCAGGCCGAGGCAGACCATTCTTTCTAAAAATGCTCTGCGAGGCTGGTAATTTAGCTTCAATGGGTCATTTGATTTCCATCACCTCCCTGCTCTCCCCTCCCCAAACCTTCCCAGTGACTTGTTTTTCAAAAGCACTGGCCTTGAATGTGTCTCAGACGTCATTAAAAGTGCACGCCAACCTCCCTAGCAACTTCCCAAAATGGTGCCTGGCACTAAAGGAGCACATCACTTCAGTATGGATGTCTCACACAGCCAGCCTTTGTGACCGGCCTGCTCGCGCCCAGCCCGCTGTGGCCGCACGTCTTTGTTTCAAACCCGGGCTGACACATGTCTGCTGAAATAAAACATTCCCACTTCAGCTGACTGATTCGGTGGGAACAAGAAGTTCACACGCCAAAGCACGGGCTGACCCTGGCGACCCCCTCCCCAGCAGGGGGGATGAGAGCTCTGTGGTCTCCTTTCACTAACAGGCCTCGGCAAGCGCCAAGCCAGGGCCCTTTTTTTCTCGCTTGTTTTCCTAAGGTGGCATCCATTGGCCTATATTTGATAGTTTACATGATATGCAGGTGTCAGCCCTAGCAGGTTTGATTGAGAGAAGGGAAAAGGGACAAGGGAGAGAGAGACTCGAGAAGCGTTTTGCTGGTCAGCAGAATCTTGAATATGCCTCTAAAGAATTCTTTGATTTCAAGAGGCAGAAGCCCACTAGGCTGAGCTCAGAAAGAGAAAGCGGAGATGTATTTCATACACAGAGATGACTATACAACCCAAAGACAGTCTGCAGCCTCGCCTCAGAAAGAGGGCTAACCAAGATGTCGCTTTGACTTCCCAGCGCTTGTTCCTTTGCTGCTCAAAAGGCCCTTTGCCTAGTCTGGGGGTCGTGAACATCCACATCTACCGAGCCCACATGCGGGGGGTGCGCCAGGTGAACATGTCAGAGTCCTGATGTTTCAGGTCCTGGACAAGGGCCAGGATTGGTCATCTAGTTCAATCCAGTGCCCATGCCTGCTCCAACAGCCTTGACACCAAAAGTCACTACAGAGGCAGGAGTGCTTGGCGACTCACAGGTCAGGCTACGAGGTTCCCTAGCTTATGCATAGAGGATACTGGAGTAGAAATTTCTTCTAAAATGAGCTTCTGGTTTGTTCTAGCGAGTGAGTCACTTACTTTGAGCACAACAGTTATGTAGGGGGTGTTGAGATGGCTCAGTGGGTAAGGGAAGCTTGCTGCCAAAGCTCAGGACCTGAGTTCAATTTCTGGGACCTCCACACATGCATCATGGCACATGTGCACCACCCCAAAATAAATAGATGCAAACACATAAACAAACCTGTTGAGCGTACCAAGAGAAGACAAAAGAGAGTAGCTTCATTGTTTTAACAAGAGGCATTTATTTCTCATGAGTCTGGAGGCTGGAAGTCCCGGGTCTAAGTGCTGCCCGGGGCGGATGCTTGTGAAGGCCCCGTTCAGTCCCGGCTTTCAGATGGACAGCCAGCTGCCTGCTTGCAGTCTGTTCATGTAGGCTTTCTGTGTGTGTGTGTGTGTGTGTGTGTGTGTGTGTGTGTGTGTGTTTCTCTGTGTGTGTTTGTGTGGGTGTGTTTGTGTGTGTTTCTCTGTGTGTGTTTGTATGGGTGTGTTTGTGTTTGTGTGTGTGTGATGGGGTGAGAGAGATAGAGAGCAATCTCTATCCTTCCTTATAAAATTAAATGTATTTTTATGTGGAAACACAAATTTATACATGTTAATGGGGCACCACCTGCTGCGTTCATCCATGTACATGCTGTGTGATTTTTAATTGAGGTAAGCTGGTCTACCTCCAAGCTTTTACAAGTAGACGCTATGGCGCTGCTCTCCATGGTTGCCCGCTGTGCCGCAGCACTCAGGGTGTTTGCTTTTGTTGCGATGTAGCTCAGTCCTTGTTGCTCAGCCTCTCTCTCCCCCTCCTGCCCTCCTTCCCCCACGCTTCTTGTGCTACTATTTGGCTTTAAATTTCTTCAATTTTTTCTTGTGTATATGTTTTAAATACTTGAAAAATGCATGCCATGTGTGTGTTTATGTGTGTGCCAGTACATGGGTGTGGATGTCCATGTGTGTCCATGTGTGTGGAGGCCAGAAGTCCACCCCAGGGTGTCATTCCTTGGGAATCATCCACCTTGGCTTGTTTGTTTGCTTAATCTTGTTGTTTGTTTTGGAGGGGAAGGTTGAGTCAGGGTTTCTATTTGTGGATCTGGCTGACCTGGAACTCACTCTGTAGACCAGGTTGACCTCAATCTTATAGAAATCCCCCTGCCTCTGCCTCCCAAGCACTAGAATTAAAGGCATATGCCACCATACCCAGCCATCATGGTTTTTTGAGATAGAGTCTCTCATTGGAACCTGCGACTCACAGAGTAGTCTAGGCTGGCAGTCCAGTGAGCGCCAGGAATGAGCCTGCCTCTGTTTCCCTAACACTGAGATTGCAGCTGTGGAGTACTGTGCCTCGATTTTTTGCATGGTTTGTGGGGGTCAAAGTCAGGCCTTTATGCTCATGTGACAAGCTCTTGAGAAACGGAGCGACTACCCCAGTCCTTTACTTTCGGCTTTCATGGAGTACTTTTAAAGTGTTGAGAGTATGAGGGAGATTTAATATGGATGCTGAGTCCTAACTGGTGAGCGACTGGGAGACCACTCTTTAGCAGAAGTCAGGGGTCTGTGTTTGCAGCCTGTCCTCCACACTCTGGGGAGGTGTGCTCACTGTGGCCTGCTGGCCTGCACATCTCTCCTGTGGAGAGTCAGTCAGCACTCAGCTGCAAGGTTCAGGCTAGCTATGCTGGTTTACCTCCCTTTGATTGCCTGTGAAGAAATATCTAGTTATGGCATTGCTTGAGCTAGGACTCCTAAGTTTCACGTGCTAGGTACACATGTCACACTGACTAAAAAATAAAAGGGAACATGCATGAGCGTACTACTACAGCCATACTTAGGAAGTCCCCCAGGAGAGAGTGTTACTGCATGTGCCTCTTACTGTGATAAAACACTCGAAGCTGAGTGCTGTGTGGAAAAGGAATTCACATTTCTGCAGGTCTAAGGGCATGGTGCCAGCTGCCGCTCGGCTCTGGTGAGGACCCGTGACAGACAGCATGAAGAAGGTAGGAACATCGTGTGGGTGGGACCCTATGACAAGCCAGAAAGCGGGGAACAGGCTGATCTTGCCCTTTGATAAAAAGCCATTCTATTGAGAGATAACCAGCCTCCTAACCCAGTCTCAATCCTGTCCGAGGGTGCTACTCTTGGTAATGTAATTACTAGGTTTCCAGTTACTAAAGGCTCCACATCCCTTAGCATCACCATTAAGGACCAAGCTTCCAAAGTGTGATCCGGAGGATACAAGACAGACTGAAGCTATACCAGAGGTTAGGGCCAACGGAGAAGGATACATGGAGAAGTGTGTGTGTGTGTGTCTGTGTGTGTGTGTATGTTGAAACAGTATCTCTCAGTGGTCTGGGACTTGTCAAGTAGCCAGACTGGCTAGCCAGGGAGCCTCAGGGATCTGCCTGTCCTTGCATCCCCAGCAATGGGACGACAAGGGCATGCCACCACTATTTTGTATGTGGGTTCTGGGGACCAAACATAGGTTCCCAAGCTTACAAGGCAAGGACTTTAATGACTGAACCATCTCCCTAACACGAAAACCAAGGTTTTTGATAAAGGTCCCTTCTCTCCCTATGCCTCTCAAAGCTGATTCCTCCTCTCATTGGTGCCGTTCAGTTCTAGTGACACTCATCTTTCTTCTGTGTCGGGGAAGATTGACCATTGGTAGCTCCAACATGACCTCAACAAACCATCAAGTCTCAGTCAAAAGGCAGCTCCAACAAGTCCTCACAAGACTGACAGCTCTAACTTAAGCCACACCCACTCCTCAGCCAATCACTGCAGCCAGGCTTAGCCCAGACATATGTCTCCTTGCCACCTATGATGTGGGAGTGTTCAGATGCCATACTGTAGAGCGTCTATAGGCCACAGATAAAGGAGGAGCTGCACATGTGCACAGAGAGAGAGAGAGACAGAGACAGAAAGAGAGAGAGAGAATTTGGCCTTAGGGGTATTCATCCTGTGTACACCAGTTAGATTTTGAGGAAGCTAATAAGAGCAGTAAATAGCTTTGGTACCACAGTGCCAGGAGCTCACAGACCATCTGGCACACGTCTAGAGATCATAGGTTCTTGGCAACCTTCCATCATGTTAAAAGCCCAGAAGCATGGGATTACCCAAGGGTCCTTCTAAGAGTAAACACCCAGGTCAGGGCTGATGGCAACGCTTTCCTCAGATCTTGAAAACATCCTCACCTGCTATTATGGAATCTGGTTTTCATGGCAGCAAACAAAACAGAAAGGTGGGATGTGTAGGATACTCCAGAAGACAATGTTTCCATGCCTAAGGCTATTCGTTAGATAGTGTTTTCTTTTTTTTTCTGTTTTATTTTTATTTATTTATTTATTTAAGATTTCTGTCTCCTCTCCGCCACCGCCTCCCATTTCCCTCCTCCTCCTCCAATCAACTCCCCCTCTCTCATCAGCCCAAAGAGCAGTCAGGGTTCCCTGCCCTGTGGGGAGTCCAAGTACCTCCAACCTCCTTCCAGGTCTAGTAAGGTGAACATCCAAACAGCCTAGGCTCCCACAAAGCTAGTACGTGCAGTAGGATCAAAACCCGGTGCCATTGTTCTTGACTTCTCAGCAGTCCTCATTGTCCGCTATGTTCAGCGAGTCCGGTTTTATCCCATGCTTTTTCAGAAACAGTCCAGCTGGCCTTGATGAGTTCCTGATAGAACATCCCCATTGTCTCACTGTGTGGGTGCACCCCTAGCGATCTTGAGTTCCTTGCTTGTGCTCTCTCTCCTTCTGCTCCTGATTTGGACCGTGGGGTTTCAGTCCGGTGCTCCAATGTGGGACTCTGTCTTCTTTCATCGCCTGATGAACGTTAATATTCAGGAGGATGACTATATGTTTTTCTTTGGGTTCACCTTCTTATTTAGCTTCTATAGGATCACGAATTATAGGCTCAATGTCCTTTATTTATGGCTAGAAACCAATTATGAGTGAGTACATCCCATGTTCCTCTTTTTGGGTCTGGGATACCTCACTCAGGATAGTGTTTTCTATTTCTGTCCATTTGCATGCAAAATTCAAGAAGTCATTGTTTTTTTACTGCTGAGTAGTACTCTAATACGTATATATTCCATACTTTCTTCATCCATTTTTCCATTGAAGGGCATCTAGGTTGTTTCCAGGTTCTGGCTATTACAAACAATGCTGCTATGAACATAATTGAGCATATACTTTTGTTGTATGATAGGGCATGTCTTGGGTATATTCCCAAGAGTGGTATTGCTGGGTCCAGGGGTAGGTTGATCCCGAATTTCCTGAGAAACCGCCACACTGCTTTCCAAAGTGGTTGCACAAGTTTGCATTCCCACCAGCAATGGATGAGTGTACCCCTTACTCCACAACCTAGCTAGTGTTTTCTTAACTACTGTGAGATGACTGTCGATCTCCATGCAGTTGGAAGAAATCATACAAATAGATCTTCCTTCCCTCCCCCCAGAAGGTTCCCCAATCAATGGTAGTAGCATCTTCCACGATGGAGGCAGAGAATCTTCATAATCAACATGCAACCCATGAATCTTGCTTAGATTTCACCAGTACTACAAGTGCCCATCTGAAGACTAGGTTTTAACGTGCATAGATTTTTCTCACAAGCTACTTCTTCGAGCAAGCACTGATGCTGTGTTCCCTGGGAGAACAATACCATTCCCACGGGTTCTGTATGCAGATGGACTCCAGCTTTTCTGAAGCACTTGAAGGGAGAGTCATCAGCATCTTCCCACCCTGAGTGTACCAGCTCTCACCTAAAGAAAAGAGTAAGTAGGGCCTATAGGACTGAAACACACAGGGTATTCACTCTTAAAGTCCTGATGTGAGGCTGGAGAAACATCTCAGTAGTTAAGAGTGTTTGCTGCTCTTCCAGAGGACCCAGCTTCAATTCCCAGCACCACATGGTGGCTTGCAGCTACCTGCAACTTCAGTTTCAGGGGTTCCACTCTCTCCTTCTGGCCTCTGCAAGCCCCTGACATACAAGATGCACAGACACACATGTGTGAAGATCTTCCAGACTCATAAATTTCTTAATAATCACTCTTTTAAAAATACTTAGAAAAGCATTGTGCTGCAATGAGCAGGCCACCACAAGAGACATAGGGGCTTCTAGAAATGGACAGGGAATCTCTAGCTGGGGATACAGTATGCAAAACATTCTGGGTTTCCAACTGAGGATGTTAGATTCATGAAAGAAGCACTAGAGACCTAGGGACAACACTTGGGGAAGACATAGTTTGTGACTAAGTGTAGGGATGTTTGGGAAGGAAGGAAAAGGAAGCCAGCAGTCCAAAGAGAGATCAAAGAACTGAAGTTGAGCTAGGGAATCAACAGAAAGGAGGGGAGCCACAGAAGCGACGAAGGATGTGCGAGGTTTTGTTTTGGTCGCACATGTGTTTGTTCGTGAGCATGCATGTGTGCTCAAGTGTGTGGGAGCTAGCACACCTGCACATGCATCCATGTAGCACACACACTTTAGTGCCCTTTATTCCAAGAGCCAACTGAGAACCAACTAGACCATGTGAGTGAGCCTTGGTTTTGAGTCCTTCATTTTGAGGAACTGGTCAATATCCAATGAATTGATCTTTTTGGGTGTGAGATGCTCTTACCTGGGGGCTTGAAAACATTTGCAGAAGGGATGGGCTGGGAAGCACAACCTGCCCAAGTGTTCTTGTGTCTTAGCTATTTCTCTGCTGCTGTGACTAAACACCACAGACAAGCCTGGCACTGGTGGTGCACACCTTTAAGCCCAGCACTCGAGAGGCAGAGGCAGGCGGATCTCTGTGAGTTCGAGGCCAGCCTGGTGTACAAAAGCTAGTTTCAGAACAGGCTCCAAAGCTATAGAAAAACCTTGTCTCAAAAAAGAAAGAAACAAACAAAAACACAATGAACAAGGTAACTTTCAGAATGAAGGTCTTATGTTTCCAGACACTTAGCATCCATCATGGTTGGGTCAGCATGGAAATGGGTAGGCCTGGCAGCAGAAGCAGGAAGCTGAGAGCTTACATCCTCATCCTCTCAGCATGAAGCAGAGAGAGCTTCTGGAAATGGCAAAGGTCTTTGAACCTCAAAGCTCACCTCCAGGGACGTACTTCTTCCAGCAAGGCCACACCTCCTAAACCCCCAGATAGCACCACCGACTGGGGATCAGGAGTCAAAAGGCGTGCACCTATGAGGGGCAATCTCATTCAGAGTACCTCATCTCATCTTCCTTTTACAAATGTTTCCAGATTTTATCTCTCTTTATCTGCTAGGGGAGATCTGGCAGGGGGTTCTCCATGAAGTGAAATGATGAATTGTGAAATTCTCCAAGCCCTTTTCCAGCTGTTGGGATGAAGGATAGGAGGGGCTTCTGCTTGAGCCTGGCTCCTTCCTCCTGGGGTCCAGATATGCTGGGTGTCAGACAGGTGGGGATGGGGTGGGTGTTATAAAGTATCTGTACAGGGCAGTGGGGCTCCTTCTGGAAACAACTGCAGGGCTTTTGTATTGCAGGGGCAAAGAATCAGCTGACTCCCAGACAAAGCCTCAGCATGCTGGAGAGGGTCCCAGGGAGCAGAAATGGTTTCCTCCACCCCAGTGTGGCCAGGAGTAGAGGGATCCTGTGACGTTTAGCTGGGTGCTTAAGGAGCAACAGCGGCAGTGGCACACTGCCAGGGTCTGGAAGGACACCACAGGTACACAGAAAGGATAGCAGCATCCCAGATACTCTGTAGGCAGTGAGACTGGGACTCCTGACTGGGACCCCTGCGGTAATGGCAGCCTGTGGTCCTGAAGGCCAGAGGTCACCACGAGGTAGGCCGGTCATCGTCACTAGTTCAGGCTAGGTGGACATGTGCAAGAAGAAAGGTACTCAATTATCTGGAAATGAAATTTATTTGTTGCTAGTAAGGGCAGGAGGATGGAAGGACCTAACAGCGTACCAAGAAGAGATGGCCTCCCCTTCATCCCTTCCTCCTCTTTCTTGCATCTCTACTCTTTTCCTGTCTTCCCTCTCCCTCCCTTCTCTTCCCCTTCTCCTCCATATTTCCTCTTCTTTCTTCTCTTTCTTTCCTTTTCCATTTTCTCATCCCTTTCCCTTCCTTTATCTCCCCTCCCTTCCCTTCCCTCTTTCCTTTTTATAAGTAGTCAGTCTGTACATTGACCTCACCTTCTGCCTTCAAGACTTTCTTCACATGGTAGAGAATGGCCCCAGTGGCTCTACCTCTGGCCACGAGCCAGACATAATTTCCTACTGCAAGTTGATTGACCTGCCTCAGGTCATGTGTGCATCACTGTGGCCAAGGTGACAGCACCCTCATGGCTGCTCCATGGATACCATGTCAAGGAAGGGAGAACTGTTCCCCCAACCAGCTGGGTACTTTTGCCAGGAGGTAGAGGATGCTGGATATCCAGAACCCACTAGTATCTCCATCTTGTTCCTGTGGGGACCCTGCATAAGAATGCCGCTCACTGTCAGACTTTCTCGACCTCCTTCATCTCTAGTCAAGGTTGCCATGCTGCATTTCCTGTCAGTTGTAGCCATCAGAAGCTTTGTACCCCAGAGAGTGCAGAGCCCATGCTCTCTCCACTTCACCTGAGGCTGTTACTACATCCATGCCTCCTTATAGAAAAGGAAGGTCTTCACAGAGCAAGCAGGGCCTGCAGTGTCCCCTAAGCCCACCCTGTACATGAGGCCTGGCTGACCTCCTTCTGATGGGCTCAGCTGTGGGACTGGGTTGAGCTGACTGGAGGTTGATAAGCCTTCTTGTGGGGAAGGCCCTACAGTCTCAACTCATTGGGAGACAGACACCCATTGTGTGGGTGCCACTTGACTTGGGACATCTGTGTGGTGATTTGGATAGGTACAGCCCCCATAGGCTCATGTGTGTGAACGTTTGGCCTATAGGGAGTGGCACTATTAAAATGTGTGGCCTTGTTGGAGTAGGTGTGGCCTTGTTGGAGGAAGTGTGTCACTGTGGGGGCGGGCTTTGAGGCCTCCTATGCTCAAGCTGTGCCCATTGTGAGACTTACCTCCTGGGATCATGCTGTAGAGCTCTTAGTTACCTCTTCAGTGCCATACTGGCCAGCATGCTGCCTTGCCTCTCATCATGATGACAATGGACGAGACTACTGAAACTGTAAGCCAGCTCCAATGAAATGTTCTTCCTTTCTCGGAGTTGTCATGGTGTCTCTTCACAGCAATAGAAACCCCTACTAGGACAATCTCTCTGACAAAGGGTGGAAGTGGGCGTCTCCGGGACTACTGGTCCTCAGTCAGCTTTGGTCACAAGGGCCTGGGCCTTCCTGTCCACCAGCCCCAGTGAATGAGCTGAATGAATGACGGTAACTGCAGCTGCATGTTGGGTCTCTTGATGTGACAGCATGGGAGCCGACAGAGCAGCTGCTCACTCAGAGCTGTGGCGGGAAGGGAGGAGAGCATGAGGAAAGGCTGGCCTAAGAGCAGATCCTCAGGTCTCAAGGGGCTAAACGAATTTCTTGACTTTGGATGTAACCAGGGCCCTGGCCTGGAGCTGTTTCACGTTGAGTATCATCTGGGGTAGTGGCACGTGTTCTACAGACATGAACAGAGACAGCTCTCACCTGGGAGAAGCTTCCAAGAGCAAACTCCTACTTAACTGGAAGAGACCATCTAGTCAAACCCTTAAGAGACCAGGACCGAAATCTCATACCCTTTGGCAAGCTGGAAACTTGCGGACACGGCTGGTAGGAAAACCTCAGAGGTGGGGAGGGAGGAGGCCTGGGAGTGAGCCTCAGGGGCTTATCAACTTGGGTAACTTCCACACCCACAGGTCTACGTGGCCTCACTTGAGAAACAGCAATTCAGGTCTTGTAATGTTGAATCATCACCCTGCTGTGTGCAAAGACTGAGCTCCCAGTTCTCAGCCCAGGCTTATATAGAACCCTGATCCACTTTGATTTCAGCTGCCTCTGCTTTCCCCAAACCCTGTGCAAACACCTTCATAGTCTCCCTCTATCCCCTCTGGCGTCTACTTGGAAACTCTGCACTCTAGAGGAAGAAGAGGCCCAAGTCCCAGCTGATGGGTCACAAGTCAATGTCTGCCTTGGCCTGGCACTGAGAGTCCCATGGGACAGGCGTCAGAAACACAAATATTGGGTGGGATACACTGGCAGCCTCAGGAAAGGGTGGGAAAGGACCCAGGGGCAGGAAGAGGACAGCCAATGAATATCCTGACAACCACCACTTTCCCATACAGGTGGGGGTCATGTTTTAACACGTCTTTAACCCACCCAGTGTCCCATGGGTAAATCTGTTCTCAGCATCTTCTCCAGGCTGGTGCACCCTTCTTAGCATTAAGGCTCAGGATGAGCCCAGGTAGCCCAGGCCGTCACTTGCCTGCCTTATAAGGAACAATGATGTCCTCTTATCCCTTTTGCCACCCTCCAAGGTCTGCAGAGCTGAGGAACAGGCATTGATTGAAGCCATAGCAAACTGGGCCAGAGCTGCCCACGGTGTGGAGAAACAGGCCCTGCTCTGAAAGCACATTCCGTTCTCTCCCCTTCTTTCTGATGAAAACCCTCCTGTAATCTGCTGGTGCTGGGCACTGGAGCATGAATTATTCAGAGAAGTCTCTGTGCTCCGTTATCTCCCCTCCCCCGGGACGCCCCTACCATTGTCCGCCCTGATGGGTCATTACGCACTCTGTGAATTTAATCTTTTAGGCTATCCACCGCACAGGGGGAAAAATGTATGAATAACAATTTCCCTGTAATAACCTTCAACTAACCTTTCAACCAGAGTGAGTCATTCCAATCCCATTTTCACATCAAGAGGAGTCAAAGGCAGGCAATTACCTCTTATCTGTTTCCGAAGCTGCCCCCACCTCCCCTGCACCCTTAATTTTTAAAGGGGTGTTGAAGAATGTGATAGGCACTGGGAAATGAAGGAAGCCAGAGGGAGGGCTGGGAAGGATTGTCTGGTAAGAGGCAGGCATGGAGATGCCAAGGCCAAGAGTGAAGAAGGGATTCTGAGTCTAAGACTTCCATTCAGGATTCGGGATGTGACCTACCCTTGTCCCCTGGCACCACCTGAGCTTCCTCTCACAGGGCCAGTTCTTACTTAAGATAACCACTGAAAGACATTGTCTCCTGGGCCCAGAGACTTCCACAGAGCCTTCCGGGTATGGTAAGTCCAGAATTCTGTCTCAAGCATTTAGGTGGCTGACATGGGAGAGGGCAGGGAAGGGCAGAGTCTTTGCCCATCCACCAGGGATTCCCACTTTCCCTTAAGATCTCTGCAGGTCAGAGGCCTGGAAGAGCTTTGGCAAGTCCCCCTGCTCTAAGCCTGGGAAGAACAAGTTACCAGCATTGGGTGGGGCGGGAAAGGAATCTGTCCCAGTGGACGGCCTGGGTTAGGCATCCTCACCTAGTGGCCCTCACCCATTTCTCTTGGTATAGTTTCCTTTCTGGTGCTATGACTAAACACTTGGACTAAGAGCATCTTAGAGGAGGAAAAGGTTTTTTCTCAGCTTACAGACTACAGTTCATCTTGGACAGCTAGGGAAGTAATGGCAGACATTTTAGTGATAGGCAGGAGGACAGCACTACAGTGAGCCTCTGCCAAGCAGGCAATCACTCATCGCCTGGCACAACATGGGCTCTGTGGTGCCAAATCTTGCAAGTTTTTTCCACAGGAAGCCAAAAAAATTGTTTTTCAATTTTAAAAAATGAATTCATTTATTTCAACATTGTTAGTTTACATGAGGGAACTATCTAAATGCTCTGAGTGTGTGAGAATTAAATCAAGAAAATTAAAATGTTCCTAGAAGACAACGCGCACAGAGAGGTGGACCATGTTCTTGGATAGGGAGGTGTGCATCTGTACCAGCCGCTTTGTTCATTGCTGTGACAAAAGCAGTTTCAGGAACTGTGGGTCACAGTTTGAGCATACAACCCGTCATGGTGGAGAAACCATGGTACAGGTGTGTGAGGCATTGGCTAGGAAGTAGAGACAGGTGGATTCTTGTGCCTTCTCCTTTTTACTCAGGCTGGGACCCCAGTCCATGAAATAGGGTGTTTTTTTAGATATCAGTTAACCCGATCCAGCAACATCCTCACCAACATGCTCAGAATCTCTCTGGGTCTGCATCCTACCAGCTGATAATCAACACACTGGTGGGACTGTTTCCATTTATCATCTTCTTATTGCTTATTTTGTCAGGAGAGGGCTTGGGTGCCACAACATGCACATAGAAGTTAGAGGACAACTTGTGGGAGTCATACTCGCTGCCACTGAGACTCAGGCCCTGGACTTGTGACGTGAGGTCTGCTTGGGCACTCAGGCAAAAGGCGCCTGAGGCTATATGTGCACTAGGCACATCTCCTAGGGAACACATTTCCTAGGTCAGCACATTGTTTCCCTTCGTGGAGTGAGCATGGTGGTTCTGGGTCTCAGTGCCTTCACCTTAGCCTGATAGCTATAGCATTCTCAACCATCTATCTTGACCCTTGTCTCTGCAGTGAATAAAACCCCGGGCCATCAGCCTTATCTCTCTGGAGATTGGCCCAGAGTCCTAGCAAGGGAGATCCCAGCAAGGCGAAGAGAATGCTCTGAGCTGTTGCTGTGCAGTCACTCAGATGTTCTGTGTTTGCGTGGATAGAAAAATAAACAAAATGTGCCTAAGAGTCAAAACACAATCTAGAAAGCCACACCACACCAGCAGCCCTTACCTTTCCCCAGAGAAACCAGATTGTAAATACATGTATGTGTTTTTTCCCTTTTTCTTCCCCGTGGGGGTGGAGGTGTTACATTTTAATCTCTGAATTTGGGCATTTGGTTTGGAAAAATAACTGTAATGCCAATGGGCAAATTTTCCTCCCTACCATCTCGGAGGACTCAAGTTCATGTTTAAACTTTCTGCAGTGGAGTTAAACACACAGTGTCCAGAAGCAGCTGTTCCAGGCAGACACATTCCTAGCTCCACCCTGAAAGAAAACAGCGGCACAAACACTACCCCTGTTTGGTTGCATCTAAGCTATGCGTAGCTGCAGCAAAGACCATCTCTCCTGGGTTTCCACAATCAGGATGTCGTATGCATGTGGACCACACCACAGTGCAGACTGCCAGCAGGTGAGGTTCAGGAGATGAGAGCGCAGAGAACAATAATGAAGAGATAGCAGAGAAGAACCCTCCATCCATCTCTCCTACAGCCTGGCCCACACCCTCTTATCCTGAGTTCCAACAAAAGCAAGGACATTAATCTCTACAAAGTTTGATTCCTAGCAGTGTTGTGTCTGCAAGACTGGGCTCTGCTGGGACAGATAAGGGACCTAAGTGTCCTCTTGAGCTCCTGAAGCAGGTATCTTTGAGAAAGGCCAAATACACTTCCTACTGCCTGGTGGTTATGAAGCCGACTGGTCCTGGGTGGCCATGGGATCAGGCAGGTGTATATCCATGTTCTCTGCAAACCCTCGGTTCTATAGCCCCTTTTCTGCTCTGAGAGATTCAATGGGGATTGCCTACCAGCTCGAGACCACAGTGAGTCCCTAGGAAAGGCCTCGCCACAGTCTCACAACCAGGCAAAGGCAAAAATACCAAGTGGCTTTCTACTGCTTTTGCCATAGCCCCTGTGGGGAGGCCCAGGAGCACTCAGGGAACAGGGTGGCTGGACTTGGAGGACAGAGGAAGATCTGCCTCACCCCTTACCTGAAATCCTGAAAGTGAGTTGGAATGGTGGCTGTGAAACACCAACATTTCCCAAAGATATGCTAGGAAGAGCCCTTGTCCTTGGGGCCATAAAAATTCCAGTGGTCTCTGCTCTGGTCCAAAGCCTGTCTAGCCTTAGAGTGCTGCACACACATGTGTTGTGGAACTCTGGATTAGTGCAGCGGTGGGCGTAGAGCCCTATCTTTCTTGGGGAGGAGTAAAATAGTATTCTAATATTGGCTAAATCCTTCTAAATGCAAAGTGGTTTAACAGATTAGCTTAAAATCATAGGGAAGGCTGTGTGGAAGTAGGCCACAGGAAAGGTAAGTTTGGATTCAAAGCAGAGCCCAGGGAAGTGAAACCCCCTGAAATCCAATTTGAGAAAAGCTTATTTAAATGTGTTTCTTGGGGAAAATAAATGTTCTGTGTATTGTGTGGGCTTGTGCACCGGGAACTCGTAGGGCAATCAAGCCGTAAGAGGCTCTTGGCTCAAGGACTCACGTTTGACTCAGCAAGGAGCTGCCAGATGTGTGTTGGGGAACCTGTTAGCAGGGTCGGTTTGTTAAGGGTCTCACTGTGTAGCCCGGGCTAGCCTTGAACTCAGGAGCTTCAAGCCACCTTAGCTTTTTGAGTTCCTGGATTATAGGCATACACCACCATGCGAGGAAATTCTTGTTTTCTTAAAGGAAAAACCTCGCATATATCCTCTGGGGAGAGTTTAAGGCAGGAAGATGCCCCTGCTCCATTTAAGGCTATTCAAACGAAGACCTGGTACGCAAGCCTTGAGGGCTGGATCTTACTCACTCATTTAGACCCAGTTCAGGGCTAGGCCCTCAAGTGAGTGGCCATTGAGCAAAATCAGACATCTGGGGCTGGGGTCATGGCCCAGTTGGTAGCGTTTGTCTCACAAGCATAAGGACAAAGTCACAGAACCTACAAAAAAGCTGGGCACGGTGACACGTGATTCCACTGCCGGGGAGACAGAAACAGGCAGACGTCTGGGGATCTCTAAGGGCCTGTCTAGCAGCCTCGTCAGGATGTATGGACGATATGATCGCTTGGAAGGAACACCTGATGTATTCTAACCTCCACACATTCACACACAACATAAACACGCATGCACACACATGCACATGCATGCACACACACACAAACATGCACGCACACCGTCTGGACATCTCATCCTTGAGGTTTTAAGATGGGGTTCTATTAAAGCAAAGCTAGACCTCAACACATAGAACTTTCTGGAAGAATTGTTACATAAATTATGACTCTGTCCAGAAGGGCCACAGAGAGAGAAGACTTGAGGAATATGTGCCCAGCTGCTTTTCCTCACTCGGATGACCATAGCAAACTGCTCACCTCTGTGAGACTCAGTGTCCTCCCTGGACCCGGGATCCTAAAAGTTACCTGTTCTCTCAAGTAACAGATAATGAGATGAAGACTCCCATTCTCAAGACGTGGCAGGATCAGAGAGCTGTCAAGAAGGCCTCCTGTCTAGAAGTATGTCTGCCAAGGACCGTCAGAGGGACAGCCTCCAAAGCTTATTCCCCAGAGAGGGCTGAAGGCCTCTAGAACATGGAGATGTTTTTACTGACATGCATGGAGAAGGTTCCAGAGTTCATCTGCTCTCTCTTGATTCAGAAAGCCTGGTGGGAGGGATGGGCCTCTCCAGTCAGAGAACCACATGGACCGGGGCCAAGGAGAGAAAGTAGAGTTAAAAGCAACTACATTGTCTGGGCTGCTCTCCAGCTACTCAATAGCCCCAGCTTCTCATCATTAACTGGGTCTCCCCAGGATCCAGTGATGGGATTAAAAATCAGATCCCAGCTCACGCATGGGGCCCGGGTAGAGGCTGGGAGTCTGCATTTCTCATGACAATCCCACAGGATGCTGGCGATGCTAACCTGGGAACCGCATTTGCAAGAACAAAGTGATAAACACCAGTGAGCCAAATCTTCCATGGAAACCTGGCCTCGGTCAAAGGCCTCCTAAGTCCTGTAGCAGGTGGCAGTTTGGGAGGAATTCTGGCAAAAGCAGTCCTCCCCTGGGAGAATGGAGTGGCTAATACAGAGAGATGCTGTTTGTAAATTTGGATTACAGGGGCTGTGCGATCCTGGTAAGTGAACTGTGCTCTCAAGAATGATAAATGTTTGCAAGATGGGGGTCTTGCGACCTTCTGTCTCCACCCCACAGAACCTAGGGCTTAATTCTACACTGCATATTTTACCTCAGTCTGGCCTTACATTTGCCTGAGTCTAGGACTCTGTGTTTGGGTGGTATCTGAGCCATTGGTTCTCTGAGCATCCATGCATCCATCTACGCATCCACCTGTGCATCCACCGTTGCATCATTGTCTCTGGCTCTTCCTCTCTTTTAGGTCCCCCTCTTTCTTCTACCTCTTTTCCCTTGCTATTTATAGGCTTTATCCTCAATATCTGGTTCACAGGAGACAAGAGACTCGCCCACTCACCAAGAGGTCCCTGAGTACCCTTCAGGAAGTGAGCCAGCCCTGAGTCCCTGAGGATGGGCACAGGTGTTCTCCCATTGCCTAATGCAGAGCTTGGTGCAGTGTGGACAAGGGCGCATTCTTGTTTCACCACCGTTGGCAACAGCTGCATCCAGAGGTGGGTTTCTCAGTCTCTCAGCAGAGAGTCTCTAAGCCCAAGTTCAAATGCATGGTGCTTCCTAAGCACTGGTTTTCCCAAGTCTCTGAAGTTGCCATATGAAAATGAAACTTTGAATTCAACATGAAACAAGTGAGCTCAGGCATCTGTCTTCATAGCGTGAGGAGCCGTACCTGGGAGAATGGGGACATATTGTCTCTAAAGAGGGAGGCCAGATGAACTCATTGAAGTCACAGAGGCTTTGGCATGTGGCACCTGTTAGGGATGGAAGGCTATCCTTTCACGGAAATATCATCTGAGCCCAAGGGCACTCAGACTAACATGTATTCTCTCCACTTCTGTGTAGCCACACCGTTCTCCAAAAGCAAAGGGGGTGTCATTGCAGCTTGGCCTTGCTTCCAAACCAACTTCCTGTTTAGAGTATTGGTCTTCCCAGTCCTGCTGGGAAGGTAGATCCAGGCTTGGGGTGTGGTTTTGCCTGAGGTAGTAATTACACTTGTCTCCACAAATGAAGAATATGAAGGGCATCGCAGTTAGTGCCGCTCAGAGTGTGGGCCAGAGCCCATCTCTAAGCCCTTACCAGAACAGAGGGAAGGGGGAAGGACTGTGCCCTTCAGTCATTTGGCATTGCCCTAACTTCCATGTTTTCTCTCTGGTCTTGTTGAGAACAGCCAGATTCTCTAACTCACATAACGGGCTGCTGATGCTGTGAACTGGGCATTGGTTCCACCTAATGTGACTGTGTCAGACTACAGTGGATTGGAGATATTTTCATTGTTATATCAAGATATGGCTTGAGTTCTTGGGGCATTTGGTAGTATGGTTGAGACATGAAGAGTCTAGTCACTGTGGAGAGCACCACCAAGAACACATTTCTAGACACGGGGGTGAAAGTCCCTCCCTCTGGGAGACTGTGATCCAGGCTACCTGGGAATCCAGGTGATCCTCTCTGTGTCTCAGCTGCCCTTGCCTAGTTGTCTGAGTGACCACGCAAGGTGAATGGAGGGTGTGGCCATTTGCCTGGCCAAGCCAGGCCTCTTCAGGTGAGATTTGGAGCACGCAGGGTGTTATGGACAGAGACAAAGAAAAACCAGGCTTCAGTTCATTCTCTAGCAACCACTGACACCCTCTTTTTGAATTGGGGTCTCATGTAGCCCAGGCTGGCTTCAAAATTGCTTTGTAGCTGAGGATGACCTTGAACTTCTAACCCTTCTGCCTCCACCGACTGTGTGCTGGGGATCGAACTCAGAACTTGGTCAAGGCCAGACAAACTGAGCCCTAGCCCCTTTCTTTGCCTTTTTAGAATGTGCTGCTTCTCCCAGATTGCATTTCCTGGGGGGACCTGGCAGGGACAGAGGGGCATTCGAGGAGCTCCTACAAACTATCCAGGCTGGTCTGAAAGGCAGTAATCTCAGAAGAGATGATTTACAGTGCGGTGCGGCGGGGTGGGAGGCAGTGAGCTAGCTGTTCCCCACGGCGCTCATTAAGCTTCCGTAGATTGCGTTTCCTGCCTCCCCCGCTAGCCCTCCAAAGTGCCTGTTATTAATTCATAAAAACACTGCAAGCATGATTGAGTCCGCTGATTACTGGAGCAGGCAGACACAAGAGACAGTAAAATATTCTGCGTCTCTCTCTCAGGCTCTCAGGGGCTCAGGAGGAGGGGAAAAAAGAGAGAGAGAGAGAGAGAAAGGCAACAACTCAAAGAAAGGGATATGAAAAAAAAACCATGTTGTGAAATATTAATCAGAACTGTTTGCCCCCGGGGGCCAAAAATAGGAGGTGGTATAATCAATGTAGCAAGAGCTGCCCAGCGACTGTCTTTGAGAAGCTGATTATGGCGGGTAAATACAGCTAAATATTCTAGATCTTTGGACTATCCCTCTGCTGTTATTGGAGAATCTGATTTCCTTATCATCCTTCTGCAGGCGTGGCCCTGGGGGAATGCAGTAGGTGCTGGCTGGACCTGGCTGTATAGGTTGGGAGTCACTGGGGCCCAAGTAGGAACTGCTTTGGTTCCCTTCCAAATGTTGATTCAGGCGGGGCGGGAGCTGGGGATGCACACATTGTGGGTGGGTTGGACTTTTAGTCTCTACAGCTAATGACCCAATGCTAACTGTGCCAAGGGAACCCTCCTGAGGACCTTCTGCAGGATGGAATTTAGTAGAAGCTGGGAAAGGGGGTGCTCAGGAGTAGCCAGCAAGACTGCAATCATTCCTGCTCAGCCATATACTGAGACGGTTGATTCAGTGAGCCTCATGCCTGCTGTGCGTCCCTCAAGCTCAGGGATCTGGTTATGAAGCCTGCACGGGTGTCACTGCAGGCTGGAATGAGTCCAGATGCTGTCCTCCCTGAAGGGTGGGTGGACAGAGGTGTGGGCTCCTATTCACAGAGGCGGAGGAGGTCAGAGTGGAAAGTGTCTTTAGATTTCAAGCACAAGATCTCAGGGTGCACAGAGCTCCAGAGAATGACATCTCCAGTAGAGAAGATCCTTGACATACCACCGAGTGTGAAGAAAGAGAGATGGAGCTGGGGGTGGGTGGCTCAGTCAGTAAAGGACTTGTCCTGCAAGCCCAGGACCTGAGTTTGATGGACCAGGACCCATATAAGAACGCTGGCCATGGTGGCATGTGCTCGCAATTCCAACACTAATGAGCCGACAGGCAGATCCGCCATCCGTGGGCCTCCAGCCTAGATGAATTGGCAAGCTCCAGTCTAATGAAGGACCCTGACTCAAAAAGCAAGGTGACTGGCTCCCACCTGCACACACACACATACCCACAGGAGCGTACACCCACTTTCACCAAGTCTCCCCTGAGCTTTGGTTCCTCGTTTGTGTATTCATTTGGCAGAGTTCATCCAGATCTTGAAGGAGAGGGTAGGGTAAGGGGTGAGCTGTGCCCAGGGTCTTCTCAGTGAGGGGAGAGAGAAAGTGGAGTAGAGCAAGCACCTGGGATCATCAGAGCACCCCGTGTCCATGGACCAGGAAAGCACCCCCTGTGAAGGACCTCGGGAGAAACTGCTCTGCTACGTTCCCTCCACAGTCTGGGGTTACAGATGTGTGCTACCGTGGCAGGCAAGGTATTGCATTTCTTTTTAAAACCAGGTTCAGTATGGTTCCCGAAATGCCCTGAATCATCCAGTTACCCGCTGAGAGTTTATTATGGGAGCTCGGAAGAGCTCCATCTCCATCTCCGTCAGCTTCCGCAGAGGGTGGTGAGGACCAAGGCAGGCCACAGCCAACTGCCTTCGTGAGTGACTCAACCTGGAAACAGCTGTTCCTTCTTGGCTCCAGGAGGTGGTTGTTGGAGCTACTTGGGAAAATAATGGCAATTGCCTTTCAGCGTGGTAATACCACCCCTGGAGTGAGCACGGAACACCGAATCTTCAACTGGTGCTGCCCATTTTACAGCAAAAATACAGCAAGGACGAGCAGATTTCAAAACTTTGCTTCAGGCCAAAAAGCCAACTGGGAGTGGCTCTGGCCACAACTCATTCCTACCCATATATATATATATATATATATATATATATGTATATATATATATATACATATATATATGTGTGTGTGTGTGTGTACCTATAGATGTACATATATATGTATGTATACATATATGCAATTTTATATGTATAATTTGCTTTGAGAGAGGCTTTCACATAACCCTGGCTGGCCGGCATATTGAACTTGCTAAGCAGCCGAAAACAATCTTGAATTTTTAACCCTGCCTGGGATTACAGGCTTGGGTCACCACACCTGGCTAGGAGCTATAAATTTTGAACAAGGGTCTGCATGATTCTCAAGACACACAGGGTCTTCTCACTCCTCGTCATTGATATCAAGTGACAAAATATAAATCAGATTTGTCTACTGCTGATTTCTCTCAAGCCAGGAAAGTGAGATTCAGGCTGGAACAGAGAGTGCAATGGCCAGTAAGTTCATGTGCTGTGTATGTACTATACATTGCAGGAGCTCAGGCTGCCTTGAACTCCGTTCAGACTCCCGAGGCTAAACCTCTGATCCCTGAGAGGCCTTTCAAAGAGCACCAAAAACTGATGTGGCCTACAGAACAGGAAAGGCAGCGTGCATGTGGACAGAGGTATTGTGACCTTGAAAGCTTGGTGTGAATCTGAGGTTCAACAGAATCACACATGAGGAAAGCATGACCAATCAGCAATTAGAAAAGGACTAGGAATCATAAGGGCCCAAAACAGCTTCGCTGAAAACAAGTGAATCGCAGGAAGCCTGTGTCAGAATGTGTGGTCTTTAGTGGGTGGTCAGAAAAACACAATAAAAGTAATGGATCTAATTTTAGTACAGCAATTGGCAAGGACTTTCAGTGCCTTCAGACAGGGATGGAGAAATGCAGGAAGGAAACCTAAGCAACTGTACTGAGAGAAACTCAGGGGACTTGGTTAATGCCTGCTCTAGTCTGGCTTCTATTGCTGTGATAAATAACACTGACCAAAAGCAACTCGGAGGAAGAAAGGGTTTATTAGCTTATGAGTTCCAGGCTGTCATCTAGGGAAGTCAAGGCAGAAACCTGGAGGCAGGGATAGAAGCACAGGCCACGAAGGAACACTGTTTACTGGCTTGCTTCCAGGCTCATGCTCAGCTAGGCTTTTCATGTAACCAAGGCTCATAAGCGTAGGGATGGGTCTCAACCACAGTAGTCAACCCCTCCCCCACACAATCATCAATCAAGAAAATGTCCTCACAAACATGCCCACAGCCAATCTGATCCAGGCAATTCTTCAGTTGAGGGTCCCTCTTCCCAAATGCGTCAAGCTAATAGCAAAACTAACCAGGCCAATGCCCAGGGCCTGACCCTCTACAGACACTCAGCAATATCTCCCAAACAGAGTGTCAGCATGGGCTGACATGCCATGTCAGCATGGCCGTGGAAGCGACAGAATCAGATCCTGTCCCAGGCAATGATTTAATCTGTTACCTGATAATAGACAGAGAAGTACGGTTTAAGATCCGGTTATGACTCATATTAATACTAACACTTAATCTTTGTAGAGTTATCGAAGTACCCTTAAAATGAAATGAAAAAAAGTTTATCTATGGAAAAAGTTCTAGAAGCTACATTTCCACCTGCATGAACACACGCATGCATGCTTGCACGTGCATGTGCAAGCACGTACACACACATACACACACGCACAAACTGAGCAAGCATAGAGAGGGAATATAAAATGAATAGTAAGTATAATTCTGTTTCACCTCTGATAATTGTTTTATAATAAAAATTACCGTGTGTGTGTGTGTGTGTGTGTGTGTGTGTGTGTGTGTGTGTGTGTGTGATGAGACAGGGGTCTTGGTAGCTAAAGTTATTGCTTTGCAAGCATGAAGACCTAGGTTTAATCCCCCAGAACCCATGTAAAGTAATCCCAGTAGAGGGGAGATAAGAGACAGGCAAGAAGGAGAATGTAGCCACAGCCTTGTCCACTTCCCCCAGGAACAGGTATTTAGACCCTGCCAACCTTGCCACCAATATACCGACCACCTACTGTATACTAAAGCTAACATTTGTCCAAAAGTTCAAAGAAGATGCTTCCCTCTCAGAAGGAGGGAGACATTTTGTCCAAGGAATGACGAGCAGCTATTCAACTAGTCAGTGAGACCTGCCCCAGGAGAGGCCATGGGTTCAGGACAGCCTGCAAAGCACAGGGAGACAAAGCCACTACTCAGGATGAGTAAGGAGGGCCTCGGCTGAGGGGTGGGACTAAGAAAAAGATACAGGTCACAGCAAACATGGGCAGAGCCTCGGGTACAATGAAGAGGAGGGAAAGGGTCAGATGGCGTTGGGGCTGCTCATGTTGTCCTGAACTCAGGTCTATGCTCTGGGTGTGGCCTGGACTGGTGCAAGGCCAAGGGCTTTGATTTTCTTGCTCTAGAGATGATTGGACATTCTTTTTTTATTATTATTATTATTTTATTGAAAGAAAAAAAAAAGAAATTCCCACCTCCTCCCAGCCTCCCATTTCCCTCCCCCTCTTCCCACTCTTCTCCTCCTCCCCCCACGCCTCTCCTCCTCCCTGTCCAGTCCGAAGAGCAGTCAGGGTTCCCTGCCCTGTGGAAAGTTCAAGGTCCTCCCCCCTCCATCCAGGTCTAGGAAGGTGAACATCCATACTGGCTAGGCTCCCACAAAGCCAGAACATGAAGTAGGATCAAAACCCAGTGCCACTGTGATGGAGGAAGGTCATTGGCTAATAAAGGCACTGCCCTGGCCCATTTTATTGGTTAGAGGATAGGTGGGAGGAGTAAACAGAACAAAATGCTGCGAGGAAGAGGAAGTGAGGTCAGAGACTCCACAGCTCTCTCGGGAGCAGACGCCTGAGAGAGACGCCATGCCCCAGTCCCAGGATGAAGCTCCGAACCAGGATGGACTAGGCTAGAATCTTCCCGGTAAGACCGGTTCTCACAGATTACTAGAGATGGGTTGATCGGGATGTGAGAATTAGCCTGTAAGTGCTAGAGCTAAAGGGCCAAGCAGTGCTTAAAAGAATACAGTGTCTGTGTAATTATTTTGGGGCATAAGCTAGCCATGTGGGCGGCCGGGTGTGGGGGACGCAGCCCTGCCGCCCCATACTACTACAGGTTGGCGCTCAGACGTGTGGACAGCCGAAACCCACTTAAAAAACCTGAGAAGGCTTAAAAATAAGGGAGAGAGAGTTTAACACAGATTTTTGCTGTTTGTTGGTGGCGTGCTGTAGAGAGATTTCCTGATTCGGCAACAGTAGCAGAAAAAACGCTGTGTCATTTTAAAGCGCGACTTCCTGGGGCTGTGCCACCATTGCGATCTCTGTCTGACTCCTGCAGGAGACAGAGCTTTTGAATAGACCATTTGGAGTAAAGTGCTACGATTTGTTTGATGGCAACTAGACTCGCTGTGTTCTCGGGTCTGCTCTGCTTGCTAGAGGCAAGCATGCGCTTTCTTCTAAGAGAGGCTTCCTGACTCAGCTTTAGCTGCAAAGCCTGCAGCTCATTAAGAGGTCCTGCCACGAAACACTTAAACGGTGTTGACGAAAAGCTGAGCGCATGCTTTTCGGTTTTCAGCCGTAGCAGGAAAAAAGCTGCGCCGTTTAAAAATGCCGGCTTTCTGGGCTGTCCTGCCAGGGCAAACTCTGACTGTTTGAGGCAGGAGGGCCGGCTACTGAGAGAGGACTTGAGTGTTGTCTGTTGTAGCTCACTTGCTGGCAGGGACCTTGAAATGCCATCCAGTAAACATGGCTACAGCCAGTACCTCAGCCATGAGGCTGGAAAGCTAAGGAATGGACTGGATCTAGTTGGCAAAGCCACGCCTTTAGTCCTACTGAGATCGCTTGGTAAATTAAAGACTCATGTGGTCAGAAAAAGAGAGATATACAGTAAAGAGAGATTCAAAGACAGAGAAAATTTCTGAATGGTTTAAAGTGTGTTAAAAATATATGCAGACTAAAAGTTGAAGTTCTTAAAGTAAAAAACATAAAAAAAGGAAGAGAGTTGTTGTGTGTGGTAGCACACGCCTTTAATCCCAGTGCCTAGAAGGCAGAGACAAACAGATCTCTGTGAGTTCAAGGTGTAGTAGTGTACACCTTTAATCCCGAATGCCTGGGAGGCAGAGACAGGCGGATCTCTGAGAGTTCAAAGACAGCCTGGTCTACAGAGTTACTTCAGGTCAAAGATACAGAGAACCTGTCTCAAAAAGCAAAGAGTTAAAAGTAAAAATAAACAAAATAGAGGTTAAAACAAAGCTGCACAAAGATGGAAAATATACAGAGAATTTTGATACTGTATGCTATTATGCTCTCTTTGAATCGTTTGAATGCTGAGGAAGGACCAACAGCTGCTAAAAGATATTTGTTTATAAATGCTGCTGAACTAATCCAACATAGATACTTTGAAAATGCCTTAACTTTGAAATTTGGATCTAAGGACATGATGCTTTGGAAAGGAGTTTCTTATTTTGTTTTCACAGAGGATGAGATGCTGTTCATTTCTTCTATTCCGATTTGGTATGATGGACCACGCCCTCCTGAAGGGTTGGTGAGAACGCCTTCAAAAAATTGCTTTGCTCAACTGCCAACTGAGATGAAACTAGCACACAGGTTATACCATGAAAGACCAAATTAACGACGCCCCCATTCAGCAGGAAGCAGTTTGGAGAGAAATAACTGCGCCCAAATTCCCAAAAAATGTTTATAAATGTTCTTTTACATTTAAAGGGGGATATGATATAGATATGAATAATTTGCATTAGTATAGATTTTGCTTTATTGATAGAGATTTAAGGTCAATTTTGTTATATATATAAGTGTTTCTGATTTTTATTAAGGTATTGTGATTGTGTAGTTCATTTAAATATGTACTGTATAATTAAGAAATATAGGTTGTTAATGGATAATCATCGATAATAGTAAAGCTTGTAGTCATGTTAGTTAGACTTTCTAGATATATAGAGATATATTTTAGATAGACATTCTTCATGTCTTTCAAAGATTACAGAATAGGACATTTAATGTTTTAATAACTGAGGACTTTTCATGACAATGAGACACTCTGCTCCTGGCAGCACCAATGTACTTCAAGAGGAAGATGGGCATTGAAGAGGCTCGTTATGGAGTTTGATAGCCATTTGGGCAAGAAACTGCTCTTGCCTGGACTATTGCATAAATTGGACACAGAGATCCCGCAGAGAGAGGACTACTGAACTTGCCTAAGGTGAGATGATCTTTCGGGGTTCCTGATTCATGAAAGAGTCTGCGAGACATTCTGCAGGACACAACAGATAGTGACTGAACTGACTGTGAATTTTCCTGCTTTATGGAAATGTCTGCTGGATACCATGGGCCTGAAGGCTGAAGATGGATGCCCCAAAGGTACAGAGGAACTTTGGGTGACTGTCCAGGCAGCGAGATGTCTTTGTCATTTCTAGAGTTTGAAGTTTCTTAGTTCTTGTTTACTTAGGTAATATATCTTTCTGGAGTCTTTGATGGAATTAAGAATAGTTAGTTATAGTTATAGTTTTCCTTAGTTATGATAAAGATTATTGTAACTTTTACTTGATAACTGTTTTGTTATATGTAATTTTGCTATGTTAAAGCCTTCTTTTTGTTTAAACCGAAAAAGGGGAAATGATGGAGGAAGGTCATTGGCTAATAAAGGCACTGCCCTGGCCCATTTTATTGGTTAGAGGATAGGTGGGAGGAGTAAACAGAACAAAATGCTGCGAGGAAGAGGAAGTGAGGTCAGAGACTCCACAGCTCTCTCGGGAGCAGACGCCTGAGAGAGACGCCATGCCCCAGTCCCAGGATGAAGCTCCGAACCAGGATGGACTAGGCTAGAATCTTCCCGGTAAGACCGGTTCTCACAGATTACTAGAGATGGGTTGATCGGGATGTGAGAATTAGCCTGTAAGTGCTAGAGCTAAAGGGCCAAGCAGTGCTTAAAAGAATACAGTGTCTGTGTAATTATTTTGGGGCATAAGCTAGCCATGTGGGCGGCCGGGTGTGGGGGACGCAGCCCTGCCGCCCCATATTACTACACCACTGTCTTTGGCTTCTCATCAGCCCTCATTGTCTGCCATGTTCAAAGAGTCCAGTTTTATCCCATGCTTTTTCAGTCACAGTCCAGCTGGCCTTGGTGAGCTCCCAATTGATCAGCCCCACTGTCTCAGTGGGTGGGTGCACCCCTCGTGGTCCTGACTTTCTTGCTCCTGTTCTCCTTCCTTCTGCTCTTCATTGGGACCTTGGGAGCTCAGTCCGATGCTCCAGTGTGGGTCTCTGTCTCTATCTCCCTCCATCGCCAGATGAAGGTTCTATGGTGATATGCAAGATATTCATCAGTATGGCTATAGGATAGGGTCATTTCAGGTTCCCTATTCTCAGCTGCCCAAGGAGCTAACTGGGGACATCACCCTGGGCACCTGGGAGCCCCTCTAGGTTCAAGTCTCTTGCCAACCCTAAGATGACTCCCTTAATTAAGTTATGTGATTCCCTGCTCCTCTATCCAACCTTCCTTTCTCCCAATCATCCCGTTTCCCCAAGTTCCCCCTTCTCCCCTTCTTACTTTTCTCTCCCCATCTCCCCTTACCCCCGTCCCACTCCACCCCCAAGTTCCCAATTTTTTGCCCGGCAATCTTGTCTACTTCCCATACCCAGGATAACAACTATATGTTTTTCTTTGGGTTCACCTTCTTATTTAGCTTCTTTAGGATCACAGATTATAGACTCAATGACCATTATTTGTGGTTAGAAAACAATTATGAGTGAGTACACCCCTTGCTCCTCTTTTTGGGTCTGGGATACCTCACTCAGGATAGTGTTTTCTATTTCCATCCATTTGCATGCAAAATTCGAGAAGTCATTGTTTTTTACCGCTGAGTAGTACTCTAATGTGTATATATTCCACACTTTCTTCATCCATTCTTCTATTAAAGGACATCTAGGTTGTTTCCAGGTCCTGGCTATAACAAATAATGCTGCTATGAACATAGTTGAAAAAATGCTTTTGTCATATGATAGGGTATCTCTTGGGTATATTCCCAAGAATGGTATTGCTGGGTCCAGGGAATGCAAACTTGTGCAACCACTTTGGAAATCAGTATGGCTGTTTCTCAGGTTGGACATTCTTGAAGCTAGTGATCATCGCTTCAATGCTCTGGATTGGAGGAGGAGGAGGAGGAGGAGGAGGAGGAGGAGGAGGAGGAGGAGGAAGAGGAAGAGGAAGAGGAAGAAGAAGAAGAAGAAGAAGAAGAAGAAGAAGAAGAAGAAGAAGCGTCAAGTATCCCAGGCCAGCAGGGCACCTTTACCCCAGCCCAGGCTCTGACCAGTGGGGCACCTGTACCCCAGCCCAGGCTCTGACCAGCAGGGCACCTGCACCCCAGCCCAGGCCCTAACCAACAGGGTACCATAGCCCAGGCAGTCCCAGGGCCCCAGATCCCAAGGATAGCAGCCATCTCCTACCTGTAGGGCTACTGGGTGGATTAATGAGCTTGTGTTTATGAAGGGTGCTCAGCTCCTCAGAAGGGCTCTGCAGAGGCAGAAGAGGGTTGTAATTACCACCACTGCAATTAACAAGTCCAAACTTCTTAGAGAATAAAGTGCTTAATAAAAGGAGGGGGGAAAGAAAGGGAAAACCCGACGTGTTTGAACTTAGGATTTTCTCCCATTTGGAAAGGACTTCTCAGGATGGTATAAATGATTCTCGATTCTCTTCTCTCACAACAGAGCCCCAGATGGGATGTCTTAACGCCCAGGGCAGACTCAGCTGGCATGATAAAGCACACTGAGGCTCTTTGGAGAAAGCAAAGCTGGTAATTAGGAGCTTAGAGTGAGTCCTTGTCGTTAGGGGTTCGATGCTACCCACCAGCCAGCTGGATTCTGAGAGGTGAAGGTGCCACGGTCACACCCAATCCTCAGTGCTCCAGGTGGAGGGGGCACCATACCTCCCACTTGACTTACGTGAGAAGCAGGTAGTCACAAACTTCAGAAATAGCTCATTTCTTTTTTTATTGTTGTTATTATTTATTATTTAATTGAAAATTTATGTACCAATCCCAGTTCCCACTCCCTCCTCTCCTCCTGCTCCCCACACTTTTCCTTACCCAACCCCCATCCTCTCCTCAGAGAGGATAAGTCTTCCCATGGGGAGCAAACAAAGTCAGCACATCAATTTGAGGCAGGACCAAGGCCCTCCCCACTATATCTAGGCCGAGCAAGGTATCCCTCCAAAGAGAATGGGCTTTAAAAATGTCAGTTCAAGCAGCAGGAATAAATCCTGATCTCGCTGCCAGTGGCCCCACAAACTGGCCCAGCCATATAACCTTCACCCACATTCAGAGGGCCTAGTTTGGTCCTATGTAGGTTCCCCTGCTGTCAGTCTGGAGTCAGTGAACTCCCATTAGCTCAGGTTAACTGTTTCAGTGAATAACCCCATCATGGTCTTGACTCCTTTGCTCATATTATTGCTCCTCCCTCTCTTTGACTGGATTTTGGGGGTTCAACCCAGTGCTTAGTTAGGGATCTCTGCATCTGCTTCCATCAGTTGCTGGATGAAGTTCTATGATGACAGTTAAGGTAGTCCTCAATCTGATTGCAGGGAAAGGCCATCTCCACTGTTGCTTAGGGTCTTAACTCAGGTCATCCTTGTGGATTCCTGGGAATTTCCCTAGGGCCCCGTTTCTTGCTAGCCCCATAATGGCTCCCTTGATCAAGATATCTCTTTCCTTACTCTCTGTCTCTGTCCTTTTCCCATCTCGACCACCCTATTCCCTCTTAGTCTCCTCCCCCTCCCCTTCTGCCCTCCCTTGCAGAAATAGCTCATTTCTAATAACATTTTTTATTTTAGTCTTTGGCAAGGCTGGGCTATTGCATGAACAGGATTGAAAGAAGAAAGTGGTTTTTCTTTCTTTCTTTTTTTTCTTTTTTGCAATATTAGAAATGGAACCTAGAACCTCAACCATGCAGGCAAGCACTCTGCCATGGAGCCACATTCCCAGCCCTACGTATACTGCTCAGTCTGTTCTTGAATTTTCCCTGCATTTCAGTCAAGCCTTGAATTTGCAGTCTTCCTGCCTCAGCCTCCTGAGAAACTGGGATTAACAGACCTGTGCTCCCAGGCCCTGCTCAGGAAGGTCTCTTCTGACTCTTAAACTACACTGCTAGATATTCCTCAAGAGGCTGAGCCTGATAGGTATGCATGTTTTATCTCCTGTTCACCAGTACTGTGCATGGCTATTTTAATGTGTGTGTGTGCGCTTGCGTGCGCATGCACACACATGCACTTGTGTAGCCAAAGTCAGATGCAAATTACTGTGCAAGGTTTGCACCTTCCATTCAGCACCAAGATGGGGAATTCTTGTTCCATCTGTTTCTACCTTCTGGCGTTGGTTGTGAATGAACCTGTTGGTGGTTCCTCCCCATGGTACAAGTGGTAAATTAATAGGCCCCCTTTCTCCTAAACAGAAAGCCAACCTGACCCTATACCAAAGGCACAGTCACTCATCAGAATGTTTATAAAAAGAGAAACTGGGTTTGGAAAAATAAACTAGAAATTAATTCTATTCTAAAACAGTTTTAAACAACTTCCATATACTGCATAGTATGCAGGGTTCTTTTTAATTTATGCATTTATTATTAGTGTGTGTGTGTTTGTGTGTGTGGTGTGTGTGTATGTGTGTGAGAGAGAGAGAGAGAGACAGAGAGAGACAGAGAGAGACAGAGAGAGAGAGAGAGAGAGAGAGAACAGAATATGTGTGGAGGTCAGAAGACAACTTGCTGAGTCATCTCTTTCTTACTACTACGTGGGTTCCAGGCACCCTTACTTAGGTCATCAGCCTCGGCAGCAGGCGTCTTCACCGGCAGAACCTTTATTACTCTGGCCCCAGATTTAACTTTAAAAATCCCTCTCGAGGACAAGGAACATGTGGTGGCGAGGTTTGATTTCTAAGTTGGTGTGGCTGATCTGCTATCACAACTGACCTCAGCCTCTTCCAGGATCTGGCAATATCAGGACTTGTTTACGCTGGGCTGTTGGGAAATTCCAGTCCAAGCACTGTGTTTGACATGAATTCGGCCGAGTCACTTACCAGCATATTCACTGTCTTGCCAGTTTTCCTGCTTGTATCAGTTCTGGGTTTCTCCCTGGCTGCAGGGAGGCAGTCTTTCGATAGCCATTGCTCCCTTGTTTCAGTCTTGGGCACAGGGTGTGTGGGAGGGGACTTCTCTGACCTGTTTGTGCAGGTGACATCTTTCTGGGTATTGGACAATCAAGAGTTCATAGGAAACTATAGGTTGAAATGTTAAGACCCACGTCTCTTTCCTTCCCAGCTCAGAGCCCTGAAGCCAAAGGAGATTGGATTTGACTTTGCTTTGCGGGTCTTTGGAAGAGGAAGTCAGATGTGGGGACAGCTGCCAAGAAGAGTCTAGATCCATCCGGTCTAGAGCACCATAGTCTTTCTGGGAAGGAGATAGTTTGTATAAAACACCCTGGGAAGGAAAGCTGAGGAGGAGTAAGGACAAGGAGAAAGAGAAGTGGGGGCACTCTGGCTGGCCGATGACCTGCCCCCAGTGTCTGCTGAGGGGCAGCGGTCCATCCAGCCCACACCTGACCTTTTCAAGCAAGCAGCATCTGAGCCAGGGTCATCTCACACTCTACCTCAATGCTATAGTCTGGAAGTCACCTCCACCCCCTCCCCATCAATTCATGCATTGACTCCTGAGGGCCAGTGTTAAGAGTGAGGAAGCTGGGAGCATGCCTCAGTCAGAAAAGGGCTTGCTCTGCAAGCCTGAAAACATAAGTTCAAGCCCCAGAACCCATGTAAAGACGCTTGGGCGGGGAGGGTTATGCCAGATATCCCAGCACTGAAGAGTCAGAGACAGGAGGTTTGTGAAATCTGCTTGGCAAACTCTAGATCAATGAGAGACCCTGAGGACACAAACCCAAGATCAACTTCTGACTGCTACAGCGCACATATGCATGCATACACATACATGCACACACATGCACATACATGCACACATATGCGCACACACATATGCTTGCACAGCCCTTTGGGGTGGTCTGGTCATGAGGGCTCCACTTTTTTGTACAGGGTTAGCCGCAGCCTTGTGAAAGGACTGGATGTCTGATGGGCCTTTTCTTGCCTGCTTTTCTTCCATGAGAGGTCACAGCAATTTGTCCCTGTAGAGGGACACAGTGTAGGTCTCACCTTGGAAGAAAAAAACAGACTCTCACAGCACCTTAAACTTTCAGCCTTCTGGACTGCAAAATACAAATTTCTGTTGCTTATAGATCACTCGCTCTGAGGTATTGTGTTAGAGCAGCACAGAAACTGGGTGCTGGAGACTCTCCCTGTTGACACTTCACACAGCAGGGTCTGGCGACTCCTTTCCGGAGCAAAGGAGAAAGGCACCAAGACTCCGGGGCTGGTGGGGGAAGAGAGAGAAATGGAGGAGCCCGGAAGCTGACAGCATCATGAGGAACTGAAGTCTAGGTCCTTTAAGACTGAAAGGGGGAGAAAGAGGTTCCAGGCTGTCCCCGCCCCTCGCCCCCCCTCCCCCCCAGAGCCTGGAAGAGTCTCATGAATCCTTTCAACAAATCCCTTTTGGCTCGAGGCTGTCAAGTGGCTTCCTGTTCTTTTCCTGCTTCCTGCCTCTGACTGTCCTGGTTATCCTGATAACTCGACCTCATTCGCTAATGTTTACAGTGTCTTTTTAATTTTTAAGAAGTAAAATCAGATGGAAATATATTCTAATTTCCTGTATTTATTCTTCATCTGCAGAGCGGTTTCTGGCTGTCTGGATCATGCCCATCCCCACTTCCCATGCTCTGAGGCAGTGAGGCGTGGAGGGGAAATGCCGCACGCTTCTGCCTGTCTTATGGAAATTGGAGACCAAAGAGCTAACATAGAAGTCTTTAGGAGAGGGTCCCAGAAAAAGCCCAGAAAGGGGGTTTGCTCAGCTGGTAAGTGACCCTCCTTCCTCCCTCCTTTCTTTCCTTCCTACTAGGAAGGTAGGCATGATGGCGGGTACTCCAGCAACTATCTTATAAGCAAGAGGAAGCAATCACTTGGGAACTGGCAGGGCTAGGAGGAGCCTGGGAATCAGATGAGATCATGCGTTATCCTGAGCAGTGAGAAAATGATTAACTACTACACATTCTATCTCAAATGCATTCCAGGAAGACCCCTACCCCAGTCTCTGCATCCTTGTCTATCTCCAGGCCCCATCTTTTCCTTCTAGAACATTCCTACATGAGCCCAGCAGCTTCCCCTTTCCCATCCCACTGAATCACTTCTGATGGCCACTTCTACTCTAGTTGACTCAGGTCTCCATCCCTGATCTTACTGAAGCTACGTTGAGAGAGACTCCACCCAGCCTGGTCTGCTGGCAGCTGAGATCACACCACCCACCTACTCTCCAGGGTCCTGCTGCAGAATCTAAACCCTGAAAGACAAATCAGCACCAAAGCCCAATCCTTTCCAGCTCTTCAGGGTGCCATGTGTTGGCCCAGCAGCCTGGTAGACACCTGGGGCAAGACCTGCCTATCCAGCCATCAGGGGTGTTCACTGCCCAGTTGCCTCTCCGTGTGCAATTCTTCCAGGCTGGGCTGCTGTATTTCTCCTGGGTCATTTCACAGGCCTCCTGAGTTGGCGCTCCAAAGCCTTTGTCCCTCTACGGACAGGCTGTGTCATCTGTGCAGAGCATAGATGCGACACTCACTCCTCCAGTTTCAGCATTTCCCAGTCTCCCCAAGGCCTCATAAATATCGCTTGCCTCTCGAACCCCGTCTCCTGTTCAATCATCAATCCTGTGATGCTCTGGCAACCCCAGCCCTCTGTCTCCCTTTCTCCACCTACAGAGGCATTCCTCAGCTTTTGGATTGCATGGGATTTCTGTGTTACCTGCTCCCTAGCGCCTGAGGTCATGGTCAGCTGTTTCCCTGATGGCCACTCACTCTCTGAGAACCAGCCTCTATTGCCAGCCTCCCACCGTATGGGCACTGGGTAGGCCTCAGTAATTCGATCAGGTGATGGCAGACAGAAGGTGAAAAGCAGGGTCTGGGGTCCAACAGAGGGCTGAAACCTTCCAGCACCATCTGAACCCTTCAGCAATGACCTAGTACTGTCTCCCTTGGTCCAACAGTGTCACCTGTGGGGGGAAAGCAGCCCTAGGCCAGGGCAAGGTAAATTCCCCACCGCCTACTGGCATTCAGGCCACCAGGCACCAGAAGAACAAGGCTTCTTCTTCTTCCCCTCATCCAAGGGACCCAGGGCCTTCCAGTCTTCTTTGCCCGAAGCCAGATCTTCCTATAGAGTGCTGGATGATAGCTTGGGTCTGGCCTTCAGAGACAAACCCAAATACTAGTGCAACCTTGAACTTATGCATGTGAAGCCTATGGCAGGTATGTGGAGATGCCCTAGAGAAAGAGTCCCCAGCCTGAGATTCTCAGAGGTGCCTCCAGCAGGGCCTGTTAAATCCAGCTGCCCGCCAGCTCTAAGGATTCAGAAGGGTGGAATGAGCCTGAGAATTTGCATATCCAACTTGTTCCCAGGTGGTGTGGATGCTGGGGGTGGGGCCACCTAAGCGGCACAGAGCCTCTGCCACTCTTAAACAAAGAAGGTGTCCCTGTGGGCACAGCCATGGGCAGATGGATAGGAAAGTAAGTGATGCCACCTTTTGGGTCCAGGGAAGGGCTGTTCAGAGGCAACTCCCCTTCCCTTGGGAGGCATCCAACATCTGCTCCCTGGAGCAATTCCTGGGCTCCACCCAGCTCCCTTTGTAGCCTTTCCTAAAAAGCCTTGGAAAGAAGAAGGATGATCTAAAGTCGTCACTGCACCGTGGAGAAAAATATTAAGGAATTATCATGTCGCCTTAAACCCTATATATGCAAATGTGCTCATTTGAATAACTGCCAATTTACATGCCCCATCAAATTAGATATTCAAATTCTAGCTAGGCATGTACAGTTGCTCCCCTTCCTGGTTCAGGCTTAAGTAGTCACAAGAAAGATGAGCTGGCAGCGCCTCCTTTGAGTCTGGCTCTCTAGAGCTGAGGGGAACAACAAGGGGTATATTTCCTTCGGGGTCACTTGTCCCTCTGACGGCCCAGAGGGCCTTTGAGGCTTTGTCAGTAATAAGTCCATTTCCTCCCCCTGTCTGCAAAATATATTGTGTTTTCATCTCCTCTGGGTCTTAAAACATCCCCAGAAGGCTGTCAGGTAGAATTCCCAGGAAGGGAAACTAAGGCCTGTGGTCTCCCAGATCATATCCTTGAACCCCTGTCTAGGTATCCCCAGGCCTCAGTTCTTTTTATCCTGCTTGTTGTATACCTTTGTTGCATTGCCTCAGGAAATCAAAACCTGTGAACTGTGGATATGGCGCGGTGGGCGAAGTAGACCCTGTGCGAGCATGGGGACCAGAGTGTACATAACACCTGTTTAGTTGGAAGCTTCACCCTGGCATCCATATATCCAAAGAGTCTGGAATGTTTGGATGGAAGTTCCATCCCAAGCCCCCTCCCCTGGGAGTTGCCTCAGTCCAGACCCCACCTCCGAGAAAGCCGGCCAAACAATGACCCCTCCTCAGAGATGCTCAAGACCACGCCCACAAGGTATTTAAATTGCCCCCACCCCCTCCAGAACAAACATGTGGTTTTCTGGTTTTCCTTCCCTGTCTCCTCTCTGTGGTGCCAGACGGCCACCAGGAAGCACTGTGATCCATTAAACCTGGGCTTTCTCTCATTTGGTTTGATTTGGATTATTGTGTCAGCAGAGAGGTTTATTGGGGCACAAAAACTTTTCAACACCTACAAAAACTCCAGCCCACTTGTAATCCTCTGCCCAGAAAGCAGGGACAGGATCCCCTGAGCAAGCTGACTAGCTAGACTAACAAAATGGGCAAGCTCTGGGACCGTAAGAGACCCTGCCTCGATTAAGAGGAGACTGATTGAGAAAGACATTCAGCCCCCCCCGACCCCCACTCCAGCTCATACACACGTAATATGAATATGTGTACCACACACATATACACTCAAAATGGAAAAAAAAAACATACAGGATCAAAATCTGTGCTAACTTGAAACACTACCATTCTTTTCAAAGAATCTCCCACCCCGATTCGATAAGTCCTATCACCTGGCATTATCTAATTCCCCCGTGGCACGTGGCTGTTCTTAGCGTAGGCGACGTCAGAAAGGCCTGGAGGTGCAGGGCAGTTTAGAAGCAGGGCAGGAACCATGGTTGTGCCACTTGCTTCTCAGAGACCCTCCGGGAGACTGACCTGCTTCCAGGAAAATCGCTGGCATCTCTGCCCAGTTCCACAACAGTGCCCTCCATCCATGGCCAGCTGGAAATGGACCTCGGCGGGAACCTGCTGGTCAGAGTGTGGCCCCACTCCTCCCAAGGCTGCTTCCATCCACACCTCCAAGAAGACATTTAGCTGGACGCTCGTTTTATGTCCTTGTCAGTTCTGTGGTTTGAGCTTCTGTCTTCAGCCTTCAGTACCGCTCTCTCCAAAGAGAGGTGATCTGAGTCCCCACAGCTGACTTAAAAGGGACCTACCTGCCCCTGAGCAGGCCCCAGCTCCAGTCAGAACCTGTAAGATCTGCAAGGTCCCAGGACACAACGAGGGGACCTGCCTTTATCCTAATTATCGTCTGTTGCCCTATGTCCCCTCCCACTCTGACCTCTGGAAACATGAGTCAAGAGGTTCACCGCCTGCCTGCTCCTGCCTGTCTCAGGCTGCCCCAGACCTTTTATCAGTGCTCCGTGGTCAAGTTCCTGCAGGACTTCCAAGTGTCACGTAGAAGGGTCAGATGTGTCAAGCTGAGAAACCAGGCTTGCCATCTTTGGACTCAACTCTTAACCTTCCCTGCTCTGTCTCTCAGGATGGAGTGTTCCAGGCCTGTCTCCTGCCAGCCTGCCTTGCCCTATGACCATCTATAACAAATGGCGCAGGTTTACTAAACTGATCTGGTACCACCTGGAGGCCAGAACAGTGAACCACTTACTTAGACACCTGATTTCCTCAGGGCTTCCCAGCAGGAGCCCCACTTGGCAGTGAACTCTCTCCTTGAAAGACTGCTGTTGGCCTTAGTGGTATCAGGGACCCTGCAGGGCGGGCAGGTTTGGAGCACCGGGCCAGAGCTGCTGGGGGTTGGAGGATCTGGGGATAACTTAAAGAGAGGTAGGTAGAGGAGAGGTCCCTCTGTTCTAACCCTTCATGTTTTCATCTCACAGATGTAAATAGAAGCCCAGAATTGTGGGTAGTTATCGGTGCAAGTCTGTTTTCCTGAGACCTGTGGTGCCTATTTCAGAGCTAAGCTTTCTCGTCTCCATGTTGCTGGGGATAATTTTGGCATCTTTCAGATGCAGAGCAAATATTCCAGCAAGAGTCCCAAGATATCTACAGTTTATTAATTTTTTATTCTTATTTTTATAGTATTAGGGATTGAATCCAAGGCCCTGCATATGCTAGGTAGGCTCCATGTATACCCCTAGCCTACTATTTGTATTTTAACAGGACAGACGAGAACACCAGTTGAATTTCAGGTTAGTCTCTTCCTCATGTGTACTCCATCAAGTTCCTGAACATATACAAAGCCATTTGTAATATTAACTAAAACATTCACAAACAACCAATAAATAAATAAGTTCTCAGAAGGGTTTTTTCCAAAACAATTTAAACAATTAGGAAAAAGAATTCCTCAGGAGCCTGGAATAACATCTGATTTACACACACAGATACACCCCCCCCCCCCCACCACACACACACACACTGAGCTTCCTGGCAGCCAAAGCAAAAGAAACCCTTCAAAAGGTAACCTAATAGGTAATGGGGGTGGGGATCCCTTGAAAGAGATAGCTGATGCCTCCCCCCCCCCCACGGTGAGCCTACTACCTCGGGCTCCCTGGAGGTGGGGGAAGGTCCTCCTGCTCTTTTCCTTCCCACTCCTCCCTCACCAGCTGCACTGCTGGCACTCTCTGCCTGACCTCAACTAACCCACTCCCAGAAATGACAGCGGTGCCTATTTCCAAAGCAGCTTCATAAATAAACATAGGCGCCAAGAAGGAATTCCCTAAAGATAGTTAGGAAATCAGAGGTGTGTTTATATTAAGGAGGAGGGTGTGTAGAGCCAGCAGCTGCTCAGCTCCCATCCGGAAATAGGAGAGAAGAGGGATTTGGTGGCTGTCTGTGATGATCAAGTGTGGTCTAGCCCAGAATAGTCAAGTGTGTTTGGCTCGGGAATTAGGTAAGTAGCCGCATGAGGTGGCTGGCTTTGTGCAGCTACTCTGGCTGGAAACACCATGGACAAACGGGTTCCACAGACAGGGAATACTGTTTGGACATGAGCTTGAGCCCACATCAATTAAAGGGCTCGACTGGCTAATCTTCAGGGAAGGGTTGAAAATGTCTGCCAGCTTGATCCGGCTGCTCCAGGTGGCTTTCTAATGGCTGATTTGGTTGGGCTGGAAATCCTGTGTACCGGTTAGAGGGAGTCAGCCTGCTTCCTGGATGGCTGTCAGGTGGTCTTGCATCTGTGCCCTTCTTTGGCCCCCGTTCCATGGTGTTTTCTTTACTGCTCAAACAATCAGCTCATTTTCCTTTCAGCTGAGTCAGGATGGTGTGTGTGGCAAGGGTGGGAGTGGACCAGGAGGAGAATTTGGCTCAGTTGGCATTGTTCTGAAGGCAAAGAAAGCTGCATTGGCAGCCCCCACAGAGATGCGTGTGCAGTCCCGCCCCCACCAGAGATGGCATAGACTACAGACTTCTGCAGCATCTTCCGCATCCTCTAGGGAATCTTCAGAGACTGTGCATGGGAGGTTGAGCCAGAAGGAGAGACCGCTGCTCATTGGAGGGCTCAGATCAACAGAACACTAGCTCTCAGAGTGGATCACAGGGCCTGGGGGTGTCTATTGCCCTGGGATAGTGGATGGGCTCCTCAATGTTTGCAACCATCCTAGGCATTTCATGGGACTTCCTTTTAGTGGGGTGTTCCCCTTAGGAGTTCTTGAGAAGGTGAGTTTGGCCCTTTGGGGAACAATTGGTAATGTCATAAGATGGTTTTGCTGTCCTGGCTAATGAAGACAGGGTACTCCTGTCACCTAGATTGCAAAGGCCAGAGATGCATGTGGCTAACTTGGCAGAGGAAGGGGCAGGCCCAGGTTGAAAAGCTCTTGTGGATACCTTGCTTCTCTAAAACTCAGCAAGGAACCTCTTTGCTCATGGGAATCATCATGGTCTCCTCCAACTGCACTAGGAACCCAGCTTCCATAGTCACGTCGGCAGGAGGGGGGGTGCAAGATGGTTGACGAACTGTATGGAGGGATGTCAATCGCTACAGCTTCTTTCTCTTTCCTCTTCCATCTGTTCAAGGCAGCGGGTTGTGGCCATGTGAGGCTCTTTGCAAAGATGTTCCCAGACAGCCTCTTCCAGCCTCAGTTTTCCTACCCTGACGAATTTGTCCTAGGCCCACGCTTTCCCTTCTTCCAGGGTGGCATCTTCTCACTTCCTAAGGGCTTTTGGTGTCGACAGCTGAGGGACCAAGAAAACTCACGATTAATCACCACCCACAACGGAGCTGAGGAGCACAGAGCACATGATCAGGAGCGACTCCTCTCTAGCCTTGTCTGCTTCCTTAGCATATATCCCCCCCAACACACACCCTGTCCCCAGCTGGCTAGTTGGACACTGAGGGACAGGAACCCAAAAGGCTAGCAGAGGCAATGGGATGACTTTCTCTGACTTGAGCTTGGGCGATTCTGTTGCCTCCCAGGCCTCAATTTAATGAGCTTCAGTGAGAATGATAAAGGCTGGGGCACCTTAGCGTTATTAGAAAAGCAGCGGAAAGGATGGTGGGTAAGTTCCTTTTTTGCTGTGGTCACATACCTGGTAAAAAGTAACTTAAAGGTTTACTTTGGTCACGACTTGAGTCCTTCAGAGGGATGGCATTGTGTCAGGAACAGGAAGCTAGTCACTCTGCATCCACAGCAGCAAGCCTGGATCCCCAGCCCACGGGATGGTGGCACCCACATTTAGAGAGGTTCATTCCTCTTCAGTTGACCCGACCTAGAAACAGACGGGCCCAAGATACCTCCCAGGTGATTCTAGAGTTGAGCATTGGACAATCAATGTCAATCATCCCAGGAAAAATGGCACAGCTGATGTCTCTGGCCCTTCACCAGCAACACTGCAACTGTTCATGCTGATTCTCTGCTTTATGGAGGAGGAAACTCAGTCCTAGAAACAAGAAGGAACATCCCATATCCATAATAGTGATCCCATCACCGAGGACCACGCACCCTTGCCCACACTGCGCCGTGTCATGCATGACCTGTATTAGCCATGGAAGACTGGGAACTAAGAGACTCTGGGCACACGTAAACCCTCACCACGGCCGTCAGCACACCACAGCTTTAGTCTGCACTGAGGGCCACACGTGTGGGAGTGAAGCTAGTGCGGAGGAAGGAGAGAAAAGAAAAGGTGGAGAGTTGGAGGAGGAGCAGGAAGGACTGGAACACAGCCTTGAAGGGTGGACCCCAGAGGCGTTGGGAGACCTTCCAGAGAGTGAGGTCGGAATGAGAAAGAGTGGTCCTTGGTTGGACTCAACACCACGGAAGAGAGAGGAGACCAACCTGTGATGGCAGGGTGGCTCCACGAGGAGGCTGCAGGTGGCTGAGCAGGAGCACCAGTCTGCACACATCAGGGACCAGGTGGCAAGGACAGAGAAGGTCACATAGATGGTCGTGTCTGGGGGGGTGGGGGAGACCACCCTCTGCATTCTCTGCTCAGGACCGGAAGCTTTCCAATTCCTCAGTCACACTCTGGGGTCAATGACTGACTAGCAAAATAAAAAATTCAATAGTAGAAGCCTTGGAGATAATTAGCATTTTAATTGGGATCACCGCTTCAGGCTAAGGGGGGGGGGGGGTGTGCACCAATGGTGAGATTCAGGCAACAGCTGGCAGTGGGACACTGTTCTGCCACCCAGGAACACCACCAGCCTTCCTTTCTCCTTATCTCGCACCTTTCCTTTCAATTAACCTCCGTGGATGTCTTCTGTGCGGTGAGCCCTCCATAGGTGTTTCTAAACTGTATCTCATTTAATTCCAGGCATAGACCCGGGCCATCTCTGAGTTACTTCTCCGCCAGCCATTCTCAGACCGGCCTGGGCTTGTTGCGGTGACTTGTCTAAGGGCCCCTGGCTCTTGGTGTTTGGTCTAACACCAGTGTTTAGATCCCCGTCTAAATACACTCCTGCTACTCTTTGTAGGCGACTCCTGACTGGATAAGATGAGTAGGAGGGGAGGGACCCTAACAAGCCCCACCTTAGGTTCTGCCTGTCAGTTGGCAAGAGTAAATAGGAAAGCCCGTTGGCTTGGAGACGGGAAAAGGACTCCAAAAATCAATCCTATCGATTTAAGGTTCTCAATTTGAGAACCATATATTTTTATAAGGACAGACAATTTCGTGGGGGAGATTGTTTTAAAATGCCATTCTGGGACTGGGGAGCTGGCTTGGTCAGTAAAGCGCTTGCTCCGCAAGCCTTAGAACTTGGCTTGGGATCTCTGGGAACTGTGTAAAAGCTGCACACGGTGGTATGCATCTGTAACCCTGGCTCTGGGGAGGTGGGCAGGGGTGGGTGGGGGGCTCCTTGGAGACCCCTGGCAGCCAGGCTAGCTGAATCAGCTCCAGTGAGGTGATGGAGAGCAACCGAGGAAGATGCCTGGTGTTGGTCTCGGGCTTCTACACACATGCACAGATGCACGCAGAGAGCGTGAGCACATAAATAAACAGAAGACACTGCTCCTTTCTGCCTAACAGGAGACAGTTAGGGGCCCCTGGGTGTGTGCTACAGGAAAGGAAACCCCAGCTATCTGAAGTTTGAAGGCTGACTGGTCTTTATGGCTGTTTGGTTTGGGCCTCCTGGGAGCAGGCACCTACCACCACACACCACTCCACTCCCCTCACCACTGAAGTGCTCTGTCTCGGAGCCAGGGTCAAGCTAAGCAAAGGACACAAGGACACATGGTTTTTGTTTGGTTGTTTTGTTTGTTTTTGTTTTGTTTGTCTCAACCTCCCCTCTCCCATTTCCCTCCTTTATAGGCAGGAAGTAGGCCTGGTCTTGCTCAGATGTGGGGTCAGTAGCATTGTAGAGTGGGTTTTCTCTCCCAATCCTTGTGGAGGGAGGGATAAAGAAAGAAAGAGAGCTCATTGGAAGAGAGAAGCTTTATGAGTGGGGATGCTTACCCAAGGCGGTGTGCAGACAATAGAGCACAGGGTGTG